>NW_006921661.1:6811209-6827127 GCF_000298275.1 Orycteropus afer afer | reverse complement strand
ATCAGTGAGTAAGCACAAGCCCACCCATGCTTACCTTGCTCCCGGAGACCCGGTCCCTCTCGGGAGGGTAACAAGGGAAAGTGTTCAGTGCAGGTCAGTGAGTAAGCACCAGCCCGCCCGTGCTTATCTTGCTCCCGGAGACCCGGTCCCTCTCGGGACCACTTCCCCACTTTGTACTGGAAGACTGGGAAATGGGGACAAGAGGGCGGCACACTCTCCAGTTAGTGGTCGCTTGCACTCCGGCAGATTACCACTTTCTTCCTTCAGCCCGCTGTATCACAATTGGCTAGGCAAATGCAAAAGAATGAAGTTGGGTTCCTACATTACATCAAACACAAACATTAACTCAAAATGGGTCATGGATATAAATGTAAGAGCTAAAACTATAAAACTCTTAGGAGTGAATCTTCATGACTTTGGGTTAGGCAAAGCCTTCTTAGACACAATACCAAAAGCATAAATGACAAAAGAGAAAACTGGTAAACTGGACTTCTGAGGAACCTATCAAAAAATGAATAGACACCCCAAAGAATGGGAGAAAATATTTGCAAATCACATATATGATAAACACTTGTATCCAGGATATATAGAACTCTTAAAACTCAACACTAAAATGACAACCCAACTGAAAAATGGGCAAAGGATCTGAATAGACATCTCTCCAGAGAAGATATACAAATGGCCAATAAGCACATGAAAAATGCTCAGCATCATTAGTCATCCAGGAAATCAAAACCACAGTGAGATACTACTTCACATCCACTAGGATGGCTATAGTCAAAAAGACATAATACAAGTGTTGGCCAGGATGTAGAGAAGTTGGAACCCTCATATGTTGCTGGTGGGAGTGTAAAATGCTACAGCTGCTTTGGATAACTGTTGAGCAGTTTCTCAAAATGTTAAACATGGAGTTACCATATAAGCCAACAGTTCCACTCCCAGGTATATACCCAAGAGAAATAAAAACATATCCACACGAAAACTTGTACATGAATGATCATAACAACATTATTCATAATAGCCAAAACAAGGAAAACCTCCAAGTGTCCATCAACTGATGAATAAGTAAATAAAATATGGTATATCCATACAATGGCATATTATTCAGTCATGAAAAGGCATGAAGGACTAATATATGCTACAAGATAGATGAACTCTGAAAACATTGTTAAGTAAAAGAAGCCAGTTACAAAAAAATCCCACATAATTGTGATTACATTTTATAGCAAATGTCCAAAAAAAGGCAAATCTATAGAAACAAAAAATGAATTAGTAGTTGTCTAGAGTTGTAGGCAAGCATTCAGGGGAAATGGGAGTGATTGCTAATGATTACAGGATTTTGTTATGGGTTGATGAAAATGTTCTAAAATTGATTGTGGTGATGGTCTCACAACTCTGTGAATATAATAAAAGCCACGGAGTTGTACACTTTAAATGGATGAATTGTATGGTTATTAGTTTCCTAGGGCTGCTTTAACAAATTGCTACAAACTGGGTGGCCTAAGACAACAAAAACTTATTCTCTCACAGTACTGGAAGCCAAAATCTGAAATTAAGGTATCAGCAGGCCATGTTGTTTCTGAAGGCTCTAAGGGAAACTCTGTTGGTGGTAATTAAGTTTGTGTGTCCATTTGGCTGGGCCTGGTTGAGTGACTGGACAGCTGGGTGTAGTATTCCCCATGATGAGACTGGTAATCAACTCCATAGTGGAATCTACTGTGAGCAGCTGGGTAGCTGCCTTAGAGACATGGACTGCTTCCTGTATATAGGGAGAAGCCTTGGGGATAGTCTCTAGTTTATGGCATGCTTGAACCCTGCATGTAGCCGTGTCATTGTTCAGCAGCCGGCCATGCTCTGCCAACCTTGAGACTTTTAATGGACTTGAATTAATGGCCTGCTGTGTGGTTTGGTAACATTGGGACTGTGCCATTTTATTTGTCGACCTTGGGCTTGTTAGTCTCAGCAGCCAGTAGCTGTCTGAGACCTCCAAGTTATAAGAATAACCTCCTGTTTGTTAAGGCCATCCCATTTGTGGTATATTTCTGTTGGAGTGGCACTACGTAACCAGAACACTGTCCCATGCCTTTCTTTCAGCTCCCAGCATTGCTAGCGATTCTTGGCATTCCTTGGCTTGTAGACATATCACTCCAGTCTCTGCCTCTGTTGTCACGTGGCATTCTCCCTGTGTGTCTGTCTCTGTGTCTCTTCTTATAAGAACATGAGTCATATTGTATTAGGGCCCACCTTAATGACCTAATCTTAATGTGGTTACCTCTGCAAAGAACCTCTTTTCAAATAAGGTGAAAGTCACAGATACCACAAGTGGTATCTTTTTGGAGACATAATACAACCCATAACATATAGTATGTGAATTATATTTCAATAAAGCTGTTAAAAAGAACAACAAAAAAGCTTAGAAGAAAAAGAATGATCTATTAATACATACAACGGTCTAGATTAATCTCAAAAACATTATGTTGAACAAAAACCACATACAGAAGAGTACATACTGAATAATTCCATTTATATTGCCTATTCTAGAACAGGCGAAACAAAACTATGCTGGAAAAAAATTAAAACAGTGTTTGCCTGAGGGTTCTGGGGCTTACTAAGAAGGAACATAGCTCTCTGGGGTGATTACGATGTTCTGCATCTTGATAGGGGTGTGGGTTAGTTATACCATCTATATGGATGGAAACTGTACAATTAGGATTTGTGCATTTCACTGTATCTAAATCATATCTCAATTTTTAAACAATAGAAAGAAATTATAGAATTAAGAAAATCCTTTAAAAAAAAAAAGCAAAAGTGATAGAGCTGGGATACAACTTAGATCCATGTGCCTTCAAAACCTGAGCACTTTTTGCCCCCTCTTTGGGATTTTTTAACAAGGAATGTCAACATTCAGTATCAATTTCAACTGTGTTCTTGGTTTAACAAATATTCAGTGGGGGCCCAATCTGCACAATGTAGTACTAGATTGGAGATTTGAACACCCAAATGCTAGGGAGCCAGGCAGGTGATCTTCATATGAAGATGCCAAAGCAAGATAAATGGGAGTGGGGGAAAAGGAGAGCAGGACGTGTGCAACAAGCTGTATATCATCTGTGCTTGTGTTTGCCCAGCCACCTCGGGAAAGATGTAGAAGAAATGGGGCCGGAGGTGGCCTCTGGGGAGGGGAACTGACTGGCTGGAATTGAGAAGGAGACTTGTTTTTCTCTGCCATCTTTCTGTCCTCTTTGGTTTTGAACACGTGCTTTTTTTTTTTTTTTCCCAAAAAAATTGGGTGAAACAAAACAAATCAGCAATTGCTGACTTCTGTGCCTGACACTGAAAAGAAATCCAAGAGGAAAAAGACACTGATGTACAGTGTAATCCAGCAATGAGATGCAGAGTAAACTGCACAGGTAGAGCAGACATTCAGAATTTGCTGAATGAATAGATGGACTAATTATTATTAAGTAAAATGCATTCAGAAAATTAATCTCCCACCATCCCCAAGATTCTGGGGCAGTTGCAGTGATCCAGGTGTGTACACCAATGGAAATGGAGAAGGAAGCACAAGAGTGATTTTGATGGCAGAATTGACAGCATTTGGCCAATTTGGTCAACTGGCCGATTTAGAAGGTGAAAGAGAAATAAGACTGAGGGACTGCTGAGGGTTCTAAACTGGGCGGGGGAGTGGCAGGTGGAACATTAATGAGGCCTGGAGCAGTTAGGAGGGACAAGGGGGCTGTGTGGGGGACATAGGTCACTTTGGAGCACTATGTGGAAATGTCCAGCCTGTAGTTGAAAAGGCATGATAGGGTCTGAGGGGGATTTCAGGCCCAGAAGGAGGCACAGATTTAGAAGTCATTGGCCTTGAGATGTTAGTTACAGGTGATAATAAAGTTCACTAAAGAGGGCTCTGGTGGCATAGTGCCTAAGGCATTTGACTGCTAACCAGAAAGCTAGTGGTTCAAAATCACCAGCAGCTCTTCAGAAGGAAGGCTGGGCAATCTACTTCTGTAGTGATACCACCTTGGAAACCCAAGGAGGAGTCGCTATGGGTCGGATCTGATTCGATGGCGATGAGTTTGGTTTGGTTTGGTTTGGAAGGGGAAAAAAGTCAGGAATGAAAAAGAACAGAGGGTAGATAGCTGAGCCTTCTGCCCTTTCCTGTTTCTCAAAGCATGTGTCTGAAGATCTTGGCATTCAGGTGCCCTGAAGGGTGTGTGGAGCAGGACAAGGAGCAAGGGCTTCCTTTAGCTCCGTTTTGCTGTGTGACCCTGGGGAGCTGAATTTACTGTCTGAGGCTCAGTTTCTTCACCTGTACTTGGGGACAATAATGTAAGCCCTCTCTCCCTTCCAAAATCACTGTGCTGACCGAAAAGGAGAATGGATAAGAAAGTATTTTGTACAGAAATGGTGAAAGAGCCACCAAATGTAAAGGACTATTGCATCTGGAAATGTAGGAGACTAATAAAATGGATTTGGTTACCGTAAGCACAGGGGTTACTTTCTATTTCTTTTAAAAAGAGAGAAAAACCAGCAGCAGCAAGTACTGCCAGGTGCACAGTGTAGTTTTTCCAACTTTGAGAGGCAAATAACAGAGAAGGCCAACTGGCTCATCCCAGAAGGCCTGTCTTCACCAATTGAATCTGAAATGACAGCCTGGGGAACGGCTACAGGCACAGGCCCAGGATAGCAGGCCCTGTCCTGCTGTGGTAGGACCCGGGAATACAGGGCCAGCAGAGGTTGTCCACATGGCCAGAGCCCTGATCCCTGGACCTCTGTGGCTTGGAGCTTCCTTCAGGTGCCGCCCAGCCAGATGTGCTCTTCAGGGTCCCAGGTGGCCCATGAAGGGTGCTGCCCAGCCCCCAGCTGTGTTCAGGAGTATTACCTCAGGATTAGGGAGAGAACTGACCATAGTTTTACTATAAAATAGCCCAGGCAGGGTTTCTATGGCTCCCCAGGTGACTGCCCTGGTTAGTGCTGAGGACCGCATTGGGCCTGCCAGAGCTGCGGGATAAGGTCCAGTGCAAGAGGCTTGGGGCAGCTGCTTCCAGTTCTTTCCAGGCCCAGAGATGACACGTCCTCCAAAAGCCAGGCTGGATATGAACCTCTGCAATCTGTGTGCCAGCCTGGGGACAGATCTTTCAAACAGCACCTTTAAGGTAGCCACACTCTTGCCAAATCTTTGTGGCCTGGACTGGAGATGACCTTAGGGACTACCTAGTCTGGCCCCCTCATATTCAGTTGAAGACTGGGCTCAGAGGGCAAGGACTTGGTGAAGAGACAGATCCTGAGAACTTCTCTTAGGTAGCATGATGGAACTGGGAGCAGAAGTCAGGTCTCTAACCTCCCAGCCCTCCTCTCTCCCCTCATTACTGGTTTTGTCCAGTCTCTTTCCCTTGGGCGTGCTGCCCTCTCAGGTCTCCCAAAGCTTCCTGGCCAGCCCTGCAGGCTCAGAGATGTCCACCTGAGACTAAGCTCAGCTCCCCAAACTTTGCTTGCTCTGCACTGACACCAAGAGCCCAGCTGCTGCCTCAGAGAAGTCTTCGGCTAGTGGGGATGGAAGAGAAAGAAGGTGAAGGCTAGGTCAGGACTGCAACACTGGGTCCAGTTCGGTCACTCATGGGTGTGGATGGTATGGAAAGAATGCCACCTTTTGAAAAATGACTCTTCCTTTGAGACCCTGTATTGGATCTTCTCACACTCTCTTATTCCACCTCTCAGGACCTTCATTCTTTCCTTCAACGTTCATTCTTCCTTCAGCAAAACCTTGCTGAGGGCTTAGACTCTGTGCCATGCCCTGTGCAGAGTCCCAGGACAGAGACACTACCAACAAACTCAGCCCTGCCCTCAGGTGCTCCCAGTCTGCTAGAGGAGACATCCCACCGAGTATTTGCCAGTAGTGTGATCAGCACTATGATAGAGGGAAGCACAAGACACTAGAGGCTCAGAGGATGCTGCTTCCCTTACCCTATTGTCTTAAAAGATAAGGAGATAATTCCTAGGCAAAACCAAGTGGGAAAATGCATCCCAGGAATCTTATACTAATATGAGAAGGTAAAAGAGATAACAGGCTCAGGGGACAGTTCTGCACTGGGTATGGCTTAGGTCACAGAGTGTGCGAGGATGAAAGGGAATGGTTGAGAGGGACAGGTGGCAGAGGTCACATGTGAAGGGAGCTGAAGGCAGGTTAATGTTTGGATTGTGTGAATTACTTAATATGGCCCTTCTAGCCATAGTCTTTGTAACTCTCACTAAATAACTAGGTAGGATTATGCAAATGTGAGGAACTTGTCCCCCCTCACATCAAGGGGATTAGATAGTTTGCTAGTAATGTAAATAAGAGGCATGGTACCCTTGTGTGAGTGGGACCATGCAAATAAGGTATATGGAACCCTAACAAGGGGATTGGTCAGTTTGCCATCCTTCTAGGCTTAAAATGAGCCATCCCAGACAGAAAGGGGGATCCTGGCTACCACCAAAGGAGCTCTGGTGGTGCAGTGCCTTAGTCATTTGACTTCTTACCAGAGGTTGACAGTTCAAACCCACCAGCCGCTCCACAGAAGGAAGATGGAGCAATCTACTTCTGTAAAGATTTACTGCCTCAGAAACCCAAAGGGGGCTGCTATGAGTCGGAATCAACTCAGTGGCAATGAGTTAGGTTTTGGTTTGGCTACCACCAAGAAGAAGAGATGATGGGGTCCTTTGGTCCCAGGATACCTGCACTAGGAACTTCTTCAAAGCAGGAGACAGAACTATAACACCAGAGAGCTGACTAGAGACAATGAGAAGCAGTGGCAGAGAAGCAACAACAGAGGCAGCAGGACCAGGAGACTAGCTGGAGATGGTGTGGTGGGCTTCTAGACCCGTGGAGTTAGAAAGCTGAGCACCTTTGGCCAGAAGGCTTGCTGGTGGAGTAAGGTGCCTCTGGGTACCTGGGGGAACTAGGTTTGCCAACCCGCTGAGCTAAAGCTGAGCACCTACAGGCTTACTGGCGAGTAGGGTGCCTCTGGGCACTTATCAGCAGAGCTAAAAGAGCTTTGTAATACTTACTGGAGCAGGGAAGAGCCTGGGCCAGCCCAAGAGGCCCCTGCAGGAAGCGGGGGTTGGCAAGGACCAGAGAGAGGTTTGCCTACAGCCCGTCTGAGAAGAGGCTGTCATGACGGAAGAACTGTATCCTGAGTCATTTCTGATCCTGAATTGTAACTTGTTACTTCCCTAATAAACCACATAATCATATTGTCTGTGAGTTCTTTGTGGCTACTGCAACGAATCATGGAACCCAGCTGAGAATGAGTGTCATAGGAGGGGCAGTTGGTGCCAGAATTGATCAAAAGGTTGGAGGGTAGAAGGGGTGTGTTTGACCTCTGCCTCACAGGAATCAGCCTTGGACTGTTGATGTGTATAATGATTCTCTCTCCCCCTCATGAAGTCAGAGGAGGTCAGACACATCCTTTTTATGCCATTTTTACAGGCTAGATCCTGTTAATGATGGGAGAGCCATTGAAAAAGTTATGAGCAGGGAAGAGATATGGGCAAGTGTGCAATCTAGAAACTCCCTTCTGGCTGAAAGGGTAGAGTCCAGGGGACTAGAGTTGAGGGTACTGGATGTATCAAGTCCAACTGTCCTCCTTTATGCCCTTTAGGCCTCCTGGAGAGGTGCTGAGGCAAGTCCAGGGTGCTCAGATTCTTTGTGGTGTGCCAAGCTTTCTTTTCCTTACTAATCCTCAGGCTTCCCATCCATGAACAGGAAGAATGAAACCCAATCATATCTCAGGGGATTTCATCCCTAGGTGTACATCAGAATCAACCATGGAACTTTCTAAATGACAGTCACTTGGGCCTTATCCCAGGGTTCCTAAATCATCTATTCATTCCACAAATACTTACTGAGCACATACTACCATGCTCAGCTCTCTAGGTGATACAAAGAGTTTATGCTCGACTGTTAACCCCAAGGTTGGCAGTTTGAATCCTCCCAGCAGTACCGTGGAAGAAAGGGCCTGGTTATCTGCTTCTACAATTGTTAGTTACCACTGAGTTGATTCCAACTCATAACACCCCTAAGTGTTCAGAATAGAAATGCAGTCCACACGATTTTCAAGGCAGCAGTTCACCAGCCCTTACTTCCAAGTGGTCTCTGGATGGGTTTGAACCACCAACCTTTTGGTTAGTAATCCAGTGCTTAACCATTTGTGCCAACCAGGAACTAAAATTACAAAAAAAAATTTAAGAAAAGCCTATGGAGCAGGTCTGCTCTGTAACACATGAGGTCTCCATGAATCGGAATCAACTTGACAGCAACTAACAACAACAACTACTGTTATGTGCTGGACGTGGTAGTAGGGATTCAGCAATGAGTAAAGCTCCTACCCTCGTGGAGCTTACACTCAGAATCTCTAGATAGGGGCCCAGACATCTATATTTAGAAAAGCTCCACTGATGGTTCCAAAAGTCCAGCCTCACCCAAGGCTACTGCTTAAAATAACTGGCTGAAGTTGCAGAATGCAAATGGTAAGCAAATCTGGACACTGTGGGCTGGGTAACCCAAAGTTAAGAGATATCTATGTAGGTTTGACCCTGACAGAAGTGAGATAGCTTCACATGGGTTCACAAAGGCATGACTTCCCCAGAAGTATGAATACCTCAGAGCTGCCTGCTATTGGAGCCCTGGTTCAAACCCCTTCCGGCCTGGCAGGGGCTCTTCCTCACCCATAGAGAACCACATCCACAGGAGTGATCAGAAAGAGCCCCAAGGTTCTTGCCTTCCACAAGGAAGCACCTTCAGTGGGAACAGGCCTTGGAAACAGTACCAAGGACTGGTGTTGCCCAGAAACGCACAGAGTAGGCAAGGACTTGGCCTGAGGTCACACAGCATGATGGCATCCAAACTGAAGTCTCACTCCCTGCTGGTCCCAGCTGCTTCCTCCTCTAGCCCCGGCATCTCGCCCAAACCTGCTGCCACCCACTCCACTTTCCCACCCTGTTGTTCTCTCCAGCTCCAAGGCCGGGAACATGATTTCAGAATGATGAAACCCAGCTCCTGAGGTCACGCCGGCCTCTTCACAGTAGCTATAATTTTACACGGCCCCAGTCCCTTCCAGTGGGCTGGGGAAACTGCCAGGCCTTTGGCACATATTGGGGGAGGGGAGGGAATGTGAGGATGAGATAACTAGAAGAGATCACTGGAAGCCAGGTCAAGAGGAATGTTATGTTACAGACCAATTCCTGACCCAGCCCTGGTCTAGGGGACACACAGCCCCATAATGCATCCTCATGCTCATGTAATACATTTATCCCATCATCCCACTTAATCCAAACAGCATCCCCTTTATACGTGTGTTTTTGAGTCAATACCAACAAACTGCCTGTACCTCTGTCCCATATACCATGCTGACTCTTATTACTGGGGATTTGCTTCT
This sequence comes from Orycteropus afer afer, assembly GCF_000298275.1. Classification (NCBI taxonomy): domain Eukaryota; kingdom Metazoa; phylum Chordata; class Mammalia; order Tubulidentata; family Orycteropodidae; genus Orycteropus; species Orycteropus afer. The sequence goes on along the minus strand of NW_006921661.1, from coordinate 6,817,711 downwards.
GCTGTTTCCTCTGCTCTTTCCTCCTCCTTCCCCACCCACCATGTCTCTTTTGTCTTGCTTACTCATCCTTTCCGTTCCTGCTCTAGTGTCACTTTCTCCAGGAAGCCTTCCCTGACCATACCTCCAACAGGTGGAGCTATACATCCTCTCTGTATACTCATAAAAATCTATTTTTGTGTTCATCACATTGTATCATAATTACCTGCTTATACTGTATCATAATTACCTGTTTATCTTACCATCTAGAATGGGTGCTTCTCAAAGACAGAGATGGGGCTGGGCCTAGGTCTGGTTCATCCTTGTATCCCAGGCCCCAGCACAGAACTGAGCCTAGAATTTTGGACACCCCTCCTCCAACATAGGCAGGGACCTCAGCAGGGTGTTAGCCCCCAGAGGAGTTACCTGACCTGTCCAAGATATCACAGTGAGTTAGTATCAGGACAGGGGCTGGAATCCCAGAGCTTCTGGAGCTGAGGCTGGTTCTCTGGTGCTCCAAGGACTGCACTCGTAGAGCAGCCAGCCAAAGGGATCCACTGAGCCACACTGGGAGTATAAATTTCTAACGCTGTTATAACAAATCACCACACACTTTGTGGCTTAAAATAATGCATGTTTATTATCTTATAGTCTTGGAGGTCAGAAGTCCCAGGTGGGGCCCACTGGGCTGAAATCAAAGTGTTAACAGAGCTGCATTCCTTTCTGGAGGCCCAAGGGGAGAATCTATTCCCTAGCCCTTTTTAGTTTTTAGTGGCTACCTTATTCCTTGGCTTGTGGCCTCCTCTGACATGAAAGCCAGCAATAACCAGTCAGACCTTTCTCACATCAAATCACTTTGACATACTCTCTTGTGCCACTCTTCAATTTATAAGGCTAAAGATCCTTGTGATTACATTGGGTTTACCAGGTAATCCAGGATAATCTTGCCATCTCAAGGGCAGCTAGTCTGCTACCTTAATTCCCTTTTGCCATGTGACCTAATATATTTGGAAGTGACCATCTTTGGGAGAGGGGCATTATTATGCCGACCACACTGGTGAGCAAAAAGGTAATGGGTCTTTCTGAGGGGAGAGCGTGACCAGTGTGTTCAGGACTGCCCTAATTTAAACCTGTCATACTGGGGAAATTATTGATAGCACCCTTTTCATTCTAAAAAATATCCTAGTTTGAAGAGTAAATTATATGGTTACCCTACTCACAGACTATTAGAGCTAAAAAATCCTTCTATTTTGCAAGTGAGGAAACTGAGGCACAAAGAGGGGAAGGAATTTGCCCAATGGCACACAGTTAGATCCCAGGTCTTTTGCCAGGAGGTGAAGGCCAGGTTGGTTCCCAGTTCAGACCAAAATATTTCTTCTATCAAGTCAAAAAAACCTTCCTAGAGGAAGTGGTAGGCCCAGTCATTAATGATAATGAAGATGATGATGATAATGACCATTTATTAAGTACTTCCTACGTGCCAGCCACTGATAATTAATGCTGAAAGCTTTGTATGTATTATTTCCTTTGGTTCTCACAACAATCTTGGATCAGCTCTACTTGACCAATGAGGAAACTGAAATTTAGAGTGGTTCTAATACCAAACCCCACTGCCATCGAGTCAATTGACTCAGCGACGATAAGACAGAATAGAACTGCCCCCATAGGGTTTCCAAGGCTGTAAATCTTTATGAAAGTAGATTGCCTCATATTTCTCCCACAGAGCGGCTGGTGGGTTTGAACAGCCGACCTTTTGTTTGCAGCCAAATGCTTTGACCACTGTACCACCAGAGCTCCTTGGTTCAAATATCAGTAGGTATTAAAGCTGAGTTTTAAACCTAGCTCTTTCTTACTATAAAGCTAATGTCTTTCCTCTGTACTTAGAAGGTTGCTGAGCTTGGGGAACTGAGAGGACTGGAAACTTTACTTTGGAGAAGCAGCACATTAGGGTGGAGATGGAGAGTGATGGAAGGAGTCAGTGATTTATTGAGCCTGTGAGTCTATGAGGGAGAACGTATGAGGATGAAGTGACTCAGTCGTTTCCACTGAAGACTGAAATTATGGTCATAGCAGGAGTTTATCTATTTATTTTAAAAGTTTGTTTTTCCCATATCTACTTAATGTAGAATGTTCGGAAAATACCAAAGTGAAAAGAAGACAATAAAAATAAGGATAATTTCATACTCCCAGAATATGAACTACTGTTTAACATTTTGACAAATTCCTTTACAGGGATTTGTTAACAATAAAATATTTCAACATACAACAAAGTATATGATGAATATCCGTATACCCACCATCCACCTTAAGTGATAAAATGTTACATATATAATTGAAAGGAGCTATGGTGGGGTAATGGTTAAGGCATTTGGCTGCTAACCAGAAGGTCAGAGGTTTGAAACCTCCAGCTGCTCCATGGGAGAAAGATGAGGCAGTCTGCTTCTGTAAGGATTTACAGTCTTGGAAACCCAATGGGGATCCCTGTGAGCCAGAATCGACTCAATGACAGTGGTTTTTATTTTTTGAATGTATAATTGAAATCTCTCTGAAGTTTTCCATTGTATTCCCCTCCTTCCCTGACAAGAAGCCCTTCCAGGTTTTTTTTTCTATGCATATATCTTTTGTTTAGTTGATGTCACTGTGATTTTAGAATTTTGTACCATAAGGAAGGTTTCAAGAGAGGCACCGGGAAGACTTCCTAGTCAGGAGATTTGTAAGACGCTAAGACCTATGACTGAAGACTGCAGGCAAAGGAAGCCAACTTTGGGGGATGGTTCGAGTGGAGCCCAATGAGGAGTCACAGAAGGGTCAACTGAACCAGATGACCTTTTAAAGTCCCCAACCCTCTCACAGATAATAGTTCCAAACTTTTTTCTTATGAAAAAAGAAAGCTGCTTTGGATTGACCTGCCCACATATGGCCCAGCAATGTCACTCCACCTGGCAGTTCCTGCCCAGGTGTGCAGCTGTGAGCCTGACTTGTGTAGGCTGCTCCCAATCCCCCTTCCCACTGTCTGACCTCCAAACTCTTCATCCTCTCTCTCTCCACATCTCCCTTTCTCTCTCAGCCTCACTGCCTTTTCACATCAGCACCTTCCCTTGTTATTCCCATCTCCTCTCTATGCCTCTATTCCTCCTCTAGGGATTGCTCAGCCAGGCCAAGAAACTTCCCCCAGGGGCTGCCAAAGGCTCTGCTTCCCCAGGGTTATAAAGCTCTTCCTGTCTTCCCATTGGGAGTCCTGGGTGACACAAACAGTTAAGTAGTGAACTACTGTCTGAAAGGTTGTTACTCAAATCCACCCAGAAGCACCTCAGAATAAAGGCCTGTAGTCTACTTCTGAGGAGCTCTTGTAGCGTAGTGCCTAAAGGCACTTGACTGCTAACCAGAAGGCTGGCAGTTCAAACCCTCCAGCCACTCCTCGGAAGGAAGACGGGGCAATCTACTTCCATAGTGATACTGCCTCGGAAACCCAAGGAGGGGTCGCTATGAGTTGGTCCAACTCCACGGCACATAACAACAACAACAGTCTACTTCTGAAAAATCAGCAATTGAAAACCCTATGGAGAATGTGTTTTGTACTTCCATCTCCTAGTTCATTGCATGGTATCTGAGGCCTTAAAAGCTTGGGAGTGGCCATCCAAGGCAGACAATTGGTCTTTATTTGCCTGGAGCAACAGAGGAAGAAGAGTCAGGAATAGCAGGAGGATGTGGAATGTATGGCTAATGGCCTCCATGAACAACTGCCTCCTTTTTGCTATTGACCAGAACTGGATGGTGCCTGACTACCATTACTCAACATTTTGATCAAAGATGCTATAGAAGAATCCAGATCAAAAGGGGAGGAATGCAGAACAGAATTTTAAATTTCCATGGACTCTAGGCTTTCTGGAGCCAAGGAGGCTGGATGAGGCCCTGAAACTTTTGCCCTGAGATAATATTTAAACCTTAAACCAAAAAAGGCTTCTTAAAACCAAACAATAGTTTAACTTCATTAGTAAAAAAGATCTGGCTTGAACATTTTGCTCCTTTAAGAAATACCTATATGGGATCAAAAGGAGCTCTCGTGGGGTAGTGGTTAAGGCATTTGGGTGCTAACCAAAAGGTTGGTGATTCAAACCCACCAGCTATTCTGTGGAAGAAAGATGAGGCAGTGTGTTTCCATAAATATTTACAGCCTTGGAAACCCGAAGGGGGTCGCTATGAGTCAGAATTGACCTGATAGCAGTGAGCTTGGTTTTGGTTTCATATGGGATCAAAGTGACAACAGCAACTTGAAAGATTAGTTAGGAACCTTAGGGGGCAGTGAGTTTATGTTAATGGGGAAGGAATAACTCAGAAAAGGAGGGTGAGAATGGTTGCGCAACTTGAAGAATGTAATCAGTGCCACTGAACTGTACAAGTAGAAACTGTTGAGTTGGTATATATATTTTATTATTATTATTTTTATTGTGATTGAGTGAAAGTTTACAGAGAAAATTCATATTCCATACAGCAGCTCACATAAACTTTGTCTCATGATATTGACTGTAATTTCCCACAATGCAACAACTCCCCTCCCACTTTCTCCCCATAGTAACCTCTTCCCTGTGTCCTTTTCTCCCATGCACTCCTGCCCCCCAAGCTGTCTCCCTGTGCGTACAGAGCCCTTCTGCTCTCCCATGATTGATCCCTCCAAGGAGTGTATCAACCTAATGTAAATGTTTAGCTCATATTCCTGTCTTTTGTTTGGCTGGAAGCCACAAGAGTGGGTTCAATTCCAGACCTTAAGGGCAGCTAAGGACCATGGTCTAAGGGGTTCTACCAGGCTCCATCAGACCAACAAACCTGGTCCCTTTTTTCTTTTTTAATGATTTTGAGCTTTGTTCCACATTGTTCTCCCTCTCTCTCCAGGATCTCCTACATAGGTCCCCCTCTGATTGGTTGACAGTGGTAGCCTGGCACCATCTAGTTCTTCTGGTCTCATAGTCATATAGGCTATGAATCGCATGGTGTACCAGTCGCTTGGACTAATTGTTTCCATGTGTCTTTGGTTTTCTTTATTCTCTGCTCTGGACGAGGAGAGACCCATCATTGCATCTAGATGGCTGCTTTCAAGCTTTTAAGATCCCAGTCGCTACTCACCAAAGTAGGATGTGGAACAATGTTTTTGTGTAGTATGTTATGCCAGTTGAGCTTGATGTCCCCTGTGACCATGGTCTGAGTTGGTATGTTTTGCTGTGTATATTCTCAACAACAACAAAATTAAAAAGAAAAACCTATGGAGCTCAGTTTTCTGACACAACTGGGATGGCCATAGTTGGAATCAACTCCACAGCAACTGGTTTGGTTATCTTCCCCACAAATACCTGGAATCCTTCATTTCAGCTTTATTCATAATTCATTGATTATCAGGACTGGAAGCAAATTTGGAGGGTATCTAACCTGCCCACCTCCAGTTTTACAGATGAAGAAAACTATCTGCTCAACATCACTCAGCAGAGTGGATGACAGAGCAGAACCAGAATCAGGTTTCCTGCCTCTTATTTCTGTGTTCTTGAGACGCCTCATGCTAGTTAGCACTTACCAGGGTAGGACCTTCCCTGCAGCCAGAATGGCCAGACTTCAGGGGCTTGAGGCCTGAGCAAACTACTGTGTTGGACGCCTGATTTTATCACTATTCTGACATCTGAAGGAGCTCTGGTAGCCTAGTGCCTAAGGCACTTCACTGCTAACCAGAAGGCTGGTTCAAACCCATCAACCACTCCTCGGAAGGAAGATGGGGCAATCTACTTCCGTAGTGATACTGCCTCGGAAACCCAAGGAGGGATCGCTATGAGTCAGGTCCGACTCGATGGCAAACAACAACAACAACATGCCATCTGAGGCAAGAGGGAATGTGTAGCAGGGAATGTGTAGAGAGCAGGTGGCAGAAGGCCTCACAACTGCCTTCATTCAGAGGAAGAGCGTCAGAGCCAAGTGAGGTCTTACAGACCATCTATAACTCATTCATTTTGGAAAGGAAGACCTTGAAGTTCAGAGTGGGACTGAGCTTTGCACAGGGTAACATGCACAGTTTGTAGCATCCAGTCAAATGACTTACATTAAATGGCTGTTCATATCAGCATGATGCAGAGGAGAAAGATACATGTGGCCTTTGAGGAGCTACTGGCCTCTCTTCCTGTGTTCATAGTTCCTTTCTGAGCTTCTGAGACAACACATCCTCCTTCCTCTCCTCTTCACTCTCCTGCTCAGACTCTCTTGCCTGCCACCCCTACCATTTATGTGCTAGAGTCCCTCAGGATGAGGAGGAGCAGAGAGAGAGAGTTCCAGTGGAGAAGAGCATGAACAAATGTGCAGAAGTGGGAATGAGCAAGTCTGCTGGGGCTCAGTGACCATTCTGGTTGAAGGTTTTGGGGTCATCTTGCACAAAGCCTTGAATGCCAGATGAAGAATTTGAGCTTTACCCAAAGGCTGCTACAGGAAGTAGAGAATCATGAGACTTGGGATGGAGGGCCAGCTCCATCATTTATTAGCTGAGTGGCCATGG
>NW_006921661.1:6801773-6811109 GCF_000298275.1 Orycteropus afer afer | reverse complement strand
GTGATACTGCCTCGGAAACCCAAGGAGGGGTCGCTATGAGTCGGGCCGACTCGACGGCACATAACAACAACAACAACAACAATGTGAGAATTGGACAGTGAATAAGGAAGACTGCAGAAGAATTGATGCATTTGAGTTGTGGTGTTGGTGAAGAATATTGAATGTACCATGGACTGCTAGAAGAACAAACAAATCTGCCTTGGAGGAAGTACAGCTGGAATGCTCCTTCGAAGCAAGAATGGGCAGACTATGTCTCTCGTACTTTGGTCATGTTGTCAGAAGAGACCAGTCCCTGGAGACTGGAGATATCATGCTGGGTAAAGTAGCGGGTCAGCGAAAAAGGGGAAGACCGTCAATGGGATGGATTGACACAGTGGCTGCAACGATGGGCTCAAGTATGGCAGCAACTGTGAAGATGGAGCAGGACCAGGCAGTGATTTGTTCTTTTGTACCTGGGGTCCCTATGAGTCAGAACTGCCTCGATGGCACCTAACAACAGCAACAACATTTAAGGAGCAGATTAACTAAAACAACACAGAAAAAGTGCCCAGCACAGAGCCTGACATACAACAGGCCCACAGTAAATGGCAATCCTGCAGATACCCCGGGCTCACAGTAGGCTCTGTTGCTAAAACCCTAAGTTGGATTCAATTCCATAGATCTGGTGAGCCCCCACCATGTTCTTGGCCCCATGCCGGGCATGAGAAACCCTGAGAGCAGTGTCAAAAGGGAGGGGAGATCATTCCTTCTAACCTGTCACATGTGGAGCTCATAGTCCTTCTGAAGAGAGCATTCAGACCGGTGAGGGATCAGACGTGCAGGACCAGGTCAGATGTATACTGGGTTGGAGCCTTGGGAGATAGATGAGACATTGACAGACAATTCTTCCCATCCCTCATGTTCTTCAGGGATAAAAGCTAAAGAGTCTGCTCCAGATCCCAGTGCCCAGCACTGAGTCAGGCCAGAGCAGTCTTCAGGGAATGACAGTGAAGCAGCCCCTCAGAGTGCATCCAGGCCCCTTTCTACAGCATCCACAGGCTGCCAAGGGCACAGGAAAGAGGTCAGGCCTTGGAGTCAGCTTCACCACAACTAACTGTGCAACACTGGGCAAGCCTCCCCAGCAACCACTCTGAATCTCAGTTTCCTCCTCTGTAAACTAGGGACAATACCACCTACCTACTGAGGTTGATCCATTAAACGAAATATTATATATAAAACACATTGCACAGTGCTGGCAGAGAGGACGTGCTCCAAAAAACAGTGGTGAGGATTATGTTTTGTGTGGATCTCATCTTCCCATATAGCTTATGAGCCCTTGGAGGGCTTTACTGGGGGCTTTTTTTTTTTCTTGTGTTAAATGGTGCTGGGCATCCCAGCGGGGCTTTTTCAGTGTCCATTGATGAAATGACTGGAGTAAATTTTCTAACATGAGGGAGGGAAGAAGACAAGGATTTGCCATTTGGTGTTTTCATGCAGATGAGGTCATAAGTGGTGAATTACTTGTAATTGAATGCCGAGTCTCGGTGTGATTTTCCAATCCGTGATCTCATTTTATTCTCACAATGCCTGCCCCCTGCCAACATGATGTCTTTTGGGAGGGTACAGAGTAACTGGGATTGGTCTGCCCACCTTCCAGATGGGAAAATTGATCTTGGGAGAGGCTGAATGACTTATCTAGGTCACTCAGTAGTTAATGCCATGGCTGAAGCTTGTCTTTTCCAGCTCAAGAGTTTCCAGTGGCAAATTTGGGTTGTTTAGATTGCAAGGAACGGAGACCACCCCACTGAGGGTACTATGGGGACATATAAGGGTGATGAGGGAGCAAAAAGTCTTCTCAGGTGGCAGGACCTTTTTGATCTCAGTATTGGAACTGCAGCTCTGCTGGCCTGGTGCCTTCAAGAGGAGCATTCTCAGCTCTTACCTTAGCCACTCTTGATTCCACGACTCAGCCTTCCATGGCCTCTGCTTCTCTTTCTTGCCCTCTATCTGGGTCTCCCATTTAAGGCCCATAAGAGACAGAATCTGTTAGCTAGGCAAGCATTTTAGTTGCAAGAACCATAGTCTGTCTCAGGTCACCTTACGAATCCTTCTCTGGGGAAACACATGGCCTGGAACTGGGAAGGGCTCAAACACCAAAACAGCCCACCCACATGCTCCATCCTCCTCTCATCAGCACAGTGCTCTGAGTCCAGCTCCGTGGAGGGAGCCTTCAGATTGGCTGAGCTAATCATCACTGGTGAGTTAATCACCCCACTGGGTAACCCTTCCCAGAGACCACCTGGGTGCCTCAGGAGCCTAATAAGTTGGTGCTCTCTTCCCACTTCTGATCCAGTCACTGACCTCCTTTGGGCAAAGACCTGCCCAGCACTGCTTCCCTGAAAAGGGGTAGGGGTGCTATTTCACTAGAAGAAAATATTAGGGGAGGCAGGACTGTGAACATCATTAGTAACTTCTGATTGGTACTCTGGGAGCTCTGGTAGCATAGTGCCTAAGGCACTTGACTGCTAACCAGAAGGCTGGTGGTTCAAACCCACGAGCCACTCCTCGGAAGGAAGATGGGGCAATCTACTTCCGTAGTGATACCGCCTCAGAAACTTGACGGCACATAACAACAACGATTGGTACTCTACTTACCTAGAGTGCCTCCAGGGGGCAGTATTCCCAAGCCAGGATACCTCATAGCTTTCTGGTCTTTGTTGTTGTTGTTGTTGTTATGTGCTGTTGAGTAGGCCCCGACTCATAGCGACCCCTCCTTGGGTTTCCGAGGAGGTATCACTATGGAAGTAGATTGCCCCATCTTCCTTCCAAGGAGTGGCTGGTAAGTTTGAACCACCAGCCTTCTAGTTAGCAGTCAAGTGCCTTAGGCATTATGCTACCAGAGCTCCTTACTGGTCTTAGGTCTAGCCTAAAGATGATTGCCTTTGCCATAGGTATGGCTAGGATAGAAGGGCCTGTCACTCAAAAATTCAAGTTATGTGTCCAGAATGTTCATTTTCATAAGAAGGGACTGTGTGGGTAGCAGGCTCTCAGGAGGGGATTCCTCTCCATTGCAAATGGATCCCCAGAGTCTGTGGGCAGAATGGAACAACTAGTTATTCCCTGAGCCTGTGGTCAGAGCCCTGTCACCTCACCTCAAGATGTATGATAGATGGGCAAACGCAAAGCAAGCATTGCATCATGGTGTCCTGGAACATTCTGGGCAGTCTGTGGGGAGTTGTAGATGTGGTAACCTGCTCCTGTGGGTGTGGGGAAATGGCTGGAGGGTATGTGCAGGCCCCAGATAAGCTCACCTTGAATGAGTCCATTGCAGAAAAGAATTCACCATGATGTAAAAGAGAAGAAGAAATGGTGCACAGATCTTCACACAGGCTGAGGCCTGAGGCTCCTGGAGACCACAGTGGGCTCCTGGTCTGGCCTGAAACCTGACTTTGACCCCATCCTTGGGCAGTGTCCAGGGAGCCATTTTGAAGGAACCAGTATAGCCAGGCCACCTCAAGGGAGGTCACCTGTCTTCACATCTATAGTCACTGAAGGGGGCCTGTGTGAAGGTCCATTAAGAAGATTACAGCTCTTGTTTTACCTTCCCATTCCAGGAATAGGCATTTGGTCTGGTTTGATCATTTCATGGGGAGGACTGTGGAGAACAAAGGAAAAGTGATCTAATAGGGGAAAAACAGGTTTTCCCATGAGCTCTATGAAGGCTGGGATCTTCCTGTGTAATGTGTCCTGGTGATGCCACTGTAGGCCTGAACCCAACCAAAAGCAAGACACTGTAGAAGAATCTGATGTTTCTGGTTTTGAGGCCTCCCAGTGCCCTCACAGCTTTCATCCATAGGATCATCCAGAACAGGAGGCTTCCAGGAGCAAGTAATTAGTCTCCTATATACCTGTGTCCACTGACACAGAGGGAACCCACCTGCAGCAAAATGGGGAGGCTTCAGTTCCAGCTTTGACAAGTTATTAACTGCCCTGAGCCTAGGTTTCCTCAACTATAAACTGAGAAAAACAATATGTATTCTATTCTATGAGTTGATATGAAAGCACCTGGACCACTGTGCTCTGTAGCATACCTCAGCGGGTCTTACCCTTAGAATGTAATGGAGCTTACCAGAAAGCAGGGGCAGTGCCTGTCTGGTTCACCTTTGTGAACTCCATGTGTGGCACACAGTAAGTGCTCAGTGTTTTCTAAATAAACTGACAGTGGAAAAGAAATATTTTTAGACCCATTATTAATTATGATCATTCCATCAGCCAACAGAGAGGGAGGCCAAGGGATCCACGGAAAGGGCCTTGGGCCAGCAGCCTGAGTTCTAGTCCAGCCCTGCCACTGGCCTGCTGAGAGACCTGGGGCAAGTCACATCACCAACGTGGGCCTTGGTTTTTTCATTTATTCAGTGAAAGGGTTGGACAAGATGACCTCTCAGGTTCCCTCTGGGCTCTGAGTTCCTGAGGATTTGTTGAGGGGTGACCTTGTACCCATCCCCATAAGGGTTTATGCTGACTATGAGACTACTCTCCTGATCCTACCCACCTCCCTCATGTTTCTTTCTTCATCTTGGTTATGGTACTTTAACTGGGCTTTTTCTTTTTCTTTTTTTTTTTTTAACTTTTGGATTATTTGCAGGAGTTTAAATGCTGCTTTGGTTTTTCACATATGTGCCCTGTCCTCTGCCACCCCTGCCTTGTATTGGGAGCTTTCTGGGGCAGAGCTATCTCCTCCACCTACCTTCTAGGCAAGACTGTCTTCCCCCTCAGCCTACACATCCACCTCTCCCTCCATCTGATTGGGGCAAACTTCATCTTCACATGGGTCTCTCTTCTGGACCCAGCCCAGGGCTGTGGCTGCTTCACAGAACGGGTGGGGGAAGGCAGAGTGACACACTTGCTGACAGACTGACGGCCGGCACTCCAAGGGGTAGCAGGCCGGCAGCCGCAAAGGTGCAGCCTGTGCCAGGTGGACCTTGCCAGCTGGAGCTATTTTTAGAAGCCATGTTTGCAAATTTTGTGTTAATAGTGTCTCTGTCCGGGCTTTGGCTCCCAGGGCTAAGGGAGGGAGGGAGTCTTGAGAAACCCTCCCTCCCTCGGTGTTCTCCTCCTCCTCATTCTAGTCCTCCTCACAGGTGGCTGGGATCAGTGGGAGAGTCCCATCCAGGTTGTAGTCCTTAATTTCCCATCTGCAGACACAGGGAAAATGGGGAGTAAGGATGGGGCCCAGAGGGAGACCTGGAGCCCTGGAACTGAGGCTATCAGAGGCTCAGTCTTCAAGACAATGCAAGATCCCTAGCCTTACTCAAGTGACTGGATGGCAACAGGTTGCCTTGTCAGCCTGTTAGTTTGTGAGTTTGTCTCCCTTTATACACTCCAGGCTTCTGTATTTCTCTGATGATCCCCACCTCCAGTCCCATAGCCAGGTCTTGGCTGAGCCTTGTCTGGCCTAGGCTGAACTTTGATTCAGAGGCACCAGAGGAAATACGCCCCAATGTCATGTCTTGGCCCAGTTCATGATGGGAGAGAACAGGGCAGGGAGGTGAACAAATCAATCCCATATAGTCCCGTCCTCAGGGGTTCCTGGCCTAGATGGGAAGGCAAAGGCCTTGATGTCATTGGTACCAGTGTGATCAATATTCATTCCGAAGGAGAAGTGTTAGGTTCTGAAAGTACATAACTTGCTTGGAGCTGAGAACTGAAGGATGAGTAAAAGTCAGGTGAAAAGTGGGTGGAAGAAAGATCTGCATGGTGGAAGCAAGTACAAAGGCCCTGAGATGGTAGCTTGAGCCTAAGGTTCTATGATTGTGACCATAGGAGATAGGGCATCCCTCCCACCACGAGGGTCCCTGTCACCACAGGGGCTCACAAGGAGGAAGTTCTCATCTTTTCCTGGTCCCCATATCCACACAGACACTATCCCCACCCCTAGCACAGCACAGCATGGAAGATGCTTTTCCTGCAGGGCAGTGCCACTCTGCAGTCAGAGATCCTAAAGACCCTGCTGGAAGGGACCTCAGAGAGCCTTCACTAGGTTTGTTTAAAGCTGTGTTAAATATTCAAGTACTGGGGAGCTCGCTTTCTAATAGGCAGCATGATAGGTGGTGACCAGGAAAGTTCTTTCTGCTGAAAGTCTTGGTGGGCAAGCCTCCCAACTGGCCCCAGCTCTGCTTTATCTCTGCTGGGAGGCTATCTCCTATAGTTTTGAAGTCACAGTCCTGGATTCCAGTTCTGCCATTTAGAACTGTGTGACCTTGAGCAAGGTGCTCAACCTCTCTGGGCTTCATCTGTAAAATGGGTATTCATAGAGTTGGGAGGATTAAATAAGTGGGAAAAGCCTTAGCCCAGGGCCTGAAACATAGTAAGCCCTCAATAAATATTAATTCTTAGCACTAAGTGCTCATCATTATCATGTAATAGAGGGGGAAACGAAGCCCCTAGTGGGAAAGGGACTTGCCCAAGGTCGCGAGGGTGGGGGTGGAGGTGGAGGTAGGAGTGGAGGTAGGGGTGGGAGTGGAGGTAGGGGTGGGAGTGGAGGGAACCGGGAGCCAGAAGAGGAACAGGGGGAGTGGGGGGAGTAGGAAGGGAGGCCAAGCGAGGTTGGGCCAAGAGCGGGCGGGCAGGCCATGGCATCAGGGGCCCTAGCCCGGTTCCAACCCCCCTCGCTGCCAGGGCACCGCTCGGCTGCTGCGCTTTACGAGCAAAAACAAACACATCCCACAAGCGGCCCCTGTGCGGCAAGGCCCCGCGCCCGCCAAGGCCGCCGCCGCCGCCGGGTCAAAGCCGGCTTTGTGCCCGCCCCGCCGCCCCCGCGGCCCAGGAGATTTTAATTAGCGTCTGGGTCTGCGCCGAGAGATGGGAATCAAAGCCGGCGTTCTTTCAGCGCCCCCGCCCTGAACCCCTGCCTCCAGCTCCCAGTTCCCCAGGGCTCCACATACCCCTGCTGGCAGCCGCGGGAAGTGGAGCCATGCCGAAGCGTTTGACTCGAGTTCGAATCTCCCCCTTCCCGCTGCGGGATCTATGGCAAGTTATGGGCGCTCTGAGCCAGTTACCCATTAATGATAGCACTTATCTCCTTCACCCAGTGAGCTGAATTAGGATTTAAGCTTAAAAAGAGAGAGAGAGAAGGAAGGAAGGAAAGAAACATGTGCTAGCCCTGGGAGGAAGGGAGAGAAAACCTTCTTGGAGAGGAAGTCAAGTCTTAGGTAAAGTTGAGGAGGTGCTCACAAAGGGCACAGGAAAAGGCATCCCTACGCAGAAGGAACAGTTTAGAAGTCTGGTGTGTGGCGTTCTTCAGAGCTGGTCGAAGGAGGTCAGGACTTTCACCTGTGGATGATTGGGATTCATGGACACAGTTTGAGCTGGGGAGTGAGAGGTTAGATTTGTTCTTTGGAAAGTTCACTCGGGCTGCTCTACAGAAGAGATTGAAGGGTTGAGACTGAGGCAGGGACTTGTGATAAAGTATGTGTTGGGCTAAGGCAGGACCAGGGGCAAGGGGAGGAAGAGATGGCCTTGAGAGGTAAGGCTGGATTGTAAACTGGTTCTCCTACGGAGCTTTGGATCCTCATGCTCTGTGATGTTGTGCTTAGGTGCGACGGAGTCGGTTCTGACTCATAGCAATCCTATGTACAACAAAATGAAACACTGTTCAGTCCTGTACCAGCCTCACAATTGTTATGCCCTATAACCCCAAAACACCGAACCTGCTGCCACTGAGTCAATTCCAACTCACAGCGACCACCATAGGGTTTCCAAGACTGTAAAGCTTTATGGAAGTAGATTGTCTCATCTTCCTCCCACGGAGCAGCTGGTGAATTTGAATTGCCAACCTTCTCTTTAGCAGCCTCACCCACTGCACCACCAGAGCTCTATAGGGTTTCTTAAAGGGCAGCCTAGGACCTAGAGGCCACCTGGGGAGCTTGTTTAAAGTGCCAACTCCTGACCTCACCGCACAACTGCTGAATCAGATTCTTTGGGCTTGGGGCCCAGGAATCACATTTTGACTCTGATGCAGGAATGTGGGGGGTACAGGGTAGGAATAAGCCATAATCTGTAGGGAAAACTATAATCCCTCCCTTCATGCCCCCAGCACCATGTCTGAAGTGGGAACACTTGGCCCCACCCCCAACCTTCATTCATTCTCCTCACAGAACCCCATGTCCTTTAGTTAACCTCAGTTTCCTCACCCACAGAATGGGCACAAACTTGATCACTCACCCTTTCTCCTAGGGCTGTGGGAGAATCAAAGGTGCCTTTGAGTGAGAAAGACTTCTAAAGATGGAAAAACCTTAAACAGCCCCCTCTCCCACACACTTACACATTAGCCCTTCTAAGGGCATCTTTGTGTGCGGCTGCTGCTGCTCAACATCCTTCTGGTGGTCCCTATTGCCTTCAGAATAAAGTCCCAACTCCTCAGTGTGGAGTTACAAATTGAGACCTGGTCACATTTCCAACATCCTTTCTCAGTCCCCATCCAGGGCTGAAACAACCCCCACCCCATCCCAAACACCGGTGCTCTCCTGCCTCCTTGCCTTTGCCAAAATTGTCTCTTGCTTGGAAATTCACCTTCTCTCCTCTGCCTTCATTCCATTTTCAAATACCCAAATTCTGTCATTTCTTTATGACCCTGTTGAGAGGTTCCCTCCTTCACCCTTGCCCCACCCCCACTGTGGCAGGGGTGCTCTTTGTCTCCTGAAATAGAACGCTATTCCTCTGTTAAAGCACTAATTACTTTCTACACTAGTTAAGATCTTCAGTTTTGGGGTTTGATAAACGTGGCTTGTCATTTTGACACCACTACTTGGTGACCTTGGGAGCTCTGGTAGCATAGTGCCTAAGGCACTTGACTGCTAACCAGAAGGCTGGCAGTTCAGACCCCCCAGCCACTCCTTGGAAGGAAGATGGGGCAATCTACTTCCATAGTGATACTGCCTCGGAAACCCAAGGAGGGGTCACTATGAGTTGGATCCGACTCAATGGTACATAACAACAACAACAACTTGATCACCTTAAGGAGCTCTGGTGGCATAGTGCCTAAGGCATATGACTGCTTACCAGAATGTTGATGGTTCAAACCCACTGGCCACTCTGTTGAAGCAAGACTGGACAATCTAATTCCGTAAAGATTTACTGCCTCAGAAATTCAATAGGGGTCGCTATGAGTCAGAATCAATTCGATGGTAGTGGGTTTGGTTTTTGGTACTGGGTGACCTTGAGCAAGTCTTTCTCTCTTTTTTTTTTTAAGTTTCTTTTTTGTTGTTGTTGTTGTGATTTGGGTGAAAATTTACAGAGCAAATTCACTTTCCATACAGCAGTTCACATACACTTTGTCTCATGACATTGACCACAATT
>NW_006921661.1:6785506-6796943 GCF_000298275.1 Orycteropus afer afer | reverse complement strand
AAAAAAAAAAAAAAAAAGCTATCATGTTGTGAGAGGGTTTGTGAAAAGGTCATATGACAAGGAATTGCCAGCAACCTCTGGATACTGAAAGGAGCCCCTGGCTATAGCCAGCAAGAAAATGGGGACCTCTCTTCTACAGCCTCAAAGAGATGAATTCTGCCAACAACCTGAGGGAGCTTGAGAGAAGCTCTCTCCCCAGTCGAGCTTCTGATAAGACCACAGCCCCTGCTGATACCCAGATTGCAGCCTTGTGAGACCCTAAAGCATAGAGCCTTGCTAAGCTGTGCCTGAACTTCTGACCTGTGGAAACGTGATAACAAACATGTTGTTTTAACTTGCTAAGTCTGTGGTGATTTGTTACATAGCATAGAAAGTTAATACAAATATTAGAGTTCTTTGCCTTCCTGGAGTTAACTTTGACTCATGGTTGATTTTTTTTTTTTCCCCCCAGAGATAGATCACCAGACCTTTTTTCCAGGGGTGTTGTTGTTGTTGTTATGTGCCCTCGAGTCAAACCCGACTCATAGCGACCCCTCCTTGGGTTTCCGAGGCAGTATCACTACGGAAGTAGGATTGCCCAACCTTCCTTCCGAGGAGTGGCTGGTGGGTTTGAACCGCCAGCTGTCTGGTTAGCAGGCAAGTGTCTTAGCCACTATGCTACCAGAGCTCCCTTCCAGGGGTATAGGGTTCTAAACTCATTGCCATTGAGTTGATTCTGACTCATAAAAACCCTATAGAACAGAGTAGAACTGCCCTAGAGTTTCCAAGGCTGTAAATCTTTATGGAAGCAGTCTGCCTGATCTTTCTCCCACACTTCTTTCTCCCACAGTTCTTTCTCCTGGGGAGTGACTGGTAGGTTCAAACCACCAGCCTTTTGGTTAGCAGCCAAATGTCTTGACCACTGCACAACCAGGGCTCCTTTAGAGTTCTGTTGCTGTTGTTAGGTGCTGTTGATTTGGCTCCGACTCACAGAATGAAACACAGAATGAACCCTGAATGAAACAGAATGAAACACTGCCTGATTGTGCACCATCCTCACCATCCTTGCTGTGCGTGAGCCCATCCTGTTGAGGCTCTTCCCCTTTTTTGATGTCCCTCTACTTTACTAAGCATGATATCCTCCTCCAGGGAATGGCCCCTTCTGACAACATGACCAAAGTAGGTGAGATGAAGTCTGCTCATTCTCACTTCCAAGGAGCATTCCGGCTGCACTTCCTCCAAGACAGATTTGTTTGTTCTTCTGGCAGTCCATGGTATTTTCAGTATTCTTTGCCAACCCTATAATTCAAAAGCATCAACTCTTTTTCGATCTTCCTTATTCATTGTCCGGCTTTCACATGCATATGAGGTGATGGAAAATACCATGGCTTAGGTTAGGTGCATTTTAGTCTTCATAGTGATATTTTTGCTTCTTAACACTTTAAAGAGGTCTTTTGCAGCAGATTTGCTCAGTGCACTATGACATCTGATTTCTTGATTACTGTTTCCATGGGTGTCGATTGTGGATCCAAGTAAAATGAAATCCCTGCCAACTTTGATCTTTTCTCCCATTTATCATGATGTTGCTTATTGGTCTGTTGTGAGGATTTTTGCTTTATTTATGTTGAGGTGTAATCCATACTGAAGACTGTAGTCTTTGCTTTTCATCATTAAGTGCTTCAAGTCACACATTCACTTTCAGCCAGCAAGGTTGTGTCATCTGCATAGTGCAGTTTAAAGTTCTAGTGAAGATTAAATAACGTCCTCAAGGTAAAGCCTTACCTTGGTGCCTGGCATATAGTACTTAGTAATGGTTAGTGACTGCCTTTGTTATTATATTTAGGGTATAACACTTTACAAATATAAGGTTTTGTTTTAGTTGATCTTTTTTAAAAAAAAAAATTGTGATAAGTATATAGGTAACAGAACATTTGCCATTTCTAGTCTTCACATGTATAGTTCAGTGACATTAATTATCATGCTATTCAACTATCACCATTAACCGTACTCAAAATTTTCTGTCACTCTTAAGAGAAGTTCAAGGACCTCTGGTAGCACAGTGCCTAAGGCATCTGACTGCTAACCAGAAGGTTGGTGGTTCAAACTCACCATCCACTCCATGGAAGCAAGACTGGGCAATCTATTTCCGTAAAGATTTATGCCTCGGAAACCCAATGGGGTTTGCTGTGAGTCAGAATCTACTCGAAGGCAGTGGGTTTGGTTTTTTTTGGGGAGTAACAGAAGCTCAGTGTCCGTTAATCATAGTGTCTTCCTTTCTTCCTCCCTACAAAAATAAGTTTTTGATCATCAGCATATTAATTAGTGTGTTTTATAAAGTGCTTAGGATTTGCAGGCAGAAAATCTACATTTGCGCAAACTTGCTGAGAGATCTTGACCTTGCTGGGCCTGTGTCTGTTAGGATGCTTTAGGCTGCCAATACTAATGGTGGATGCCTTAAATTAGGATCCTTAGAAGCAGAAATTGAGACAAGGATTCATGTGAAGTGATGTATTAAGAAATGTTTCCAAGAAAAACCAATGGGGGAGTGGAGAAGTGGGAATGTGAAGGGGAGAGGGTAAGGCAAGAGTGTGATATCAAACCAAGTCTTAGAAAGGGAGCCTTGACTTGCAGAGGAGCCCATTGGGCACAGTGTAGCTCACCCCTCAGAGTAGTCCAAATCAGTGCAAGGGAACTGGCTTATTCATGCCTCCATATTGGTCATTCATTGGCTAAGGACTAGCCCTGGGGTGGGATGAGGGTATAAATGCCCAGGTGTTTCTGGCTTTTCATACTTACAGGCCAAGTGGGCTCTGGCAGCCTGAGGGCAGTCCTCTGATAAAGAAAAGCAGATGCTGGCTGTTGGCAGTGAAAAGTATATGGGGAGCCAGTGCAGATGAAAATGGGAAGGGACCAGAGGGATTATGGGAGGAGGGTCACTGGCAACATTGTTACAGTGGCAAAAACTATAGAACATCTATTGTTTTCTTAATAAGAAATGTGGAGGAAAGTGGTCTCTGGAATGGTTCAGTGTGGGTTGTTAGCTCCCTCTAGCCCTCCTCGGCATGCTGGCTTTCAGCATCTTCAACCTCATGGTCACAAAATGGCTGCTGCAGCTCCATGTCTCATGGCCTTAATGGGTAGCATATGAAGCAGGAAGCAAGAGGAGAGCAACAGCAAAAAAAAAGCTCTCTCCTCATGAGACTCTCCCCTATGAGGAGGAAACTTTCCTTCACCCCATCAGAACTGGATTATCTACCAACTCTAGACCAGTCACTGGCAGAGGAGAGTTGGATTGCCAAAGCTGGATTAGATAAATCATGGTGCACCCCAGGTGCTAGACACCCAACTAAGTGGGGTTCTGTTAGTGAAGAGGAAGTAGAATAGCTGCTGGGTGGACAGCCAACAATGTCTGTGACAGGGCATCAGCTTCCTCATTTATGAAACAGGTATATTGATACCTGCCTCTCGCCTCTCACATTTGTGATGATTAAATGAGATCACATGCATGTGAAAGGCCTTGATAACCTGCAAAGCACCATAATGCTGATTTTAGCTGTGTATGCCCATGCTGTTTCTTCTCTATTGCACTGTGAGCTTTTTGAAAGCAGGGGCCATATGGGTCTGCCTTACCCTTGCTTCTGTTGGTTCTCCCCTCTGAAAAACTCCCAGTCTCATCCACTTCTCTCATCTCTGTTGCCACACCTAGTTCAGACTGCCATCATTTCTCAGTCACTGAATGCTGCAATAGCTTACTAACTTCTTGCTCTACTTCTATTCTTGGCTTCCTCCAAGACTTTCTCCCACTCAAGTATGAGAGATTTTTCTAAAATACATATCTGATTGAGTCACTCCCCTACTTGAAATCCTTCTAGGCTCAAAAATAAGGGTGACTTTCAAAATAACCACTGGTTTGGAATAGACCTTGGCCAATCAGAATAGACACTGTCTATTCTGTCCATTGACAGTTAGGCCAGTGCATCCTCCCTGATTATCAGGTCTGCTTTGATGGCCTGGGGTAAGCTTACTTTTGCCTTCCTCTCTAGTCTTATCTCTAGAGACTGTTCCCCCATCCCTGCTTCATGTATCACCCTACCTCCAATGTCTAATGCTACCCTTTTGCCAGACTGAACTTATTGCAGTTCCTCAAATATAGCAAACACTTGTTTATTTGCAGGCCTCTGAGCATGGTGTTTCCTATGACTGGAACATGATTTATCTATTTCCACAGCTAATTCTTTAAGGTGTCTATTTGGGTATCTCTCTTCTTCCTTTGTCTGCTTCCCCCAATGCTTTCTTCTATCAGAGTTCTTACTGCTCTCTATTGTCATTGTTTATGTGTCTTTCTCTTTCACCAGACAGGAAGCTTTTTGAAGACATGGTTGGACATGGACAGTTGCATCACCTGTGCTGGTAGTAGCAGGCAGTGATAGTGGTGGTAGTGGTGAAGGACAGGACCACCCTTAGGCAAGAGTGACCCCTACCCTGGGCCATGCCCTCTAGAGGGCCCCACTTTGACCCTCTTTCAGCTGCGTCTCTACCCACATGTAGTCTCTGGTTCAAGAAGCTTACTGTCCTCTGGGAGAAAGTCTCATTAACAGATCATTGCAGGACAAATGGATGTATTTAGTTACAAAAGAGCCTACAATGCTGCAGCCATAGAGAAGACGAAGGAGGGGGTCCTAAAGGTTAACCTAGAGTACTACAGGCAGAAAATAGGGAAAGGCATTCCAGAAAAAGAGAAGAACATGTTTAAGGCATGGAAAAGAGAACACTTGTTCAAGAAATGGTCCAAAATTGTAGCAGTGACAGCGTGAGGAACAGGGATTCTTTTGATGACCATGTGTTTGCTATCTACCTACCCCCTTATTTTGGGGAACTGTTCTTCTCCTGCTCCAATCCTATGATTTTAGTACCTAATTCCCTGACCACCCAGGACTGGCAATACATCACTCATTATGGCCCAGTCTATTGAAACTGAAGGAAGGAATGATCCTTTTTATCCTATGGGGTTGGGATCTATTAGGATGCTAAGCCTGTGCATGATGTATTGTCTGCCTATTGAAGGAATTTCTTGGAAAGAAGGAGCTGATATGCAAGGAGCAGCAGAGTCCCTGATTCAAGTTTTCCTGGAGCCCAGATCCATCCCAATTTGATCAGGATTCAAGTGGATTCAAAGTGGGACTGAGGAAAAAATCCAATGTGGTCATTAAAACAGCCTTGAATTCCAGTTCAGAGATCTTGGTTATAGTTCTCATTTTACACAGTCTGAGGTAACGCCTATACACAGAAACCCATAACCACCCACCTCCCTTCCAACCTCAGCCAACCTCCTACAGCAGTTGTCTTCCACGAACTGACCCTGATTGAGGAGAAAGAAGGCAGGGGGTGTCTTCCAGGGACCAGTGTGAGGGAAAGAGGGTGGCTGAGCCAGCCCTAGAGAGAGATGCCATTGTGCCCATTGGACCCCCAGGCCTTCCCTGACCACAGGCCACATCCTGTTTCTTGGAAATGCCACCATTTCCCAGAGCCCAGGGTTCAAGGAGGGTAGGGAGGCTTTATAGTACTGGAGGAGAAGGAGGAAGCCTCCCCAGGAAACCTGTAGGCCAGGCCTGGCACCATAATAGGTGACCAAGTTTTAAGGCCAGGAAGCTACCTGAGGAGATCAAGTTATTAGAGGCTCGAAGACCAGGTCAGCTGCACCTGCCCTATCCCAGTGCTCTGGGACCCACAGGGTATAGAATCACAGACCTCAGTTGGAATCCAGCAACTCCATTTACTAGTGTGTGATCTTAGTTAGGTCATTTCCTCTTTCGGAGCCTTAGCTTTCTCACTTCTATAATACAGCCAATAATCTCAGGGTTGTCCTGAGATAAGATGAGACAATGGATTTGAATGTGCTTTGTAAACTAAAGCCCAGACACCTAGGAAAGGATGCGACCACCTCATCCAGAGCCCAGGACTATGTCCAGCCTGGCCACCAATCAGGACAGTAGATCCCTTGGAAAGTCCTTGCAGGAACACCACGAGGGGCAGATCTGGGGAACTCTTGGAGACTACCCCTTCCCTCTCTCTCATCACACTCATGGGGAGACCAGCCAGAGTTACATAGCAAGTTAGTGGCTAAGGAAGAATGGATTTTGACTTGACCCTAAATCTTGCATTTCTCCATCTTCACTTCTGTTTCTTCTACTTTTCCCTGTCTTCTCCTCATCACTGGGACTTACTTAAGTCTCTTCCATCTTAGAAATCCCCTTTTGCCATCCCATGTCCACAGCCCTGCCTCTCTTTTCTCATTTACCACCAAATTTCTTAGAAGTCTTGTCTTTGTCTTCTTACTTCCCAGACATTGCCTGTGGTAGTTCAGTTTGTGTGTCAACTTGGCTAGGTCTGGTCTAGTGGTTGGGCAGCTGGATGTAGTATTCCCCATGATGAGACTGGCAGTCAACTCCATGGTGGAATCTACTATGAGCAGCTGAGTAGCCTTAGAGATGTGGTCTGCCTCCCTTATATAAGGAGAAGCCTTGGGAATGGTCTCTAGCCTTTTGGCACGCTTGAACCCTGCATGTAGCCAAGTCATTGTTCAACAGCCTGCCATGCCCTGCTGATCGTGGGACTTCATCTGAACTTGAATTAGTGGCCTGCCACATTGTTTGGTAATATTGGGACTATGCCTTTTTACTTGTCAACCTTGGGCTTGTTAGCCTCAGCAGCCAGCAGCTGTCTGAGGGAAGAAAAGCCTCCAGCTTCAGTGGGCTGGGAGCAGGAGGTAGAGCTGAAGCCCAAGGTTGAGGGGCTTTCACCTAGCCCCTTGAGCCTGGCACTTTGAATGTGGACTTAAAGCCTCCAGAATTGTAAGAGAATAAACTCCTATTTGTTCAAACCATCCCATTTGTAATATATTCCGGTCAGAGTGGGACTAGGTAACCAAAACACTGCCTTAGTGCCGGCTTCTGCCTTTCAGCTCCTCTAACATTGCTTGTTGCCATGATACCCAGAAGCCTCCTTGTCCCCATGGAGGACCTTTTTCAGGCCTCATCTTATTGGACCTCTCAGCCACCATGATCTCCTTGCTTTTCAACTTCCTCCTGTGCTGTTCCAAGGTTCTGTCCTGTTATCTTTTCACTCTAGAATCTCTCCCAAGTCAGTGTTCTCCCCTCTCCTAGCTTTAGTTACCACCCACAGGCCAGCAGCTCCCAAATCCTCATATCTAGCCCTAGCTTCTCTCCAGACCCATAATATATGCAAAGGGCTTTAGACATTTCCTTCAGATGTTTCCCAGGCATTTCTGACTCAATGTATGTTCAGTTGAAACTTCTCCTGGGTTCTCTACCCAGTCAAATGAGACACCAAGTATACACTAGAATCTTCCTTCTCCCTAAAGACTGCATCAAGTCACTCATCAACTCCACCTTCCCGTATCCATCCCCATTGCCTCTCTCCTACCCAGGCCATTGTTATCTGTCATGTAGATTCCCATAATACCTTCTACCTGGTCTCAGCCTCTCTCTGCCAGACCATTCTTCACTCAGACAATTTTGGAAAACACAAATCTTACCAAAGAATTTTAAATGCTCCCAGGTCTCCCTATTGGGCTCAGAATTAAACAAAAGCTTCTCATCTGATTATTCAGCCTTGCCTTCTTTTGGTGTTTGCCTCAAACTTTATGATCCAGCAACAGTGAGCTGTTTGTCATTCTCATTATTTTTTAAATCTTTCATGCAGTTTTCCTATACCATCACCAACTCCTTCCTCTCCATTTACCTTTTTTCTAACTCCTACTTAACCTTTGAGTTGGGTCTGACTCGATGGCACATAACAACAACAATTTAAACTTTAGAGCCAGTGTAAGTGTCCTCAGCCTAAATTAGGGGGCTGTGCTACCTCTGGTCCTGCTATCCCAGCCCTTAGCACCCATTGTTGTCACATGAGATGCCTCTGTCTCTTCCTCAAGACTTTGGGCTCCCTAGGCCCAGGTAGGGCAATATCAGTTCCTTTCACTTTGTCAAGGTCTAGCATAAGACCTACCCCAGACTAGCTCAGAAGATGGTTTATCAATGAATATATGAGAGGAAATGGACAATTAGAACAGTGCAAAACTATGGTAGATTTTAAAAATTCACAAGGCAAATCTTGTGTTAATGACAATCAGAAAGTTCTGGACCAAATTGAAGACGTGTTGATGTGCTGAACATGCCTCTCATGGTGAAAAAGGTTTTGGGTAAACATCATAGATTTCAAGTAAACCCATCAGAGAACCCAAGAAGGCAGTTTGGCCTACAACATCAGGAAAAGTCCAACATCAGGGAAGTCCATTTCTGTCATGAGACCTTGGAGCTGTTTCTGATTACAGATTTTTGCCTCCAAACCTATTCTCCAGTAAGAGGAAGGGCCATCATGCAGGAAGAAGAGATAAGGTGAGGTATCAGGGAAGGCTTCACTGAGGAGAAGACAACTGAGCTAGGTTGCAGAATGACTGGGGTTCACCATGTGGATGGCTGGGCTTTCAGATCCCCATACTTTAAAAGCCCACTCAGAACTATCCGCTGAGCCTCAAGTTAACCCCATGGGGTGAATAGGCAAGGCTGAAATGATGAGTCTTCTCTATGAGGGACAGGTAGAGGTGTAAGGAGAAGAGGCTGATGTCTTCCAACTCAGGGAACAAGGGAAGGTTCCAGCCATGTTCCTCAAAACCCAGACTCTCAAACTAGGCTCCTGGGAGTTGGCAGAGGGAATTTGGTGGGAGAGGTAACACCTGTAACTGCTCAATGAGTAGGTGGAAGTAGGTGGGATGTTTAGCAGACTCCTAGACCTCAGAAATCCCAGGGATAAGACCAAGGCTGGAGAGATAATATCCAGTGCCTTCAAAGTGGCAATTGGCAGAACTCCAGCCAATGGGCCATTCTCCACTACTCTCTGGGGTTTCCAGTCAGGATTAGGGAGCAGGAAGCATTACGATGTGAGAAGATTAGACCAGCTGTACTGGGGAGCAGTGACCTGGGAGTCAGCAGGCCTGGGTTCTAGTCCTGGCTTCATCACTCATCATCATGAGTGCCTCCCTGTCCCTACCCTCCCTCTCTCTCACACTTCTTCTCAAGCTTCTGTTTCCTCCTCTCTAAAATGTGGATAATTCCTACACACTCTTCATCTATGGTGAGGAGTAAAACCATGTGTGTTAAAACATCTTTAAAATTTCAAGGAATTGTACCTATGGGAAGGATAAACTATTGATGGTGTCTTTAATTGTCATTGTTAGGCCTTCTTTCTAGATCATTGGAGTTGGAAACCAGGCTGCAAAGTCTTGGAAATCTTGTGGGGCATGAGCATTTGCACTTAATAACATTGGTCAGAGTATGGAACAGGGGGAAGAGTGTTAGCCTAGAGTAAGAGACCTGGCTTCCAACTCCAAATCTGCTACCAGCTCTATGGCTTCTGGAAAATACCACTCTTCCCTAAACTCAGTTTCTTTATTATAAAGTGAGGATCCCTGGAATATTGGTTGGGAAAATGCTTTGAGGCTCCATTCATCCCCTTTCCTAGCTAACTAGAGTTAGCCTCCCTTCCTAGGCTCAGTGCCAAAGAGCTAGGGAAGAGGGCGGCCCATAAAAGGAAGTACCCTAGTTGGGGGTCTGTGAACAGAGGCTGTGAAAGCAGGGTGCAAGGACACAATGGTGGATGAAGGCCTGGCTGGAAGGCCAGAGGAACTAGCCCTGGCTCAAGCTATCACTGGGACCAGCCTCTGCCCCTTCCAGATCTAATTCCACCCCTGCAAGATAGGGATAATCAGGCCTGCCTTATGGAGTCATTGAGAGAACACATGGGTATCTGGCTATGAACACAGCTGGCTGAGTTGAGAAGTAATGCAACTTCTTATTTATTAATATATATAATAACAAAAAATGATAAGTTCATATATGCAGCTATTTAGGTCTTTGTTATAAGGTCTTGGTCACTTTGTCTGGACTGGCCGTAACCTTCAGCTCTGGGGTCTGGGCTAGGAAGACGTTCCAGTGACCTGCGTGGAAGAAGGCAGAAGAGTTCTGTGTGTGAATGTATGCAACAGAGACAGAGTGGCTGGGGGTGGGCAAGCTTAGGGCATGGAGGAACTGAGTGGGCCAGGGTTTATAGCCCACAGAGAGGATGAAGGTGGGTGTCCCCATCATACAGTTCTGACATATGACCCAGGCTTCAAATATCCTACTTCTGTGGGCTGGGCTGGTTTCCTGACTCTTGTTGTCCCCTCGCCCATCTGTAGCCCCACCTGGGTCCATCTTTCTAAGTGAGCAAATGAAGGGCATCAGAATGAAAGTGGCTATAAGGGGCTCAGGAATCCTACCCTCCCAGCCCATGGGAAATGTTCTCATAGAGGGGAGTAGGCAGCACCTGGGTTTGAAGGGCTCAGACATATCCCTGTGCAGCCCTGTCTTCCTACTGCCCCTAAGTCCAAATCCAGCCAGCTCTGTTTCACCTTCCCACTCACTGAGTTGGGAAATCTCTGGCCCAGACGCCCACTGGATTCCTGTGCCGGGAACTGACGTCTGTGGCTGACAGCCCCCCCCCCCCCCATGGCCCTCCTCCCGGCACCAGCAGCTTGGGAACTACAGAGAGGCTGCAGCCTCTCTCCTTGCTGGTCCCCAGGACCCATTCCTCAGCTCAGGGCCCACCTTCGTGGGTGCTGGTAAGCAGCCGGAAGTTCTGTGCCTCTTTCTGGAAGTCTTGCTTCCTGACTTTCTGGATCTGAATCAAGTGGAAGATTCCTGAGGGCAGAGACAAGGGCATGAGCAGGACTTTTTGGTCAGTGAAATGGGGTAACTTAGACATCAAACTGACCTGGTCACCTTCCTTCCCAAGCCCCATTCTGATTGGATGCCAAATCCTATTGATCAACTTTTTAAAATGTCTTGAATCTCTCTCTTCTCCCATCCCCACTGCCACTTTCCTCATTCAGACTCCATCATGTCTCACCTGGGTCACTACCTTAGACTCCTAACTCCTTTCATAACCCCTCTAATCTGTAATCCTAACCATAATCATTCAAAAATGGACATGCTTCCCTGTCCTTCCCCTTCCCTGACCTCCCATCACCCCTACAGTAAAGTCCACACACGTTAGCCTCCTCTCCCAATCATGCCTCTGTTGCCATCACCTCTCCTCTGTCTACAATGCAGGAAGAAAGGCATGGTGGGAATGAGGGAAGGGGAGGAGGAGGAAGAAATGAAAGAAGGAAGAAAGGAAGGAGAAGAAAAAGAAAAACAGGAAGTACGAGAGAGGGAGGGAAGGGGCAGGGAGGCAGGAAAAGAAGGAGGGAGGAAGGAAGGACCAACCTATATGGATCTGCCAAGGTTACCTCTGGGTGGTGAACTTACAATAAAGACACCAACACACCAAAAAAAAAAAAAAACTATCTGAATTCTAGCCCCCTTTAAGATGGAACAGGGGGAAGAGTGTTAGCCTAGAGTAA
>NW_006921661.1:6734843-6785406 GCF_000298275.1 Orycteropus afer afer | reverse complement strand
AAAAAAAAAAAAAAACTATCTGAATTCTAGCCCCCTTTAAGCTTAAGGCTCAGTTCACCCCAACCTTCCCTCTGTGGCCTTGCCTGTGCTCCAGCCAAAATAAACTACTTGAAGTCCCCTGAGGAGTGGCATATGCCATTCCTTTTGCTGGAACACTTTCTGCTATTGCCTGGTCCAGCAGATGAGGTCCTACTCATCCTCCAAGCCTTAGCTGGGATGGTTTCCCTGTCTTCCCCTACACACACACTTCTGGTGGTTATAACTTCCTCCTTGGGGCACCCACCACACTTGGCTTCTGTTTGCCATGGTATCTGTTTCTAATGTCTATCATTGTGTCTATTCCTGCCTTCACTACCAGTCTGGGTAGGGCTTTCCTCTCAGGGCTGCCAGAACCTGACTCACATCAGGCATATAAAATAAATGAGTGAATCCCTAGGTAGATGGATGGATGGATGAGTAAACCTATGTGTGTGGCTAGGCCAGGCCCTGAAGAGGAGAGAGGCATTAACCGGATCCCCTGATATTTGTATGTCATGGGGAGTTGGTCACTAGGATGCCACTAGCATCACACATGGCACTGAATCTTGGAGCACATGGGCTGTGAGATTGTTCCAGCTGTTACCACCAGGGTCTGTAGCCAGAAAGAACAGATGCAGCCGGCGAGGCCTCTGTTAGGCCAGCACCGCCCTCAAGAAGATCAAGAACTGGCCTTGCCTATGGGAATCAGAAGGGGAACCCACCAAGAGGCATGTAGAGAGCACTGATCCTGGGCCCAAGTTCAGGAATCAGGGAATGTCCACACTGCCCTTGGGACCCCCAGCCTAGATGCCAAGGACAAGAACATGGAAGAGACCTACTCCAAAGTCAAGGGGAGTGCACACTTGAGAGTTAGCTTCATCCAGACACACAGGGGCTTCATCACAGAGGCAGACAACGAGAATGAGCTGGGGACAGGTCCTTCTGTAGCATGCCTGCCACTCAGACTCTGCTGGAGCACAGAGTCAACTTTAGGAGCTTCATATGCCTCGAGAGATAGACAAACTGGAGAGGAAGTAACAGAGATGGCGGGTCCCCACACTGCAGCTGTAAACCCCCATGTGCTGCCAGAGGTAGGTCTTCTGGACCCGAGGCACTTGATCAACATGAATGACATCCCTAAAATTGAAAGGACTAGGCTCTTTGGCCTCAAATTAGAAACTAGACCAAGGATCATGTTTGTGCCTCTCACCCTTTGAAGAGCTGTGCCAAACTGAGGTACAGCTTGGCTCTGTAGACCCTCAAGGCAAATCTGGGACTGGTAGGTGAGCCCCAGGTCAGGTTCAGCTCAGTGGGAAGAAATTCTTCTCCGGGCTGAGCCATTCACAGTGTTGGAAATGAATAACCTGTCTGGGTGTAGGCATAGGGTTATGTGCAGTCAGAGCTAAAGACAATCAGGGAGGCTGCAGGGGATCTTCCTTTCTCGGCAGGGATTAGAATGGAGGCTCCTCTACTCTAAACTGTAGGAATCTAAAAGGCCCTTAACCTTAAACTCTCTGCTCAGATTCTGGTTGCTGGGACTGGCCTCACTGTAGCATGGCCCAGCCTTGTACATGTTTCAGCATCCATCTGCTCTATTTCCAGTCCAACTCTCCCCTTCTTCTCCCAGCCCCCAAGCCTGCTGTCTCCACGGTTTTTGAGTGAGTAAACAGAGTGAGTGGTTCTCATTGAGGCTCAGACCTAGGGAGTGTTTGTTTTGACTCCCACAGTCTGGGGCAGGGAGTAATGAGGCAGCTGTTGGGGCTTTTAGGTAACCCAGGGAGTCAGGAGATGTGGAGGGGGTTTGCTATTGACAGGACCAGGCTCTGTGACATTGAAGAATCCCCTCACCACCACTGTGTTGAGATGAAGTGATAGTTAGATTGGCCTTGAGCTACACCCCCTCTGCACCATCCTGGGCACAGAGGCAGCACTCAGGACAGTCAGACTTGGGTTGGAATCTTTGCTTAAACTGTGTGACTTTGAGCAAGTCATTTTACCTCTTGGACTCAGTATTCTTATTTGCAAAATGAGGGCATTCAGCATGCTGTAGCCTGAATTTTAAAAAGGGGGGGGGCGTTAATATATACCCCTCAGATCTATTATGAGGATTAAATGAGGCACATTATACAAAATACCTGCCATACACCAGTCACAGAGCTCAGGGTAGAGCAGTATGGGCTCTAGAGCCAGAGTTGGAGACTGCTGCAGTCACTCCTCCTTGCCTCTTTAAATCCTATCCAGCCCCAAGCCCATCCTTCATGAAGCCTTCCCTGCCCAGCTCAGCTCAGGTCAGCAAGGCCAGAGTAAAAGTGCAGCCAGGGGATGGATGGAATCTCATGGCTTAAAAGACCGGTGAGGGGTACTGACCCTAACTGCCCAGCTATTGACAGAATCCCAACCCAGCCCTTGCTTGCACACATCCTGTGAAGGTGCACAATTCTCCTTCCCTCCCTTCCACCGTGGGAAGGCTCTAAGTATGAAAAAGTTTATCCTCTTATTGAGCTAAAACCTGCCTCTTTACAACGCTAATCAACTGGTGGGGTGGAATGAGAAGGATACTAATATTTGAAGTGCCTAGTAAAATAGGTCAGGAGCTGTACCTATGTTATTACATTTAATCCTCCTAAAACCCTCCTCCCCAATTAACAGAAGAGAAAACTGAGGCCCAGAGAGGTCAAGTGATTGCCCAAGGCCACACAGCTAAGATATGGCAGAGTTGGGATATCTTCCTATATCTTGGAATCAGGTACTTTTCAACTTGGAAGCGCTGCCAGAGGTAGGTATCCCTGGACCAGAGACACCTGATCAATATGGCATCCCTAAGGGCATGGAGGAGCTCTGGTAGCATAATGCCTAAGGCACTTGACTGCTCACCAGAAGGCTGGCGGTTCAAACCCACCAGCCACTCCTCGGAAGGAAGATTGGGTAATCCTACTTCCATAGTGATACTGCCTCAGAAACCCGACTCGACGGCAAACAACAACAACAAAGGCCCATGGGGGCCCAGAGCATAGGATGTGTCTGATCCCAAAGCCCCTGCTTGTTGTTCTGATCCTTGAGGTCACTCAAAACACTGCTGCTCCCTCTGCCTGGGGCAGCCCTTCAGAGCCATGAAGCCAGCGGTCCTGTCCCCC
Source organism: Orycteropus afer afer (assembly GCF_000298275.1). NCBI lineage: Eukaryota > Metazoa > Chordata > Mammalia > Tubulidentata > Orycteropodidae > Orycteropus > Orycteropus afer. The sequence continues at coordinate 6,782,254 of NW_006921661.1, read as the reverse complement.
TGAGTCCTCTTCTCCAGGCTGAACAGCTCGACTTTCTTCATCCATTCCTCCTATGACAAGGGGCAGAGTAGAGCAGGGAAAGAGCCGCATCTGACGTCACAAGACATGGGCTCTAGCTCCCATTCCTCCACTTACTGGCTGTGTGGCCTTGGGCCAGGTACTTCACCTCTCTGAGCCCCAGTTTCCTCATCTGTAAAATGAGGATAATAATGCTAACTCTCAGGATCCTTGAGGATCAAATGAGATAATGACTGTGAAAGCACTTTATAAACTCTAAAGTGCTACACACATTGACTGCCATTATCATTATCATCATTCTTATCACTCCCTCTTCCACCCCCACCCTGACCCCCAACCAAACCCACCAGTAGAGGGAAGTGACTTTCATTAGAGGTAATTTACACCAAAGGATTTAGTTGGGATCATGGCTTAATGTATCCAGGGGATTTATGTTTTGAAGGGTTGTTGCTGCTGCTGCTGGTTGCCCCTGAGTCAATTCCAATTCACTGCAACCTCATGTGTATAGAGTAGAACTGCTCCCTAGGATTTCCAAGGCCGTGACCTTTCAGAAGCAGATTGCCAGGCATGTCTTCTGAAGTACCCCTGGGTGGGTTTGAACTGGCAACCTTTAGGCTAGTAGTCAAGCTTTTAACCATTTATGCTATCCAAGGGCCTTTGTTTTAAAGGAAGAGCCACAAAACTCTCATAATTCCCTCATGATCTTCAGTTGGTGATATAAGTAGTCTGTTGAATAGGGTGTCTTTCTCACAGAATGAGAAATATATTCTGATGTCAGCTTAGCTTGGAGTGGTGAAATCTGCCATATAGAAAAGATTCAAGGCTTTGAGGATACTGTGTGGGTACTCTTGCCTGAAAACATCTCCCCAGCTGACCTCACAGAATGCTGAAATTCTACCATTGGAGATCTATTTGTTTCATCAGGGCAAGTATTACCCTCTTCTGACTCTTTTCAAGGTGCAACAACTCCTTCCCCCCAGGAGAGGGAGCACTTTGAGCCCTTGGTATCTCAAAGTGAGTGAATTTATCTGAGTTGTCAGAGACTCACAGACTGAGAATCATTATCTTTCTATATCTTGGAATCATAGACTTTTAAACCTGGAAGGGCAGCCAGAGGTAGGTCTTCTTGGACCAGAGCCACCTGATTAACATGACATCCCTAAGGCCTACATGGGGCCTGGAGCACAGAAAGGGGGACAGGCCAGAGGTATGCCTGGCTACAGATGGGCCACTGCTCACCTTTTACCAGCTTCCAGAGGTAGATCTCCACTTGGTCAGAGGCTTCATGCTCAAGGGCAAAGCGGTGCAGGCTGTCTGGGCTTGGGGACACTGATGTGTGGACGACAACTCGGCTGGGCACCTTCGGGCACCTGGTGGCATTGATCTCACTGTGGCCAGGGTCAGCCTTGTCTTCTGGGAGAGACAAGGAGCTGGTGAATGCGCTGCCTCCCCACCCTTGGTAGGCCCAGGAAGAGGGCCACTGGTTTGACATCCCCCTCAGGGCTCTATGGTCTTTGGGAAAGTACTGGCCCCCCTGGGAAGAAGAGGTCTCTAGGGAGGGGAGAGGAGGCAGCTCCCCTATTCACTTCCCCTTGATCAGCACATCAGGAAGCTTCTCATCCTTCAGGGCTCAGCTCACCTTCCACCTCCTCCAGCAGCCCACTTGGAACAGCTCAGCCCACCCTGATTTCTCCCACCACAGCTTTAAAATGGCCTCTTGCTTTTGGGTATTGGTGATGGCTGCACAGCATGATTAATGTAATTGGTGTCATTAAACTGTACGCATGAAAAACATTAAATTGGCAAGTGTTTGTTATATATACTTTTGGAACAATTAAAACAATGTATTAAAAGAAATTTCAAAAAAAAACCTTGTTGCTTATGACACTCATTCACAACCCCAATCCCATGTTGCCTTGCATTGCCTTATAGTTGTTCCACTTGGGTCTCCAAAAGAGACTCACAATGTAAAGAGCAGGAGTTGCATCCCCTCTGTCTTTTGAATCACTAACACCACTAAGCATAGGCTCTCAGTGAACAAAATGAAAGGTCTGGGATGTTGAGGTGATGATGGCAGTAGTGACAATGATGGTTTGTGATAATGGGAGGGGCAGTAGTGCTCATGATGATAGTGACCATAGTGGTGGTTGTAGTAATGTTTTTGGTGCCAAATTAGACGTAGTTCTAAAGCCTGGATGTACTGGCAATCCATGGAAATTCCCTACAATTTTCTCTGTACCATCATTCCCTAGATCATCTTTTAGGGACTGAAGGACTAAGTCCCTACACCCTCCTTCTAGATTCTTATTAATTATGAAGGCCTCCAAATGTCTAGCAAAGACTTGTCAGGCTACATCTCAATATTTTTAAAGGGAAAGGGCCTGGGATCTGGAGTGGAGTTCAAGACCAGGTATATTTTTGAAGAAGCCCAGGAGTGAGCCAGTCTCAAAGAGAATTCAAGTTGAACTCTCGTCCCTCACTGTGCTCCAGGCCCCACTCCCATTATGCTCCCACTAACCCTGTCCTAATAGCATATTACTCTTATAAATAATAATGATCCTTTCTGTTTGGATTTTGATTTATAATTCACAAGGCATTTTCATCAACTCTGCATCTAGGCTCAGAAAGGTAAAGTAACTTGTCCTAAGCTCACAATAGTAATTTAGGGAAGTAAGCAACTCAAATATCCTGACATTAAATTTGAGGAGAGATGGAGACATAGATAAATTTAATCACTCAATTAATCTCATTTGTGAAATAACTGCATTGTCAGATTAAATATATATGAATCACAGTACAATTCCTGCCACATAGTAGATGCGAGGTGTACATTTCCTTTCCCTCTCTCTCTCTCTCTCTCATGCCCTTTCTATTCCTGTTAGGAGTCCCTAGGTGGCACAAATTGTTAAGTGCCGGGCTCCTAACTGAAAAGTTGGTGGTCCAAACACACCCAGAGGCACCTCAGAAGTAAGGCCTGGAGATCTGCTTCCAAAAGGTCATAGCCTTGAAGACCCTATGAAGCACATTTTACTGAGACAGAGGGAATGGGCCTGACTGTGACAATAGGTGCTATGGAAAATCACAGGCTGCTCTTCTCAATGAGACACTCTGAGGGTTTCTTCTGCAGACCTATTAACCTTAGGGTCACATGACATTATTGGAAGAACCTACCAGCAAGTCGGGAAGCCTGAGTTCTAGTTCCAGCTCCACTATTACTTTGCTGTGTGGCTTAGGAAAGTCCCTTCTCTCTGGGTCTCAATTTTCCCATATGCAAATAAGAGTTGAATGAGCTAGGATGACAGCAGTGGTTGAGCTTAGGCTCTAGAGTAAGACAGACCTTGGTTCAAGTCCCAGCTCTGTCACTTATAGCTATGTGACCCCAGACAAGGTACTTATCTTCTCATTCTATAAAATGGAGACAAAGATTCTACTCTGTCCTCTGTGGTGAGGATTCAATTAATTCATGCATGTAAAATACCTACCTAGCACACTATAAGTATTCATTAAACATTGGAGATTACTCCTACAAGTTCCAATAGTCTAAGATCTCATAACTTCATGGAGTCCCAAACACTATTGATTCTATGTATGTGTCTGAGAGCCTCTGAATCTATTGCTGGAACATTTGATGGTTACATAAATCTGGTGTTTTCCACTCCTGTGTTTCTAATGTTATGTACTTCTATAAACCCTGAGTCCATGCCCTTTCATGTATGAGATGTTCCAAGTGTCTGTGGCCTTGGGCAGAGAAGCCCAGAGTTCTTTCTAGCCATTGCCCTCCCTGCCCACAGAGCCTCTTTCTACCTGGGCAAATCTTGCAGCATTTCCCAGCCACTTTCTCAGGGTGATTGCAGGGGTATTCTGTAGGGCAGGTCACACGCTGGCAGTCCTGGCGGCCGTCCTGACAGGTGCACAGGATACAGGGCAGGGGTCCAAAGGAACGGAAGGCTGGGTGCCACACCTCCCCATGAGAGTATGTCTTCCCACCATGCACGCAGGCTGGGCCAAGAAGGGCAGAAAGGGAGGCGGGTCAGTGCCTCAGACCTAGGCCAGAGTCTACGGTCCAGCAATGTGTGGGGCCTTGAGGAGCCCCCATTCTACAATTTGGCCCAGGCCAGTGCCTACAAATGGAGGCCAGGGTATAAAACTCGCCCCTGTCACTGATATCCCCCTTATCTCAGCACTCAGAGCCAGATGTGTCAGGTCAGTGCTTGCTAAAAATTGAGAGTCCTCTCCCTGCCCTTCACAAGACACCTCTGGTGGAGCTAGGAGAGGCCCGACATCAGGAGAGGCAAGGTCAAGTTCTATTGCTACCTGGCTGTACAAAGTCTGGACAGTCCCTTTCCCCTTCTCAGCCTTAGTGTCCCATCAGACTAAAGGAGGATGGGACTCAGTAGTCTCCAAGACCCCTCTTGCTCCACAAGTGGGGCTGCCCTCAGACTTCTTTCCTCCTCTCTGATGCCATAGCTGCCTATGTGTCCTCCTTCCCAGCTCCGTCCAACTGGCCTCCTATTGCCCAGTATGATCCCTCCTTCATTTGTCAAAAACTTTGCCTCAGCACTTCCTTATATTACAGTCATTTATTTATGTCTGTCTCCCTGACTATGAGCCCTTCAAGGGCAGGAATGAATATTCATTTCTTTGTTCTGTCTCCCTCATCTCCCAGCAAAGACATGAAGATGCTCAAAAAAGTATTATTGTACTGACCAGTAGTCAGGACATGTGAGTCCCAGTCTTTGTCCTGCCCCTAACTCAATACTCTGAACCTCAGTGTCCTCATCCATCAAAGGTAGGTTCAAAACTGATTGTCTTAAGTACTGTTTCCATTTTGATGTTCTATAAGTCCCCAGGGCTATGGTATAGGGAGTGGGGATGGGGGCACTGCTGAGTGGAGGGTGTCAAGGGGTTAGGGCCCCTTTTTCCACCTCATGCTTGGAGGAGGTTCCAGTCCCCACCTTTCTTATGTTTCTCCTTCAGGACAATCTTGACTGTGGTGCTGCCTGTCCCTTTTGGCCGGAAGTGACGCGGGATGAAAGCCAGCGGGGAGCTTTGGCCAGTGGGGGCTGGGGTGCTCAGGCCTCTCTTTCTCCCACCATCACCATCACCATCACCGGAGCATGGATCCTGAGAATGCCTCTGCAAATGGCAGGAAGTGTGCAGATCACTGACAGTGCCACTGTTTACTGCCGGGTGGAGGAGCAGCAAGACAGAGGCTGCAGTAGGAGGCCTGAGGACAGACATGAGCATGACTTCCCATGAGGAGAGAGCATAGTCTAGGCACAGAAGGGAGAGCTTGAGAAGGCCTAAGATGTACTCAGAACAATTCATCTTTGAAAAGGTTAGAGGATAGAGATCTCGAAATCTGGCCTCCACCAAACCCTTGTCAGAAGAATCAAGGCCTTGGAATGGGAGTAAGAAGGAAAAAAAAAAAAAAAAAACCACTGCTGTGGAGTCGATTCCAAGTCATAGTGACCCTGGTTGGGTTTCCAAAGCAGTAACTCTTTAAGGAAGTAGATTGCTCAGTCTTCCTTCCACAGAGTAGCTGGTGGGTTTGAACTACCAACCTTGGAAATAAAATTGATCAGTGACCTGGACAATTTAATATTTAGGAAATAGAAGGTGAGACTGTAGTGAGGATTAAAGTCAGGAAACTCTTTTCTGTCTGAGATTTAGGTGATGAGACAAGGGGATGGATGGGCCTCTGAAGATCCCACCAGGTCCCAGAATCCCATGGGGTAGGGAGACTAAGAGCTGGCCCCGTTCAGAGACAAAGAGTCTCCAGAGCCCACACCACCTTTCCTGAGCCCCTAGATTCCAAGATCCCAAGGTCTTGCCCCTCTAGGACACAGGTCTTAGGAGGGATGGCAGTGACAGCAAAGTGTGTGTAGTGGTGGCAAGTCTGTCTGGGGCTTGGGCAGTGTTAGGCCATGAGAGAGGGGCAAGTGGGTTGGGGCAAATGGCAAGGCTTGCTGCCTTCCTGGCTGATCCTGAGTCACTCATGTTCCTTCTTCTACAGTCTGTTCCTGTCTTGTCCAGCCTCTGAATCAATCCTTTGATGGCCCAGAGTCTGAGCCCACAAGACCTCTTTGAGTGGCCCCAGCACAGGCCCATAACCAGGAAATCCTGGTTGAATGGAATATAGGCAAGAAAGTATAGAAGAGCCCAATCCCCAAGGGGGCTTGCCCAAGTCATCCAGCAGGTCAGTAAGTAGCTTATCAGGGCCTGGAACTAAGCCTGGGTAGGTTTACTTAGCACAGTGCCTTCTAGGGATAGCATGGAAAGCAAAGGGAGTGGAGTGGCTCAGATTTTGCAGCTCTTGTCCCCAGCCAAGAAGGGCCAGCATGGACAAGGGGATAAGCTGGCAGAGGGGAAGAGAGAGATGAGTTAGCTCAGATCCCTGGGGAACCTCTAGGATGGGGAGCCCAGCTTCCTAGCCCCAAGAATCCAGGTGGCCAAGGCTATAAAGCAGGTGGAGTTGTTCACATTGTAGACATAGCATAGATTGGGAACTTGAGTCAGTATTTGAGTCCGTTTTCCCACCTTTTCCTTCTCAGATCACAGAGAACTGGGCAGTTAGGCCACCACTCCCTATATGAACTCTAGACCAAGATCAAGAGGGGCCAAGATTGAGGAAAACAGAGAGGTAGACCCAGATAGAGTCATGAGCTGGGTGGGGAATGCTTGACCAAGTCAGAAATCATTCTATCAGGGGAATGTGCTCCCTAGAAGTGGCCTGGACTAAGACCAGACACAGGTCCTGGATTGAACAGTGTCCAAGAAGTTCCCAGGAGGTAAATTGGAAAGTTTGGGTCCTGCTTCTGTCCTGTATGGGTGACCTGTTTTCTCCCAGGTCACTGCTAGCCCATTAGTCATGGTCTGGCTGGGCTGGGAGAGAGTCTGGAACATGGTGGGGGCTAATGTAGCTAATCCAGAAGATAAATGAGAAATGAGGATAATGAATGATATTGCCTGCCCTAGATACCTGCTTCCCCGCTCTTCCTCCCCCCACCATATCAGTAAAGCTGGTACTCACCACCCCATGATGTGACTGCATGGTGTCCTCTTCAGCTGGTTTCTCACTTGACCCATCTGGAAACCCAAACAGAAAGTGGGTCAGCCTGGACCTCCTAAGCCTTGCTGGCTGGAGCCCTGCAGGCCTCCACCTATAGGCCCTGCCCCGTCAAGGCCTAGAGCTACTTCTGGAGTCCCAGATCTGCAGCCCCAGATCTCCCTTTGCCTCAGGGGGTACTTATTCCTACTTCTTGTTACAGCCTCCCCTTACCTGTTGGGCTGACTAAATCCCCATAAATGGGCTGCTACCTTGGTTTCTCCTTGCTGACCTCCTGAATGCTTGGCTAGGCCAGAGTGTCTTGCTCAGTCCTTACTTAAAAGTCACCTCTTTGGGACACTAGGTCCCTCAGTGCCTGTCATAGATAGTCCAAAGGCCCAGTTTCCCATCCCTGTAGCCAGTCCCCCAGGCAGACACACTGAAATCACCAGGCCTTAGTTTACACTGCACACTATACATTTCCAGGGTCCTGCCTTCTAGCCCTTCTAACTTTAATACCCCAACTCTTCCATCTCTCATTCCCCTGGAAAGTAGCACACAAAGCCCTGAGGAGCCCTGCAGTTTCCTAAGGGTTCTCTCTCCCTAGTGAGTAGGATTCCTCTCCCTAGTTCCCTGCACCACTATATAGTCTGGCTCCTACCAAGCATTCCCAGCTTAAAGACCCAGAATGTTGGAATTAGACTGCCCAGCAGAAATAACCAAGGCCAATTTTTCAGTGTATACAGGGAGCAACTGAGGTTCAGAGTGGAAATGAACTTGCAGGAACTAGCTGGAAGAAACAGGATCTGACTCCTGATCCAGTGCCTCTTCCATAACACCAACATCTGGCAAAGCCTTCTACTATGGAACACCCACCTGAGTCCTGCCTCTTTCAGGAAGCTTTCCTCAACTTCCTTAGCTCACAGGGAACAATACATGGGCTTAAATGGTCTAAACACTATGAAGTTTGCCCTTCATTAGATGATATCCTGGCCTCTCTGTTTTATACAGAGACTCCACCTGGATTCAGCTTGACTAAAGCTCTCAGAGCCTCTGAGCCCAGCCCTGCCAGGAAGAAGACAAGAGCAGAAGACGTGGTTCCTGCCTGTTCTACATGCTGCTGCTGATCCCCTTGACCTCATCTGATTTCAGGGACTTTATCCACTTTTTGCAGCCACTGCTGCAGTGCCCAGCTTTGCCTGGGCTCCAACCAACTTCCTCAGATTCAACCTGACAGCACCTCCCCTCAAGCCTGTGCCTCAGGCTAGCACTTCATATCCATGTCTCCCACCTCCCACTTCTTATCCCACCCCAGTCTCCCTTCTCACCCCACTCCTGCCCTCCTGATCCCAGGGCTTCCTAGAACCCACACATGCATGCACAACAGAGCAGTATGAGAAATTAACACCCTTGCAGTAATTCTTTGGCTAGTGGGAGTTAGTGACTGGTGGATAAATTCCTACCTCTTCCTCTACAATCCCTAGGCTTTTCTAAGAAGCAGAAGACTATTTCCAGCAAGTAATTATACTTGATATCAAGAGGAGACCAGCTCCAAAACACATTTTATGTTGACTCTCCTTCCCTGCTTCACTCCCTCTCTCCCTCATTCCTGCTCCCTGGGATTACAATAAAAAATAAGTGGCACATCAGCCTCCATGTCAGGCTTTCCTTTTGGTGGCCCAGGCTAAGACACCACTTTTGAGGAAGGAATGGCCTGCCACTTGATGGGTGTACCTGGAGGTTCAAACACCCTATGGCTAGGTCCATGGGGTGGGGTTGGGTACTTCCAGATTGTAAGGCAGACTCACCTTTGCAGGTCTGGCAGCAGGAGTCAGGAAGCGGGAGGGGTGCAGGGCAACCAGGTTCGGGGCAGGTTATGAGGCCGCAGTAGATCTGGCCCTCCTGATAGAGCAAACAAGTTCTGAGAAATGAGCTCTGATAGCCATCCTTAGGGAACAGTAGAGCCCCCTTCCCTGAGGGCAAATGGCCCAGTGGTCTCTCCTGAGATGGGAGAGGGAAGGAGCCTCCAGGGAAAGGCCCATCCCACTGGGAAGAGGAGTCCCCTGAACCCTTCCCATTCCCACTCCAAGCCCTGAAGGTAACATTGATCCTTCAGCTTCCAAAGTGCTTCACATCTAGTCTCTCCCTAGGTTCTCAGAGAAAACTGGTGAGGTGAGACTCTCTCCAACCTACAGGTGAGGGGAGCCTGGAGAGGGGCCTGAACCATGTGAAGTCAGAGAGATAGTTGGGGCAGAATGGACTAGAGCCCAGGCTTCAGGCTTTTTCCACTGAAATCTATGTCCTTCTCCCTTGGCCTGAACAGGGAGCCCAGCATAAGGGAGAGGGAAAGATGAGTAATACCTCGGGCTCATCTTCATTTAGTCCTCTAACTTTAGGACCTAACTTCAAGAGGCAAGACTACAGGGGGAAGACCTTCTGGGAGTCAAGAGACCAGATGACCTCTGGTGAGTTACTTCTATTCTCTGGGCCTCAGTTCCCTCTGTGAAATGGAGACACTCCTAGCTGGGCTGTGAAGATCAAATGAGGGGAATGGTTGTGAAAACCCTTTTTAAACTGTAAAGCACAATGTACCTGGGAGGAAGTGATATTCCCTTAAGTCCTTTTCCTATTCCTTTTCCAATGAGTCTGAGAAGTAAGGATACTGACCTCTCAGATGCAGCCAGGAATCAAACCAGTCCCATATAAACAGGGATGAGCAGAAAGAAAAAGGGAAATTGTAAGAAGGGCCTCACCAAACATAGTCTCAGGAGACATCTAGATCAATTGGCATGTCATAGTACATAAAGACAATGTTCTACATTCTAGTTTGGTGAGTAGAGTCTAGGGTCTTAAAAGCTTGTGAGCAGCCAACTGAGATACAACTATTGTCTCTTCCCTTCTGGAGCAAAGGAGAGTGAAGCAATCAGGCTCATGGAAGTAATCAGCCTCCTCTAGACCAGAAGAACTAGATGGTGCCCAGCAACTACTACCGATTGCTCTGACCAGAGACTCAAGAGAAGGTCCTGGTTAGAATCGGAGAAAAATGTAGAACAAACCTCAAATTCATAAAAAAGAGATCAGACTTACTGGTCAGATAGAGATTGGAGGAACCCCCAAGACTATTGCCCTAAGTCACCCTTCTAATGTGGAACTGAAGCCATTCCCGGAAGCCACCTCTCAACCAAAAAATAAGCTGGCCTATAAAATAAACAATACCTGTGAAGAATGTGCTTCTTAGAACAATCTACTACATGAGGGCAAAAGGGCAACATTTGCCCAAAAACAGAGACAAGAAGGCAGGAAGAGGCAAGGAAACCAGAAGAATGGAAACAGGGAATCCACAGTGGAAATGGGGAGAGTGTTGACACATTGTTGTTGTTGTTGTTATATGCCGTTGAGTCGGACCTCACTCATAGCGATCCCTCCTTGGGTTTCTGAGGCAATTCTGAGGCAATATTGCTATTGCAGAGATTGCAAACAATGTCATGGAAAAGATTATATATGAATTATTGAGTGGAAAACTAATTTGCTGTGTAAACTTTCACCTAAACCATAATAAAATGAAAAAATGCAACCCACTGCTGTGGAGTGGGATCTGACTCATAATGACCCCTCCTTGGGTTTCTGAAGTGGTATCACTACGGAAGTAGATTGCCCAGTCTTCTTTCTGAGGAGTGGCTGGTGGGTTTAAACCTCCAGGCTTCTGGTTAGCAGTCAAATGCCTTAGGCACTATGCTACCAGAGCTCCCCATAATACAATGTTCAAAAAAAAACAAAGAATGCACTTACCACCCCACCACCATCATTTCTGTCTCTTCCCACAAACCCCTCTTAATCCAGGCTACTCTATAGGAAACAGCACAATGCAGAGAAAAGAGCATGGGCTTTGGAGTCATATAGGCCTGGGTCTGAAGGCTGGTTTTACCACTTACTAGCTCTGTGACCTTAGGCCCAGTTACTTAGCTACTCTGAGCCACAGTTTCCTTTATCTGAAAAATAGGAATAATGATAGGGATACTGTATATAAACACAGGGCATTTCCATGAAACTAGTAGGTACAATATACTAGATCACTGCAAGAGGTTCAGATCTTGCAAAAATATAATTGCTTATTAGGTTGCTTTATAAATAATCATTCCATTATTGATAAGTTTTTTGCTCTGCAGCACAGATACTTTAAGATTCAGAGCTAGACAGATGGGGCCCTAAATTAGTTTCTGAGGGCTGCTGTAGCAAAGTACCACAAATTGGTGGCTTAGAACAACATAAAGGTATTGTCTCATAGTTCTGGAGTCCAGAAGTCCAAAATCAAGGTGCTGGCAGGGCCATGCTCCCTCCAAAGCCTCTAGGGAAGGATCTTTCCATGTCTCTTCCAGCTTTGGATAGCCCCAGGTGTTCCTTGGTTTACACAGCATAACTCCAATCTCTGCCTCCATTTTCACGTGGCCATCTTCCTTCTATCTATCTATGTCTCCTCTTCTTAAAAGGACACCAGTCATATTGGATGAGGGTCCGCCCTAATGACCTTAACTTGATCATATCTACAAAGACCCTCTTTCCAAATAAGGTCGCATTCATAGGTACCAGAGGTTAGGGTTTCAACATATCTTTTTTGGAGCCACAATTCAACACACAACAGACCCTTTCACTGAAAAGATGGGGAGACAGGCACTGAGAGGAGAAGTGACTTGTTCAAGGTCATACAGTGAATTATGGCAGAGCTGGTGCTCAAATGTGGGTCTCTTAATACCTAGTGTGGTGGTTAAGTTTTTGTGTCAACTTGGCTAGGCCTTGTTTAGTGGCTGGGCAGCTGGTGGTAGTTATTCCCCATGATGAGACTGGCAATCAACTCCATGGTGGGATCTACCACAAGCAGCTGAGTAGCTGCTTTAGGGATGTGGTCTGCTTCCCATAAATAAGCAGCAGCTTTGGAAATGATCTCTAGCTTATGGGACGCTTGAACCCTGCATGTAGTTGTGTCATTGTTTAGCAACTGCCATGCTCTGCCGACCTTGGGACTTTCAGTAGACTTGAATTAATGGCCTGCTGTGTGGTTTGATAACATCAGGACTGTGCCTTTTCACTTGTCAACCTTGGGCTTGTCAGTCTGAGCAGCCAGCAGCTGTCTGAATGAAGAAAAGCCTCCAGCTTCAGTGGGCCGGGAGCAGAAGGCAGAGCTGAAGCCCAAGGTTGAGGGGCTTTCACCTAGCTCCTAGAGCCTGGCACTTTGAACTCAGGCTAAAGCCGCCAAACTGTAAGAGAATAAGTTCCTGTTTCTTCAAGCCATCCCATTTGTGGTATATTCTTGTGAGAATGGCACTAGGTAACGACAATACCTAGTCTAGGCGTGATACCCTAATATCACTGCTAAATCAAATGATTATTTTAAACAGAGAGGACATTAGTGGTCCTTTATGCACTCAGATGAACTGAGAGCCAGAGAAGTTTGATGATCAGAGTGTAAGGAAACTGAAAGGGCAGGAATCTCTACTGCCAATGCACAGATGAGGAGCTAAGTCCAGAGGGAAGGTAGGAATGACAAGGTGAAAAACACTGGCAAACCTGCAGCTGAGCTATGCCTGGAACCTTCCAATAAGGAGAGTGAAGATTTTCCTGATTAGAGCTTGCTTGGCTTCAGTGTCTGTCCCCTGATAATAGCAAAGTGAACCCTGCCTGGCCCCAGGCCCAACACTGACCACAAATGGGGAGTTTAAGAAGCTTCAGATTAAGTTGTTTTTGTTACAAATTAGTCTGGCTCCGGCTCTAGGCCCCAAGACTGGTAATTAATCACTCACTCTTTCACTCATTCATTCACTCATTAATTCATTCATTCCACAATCATTACAGGCATTCTCTGTATGCCAGGGCCTGGCCTGGAAGCAGCAGAGAATACAGAAATGAATGGGGTATGTTCCCTTCCTTCAATGAGTGCAGAGTGTAGTGAGGGAAACAGAAATGGGCAAGATGACCAGGGATGTAACACAAGAAATTCAAGAGGGTGTAGGGGCCCAGAGGAGGGTTACCTGACTGAGCTAGGGGCAGGACACATCAAACCCTAGCTGTTGGATGTTCCCTTTCCCGTGAGCCTATTTATTCTCACTTTGCCCATAACCAGGGGGAACACATTTCCCCCAATCTACATTATCATGGACGACGGCCTTGGGCTAAAGGGAAAGTTGAAGCTCTTACTGTGCAGCTGCAGAGGACACACTGGTTGGGCAGGCGGGAGGGGAACAGCTCACGGGCACTGAAGGTCTCTCCATGTTGGTACATGGTCCCATTGTGCTGGCAGGACTTTGGGGGGGCCCGGAGTCCAGAGGGAGTATGAGGTTCTGCAAGTGGAGAGGAGCAGGAAGAAGAAAATGCAGTTTCATATGAATCTAAGAGCTTTGCTAGAATTAACCAAGCAACTTTTCTGAAGATTTTACATTTTAGCCCATCTTGGCATTTTAAGTGAGTTCTAGTCTTAGCCTGGTGGTGTTGTGCCTAAAGCATTTGACTGCTAACCAGAAGGCTGGCAGTTCAAACCCACCAGCCACTCCTCGGAAGAAAGATTGGGCAATCTATTTCTGTAGAGATACTGCCTTGGAAACCCAAGGAGGGGTCGCTATGACTCAAATTGACTCAATGGCAGTGAGTTTGGTTTGGTTTTGAGTCTTAGCCTTCCCAACCATTCCCCATTTCAGCAAACCAAGAGGTCCTGCTGATACCTTTACCTGACCATGCCATTCCCTCCCAACGTTCCTCACTATGGTCTTTCAGCCCTTCAGTGTCTGAGATGGCCCTGACTAGTAAAAAGGAAAGGCCAGAAGTCTGAGTGAGTTCATTCATCGTTCAGTAAGTGCTCATGGAGTACTTCCCAGTGCCATGCACTGTGCTAGGCACTGGAGAGACAGGCATGAACAATACAAAGTCCCTGCCCTCTTGGAATTACATTTTAGTGGAGTTAGCTGGGTTGCTCTAGACTGTCCCTGTGCTTGATGTAAGCTCCTTTTACTCATTGGTCACCACAACCCTCCTCCTCATCACCCACCAATCAGTCAGTCTTCCTCCTGTAGGGGAGAGGAGTAAGCCTCTAGCCCTGAAAGAACTGCAGATCTGAGGCTCATTCATTCATTCAACACTGTTAATAAGCGCCTTCTCTGTACCAAGTACCATGCTAGGCACTGGGAATGGAGTGATGCATAAGATTCAGCCCCCACCATCAAGACACTCATAATCTCATTGGGTAGAGAGACAAGTCACAATCAATTACACTGTAGTACAGTAAGGGCTAGGGAAGAAAGAAGCACAGAAGTTGTGGCAGCACAAAGGAGGAGCCCCTAACTCAGCTGGATGGGAGGGGGGTCAGGGCACACTTCCTGAAGGGGCTGATAGCTGAGCTGAGTCTTGAACAAGAAGTAAATAGAAGCAAGTAAAGGGACAGATTATGGAAAGAGAGAGAGTGAAGAGCATTCGAGGAAAAAGAGGCCTGGTTCAAGGCATCGAGGAGGAAGTCCCAAAGTGGGCAAGGAGAGGTAAGGGCACCTTAGAGATAGCCTCAGACATGGGGGAGGTGAGATGTCCCCTTCCTAAGCAAGATAAAGCTCAGAGGCTCTGCTCCCTAAGGAAACCCAGAGCCAGGAATCTGTATGAACCACTGGGATCTCACTTAGAAAAATGAGCCCTTCCACACGTAAACTCCATGCAGGTCATCAAATCACCAGGAGATTCCTAGTTTCAGAGCCAAGAGTTGAGGCAAATCTCAGGAACCCCCCCTTTTCATCACCTTCTCTCAACATTTATTCCTTCTTCTAAATCTGCCTCCCCACTGGCTGATCCTCACTGGCCATTTATGTGATACATCAGTTTCTTCTCAAGCCACCTCTCCTCCCATACCTCTACTTCCTAGAATCCCAGTCTCAGAGGCTCTTAGAATCTTAAAATAATGGAATCATAGACATTGCGCATCAAGACCCAGAGAATCCCAGAATCTTAGCACTGGGAGGAATCTCAGGGTACCTCTACTGCAATTCCTTGGTCATTCTCAGCCCAGGGTGAAAATCCCCTGGCAGTCTCTCTACAGGGCTCCCAGTCCAAGCCAACTCACCTCCAGTTCCAGAGAGCATGTCTGCTCCCTCCAGCTCAGGCCAGCTCAAGAGAGACTGGAGCACAAGTATGCCCATTAACAAGTCAAGAAGCCCCTATTTCTTTCAGCCACCTTTCACATTTTCTCCCTCCTCCTGCGATGCACATCTATTTAAGAATTAGAAGGTTGCCTCTACTCCAGCTCTCCAGGATGTTTGTTTGTTTTTCTTGAGCATCTTTGTGTCTCCACACCTCTGAGGGGGTTAGAGACTGCTCCTCTCGTTCCAGGAGGCTCCTCAGCCAAAGCCACTGTATTGGGAGTGAGATAAAGAAGCTGGAGAAAGGGGAGGAGTAAGTCTACTTACCCACACACCTGGGACAGCACTGCTGTGGCTCAGTCACAGGCTGGGGGCAGTGGACAGGTGGGCAGTGGAGGCGGTAACAACTCACATGGGCACTCTGAAAGGGACAGAGGGGTCAGTTCCAAAGAGCCATTGCCTTCCACTCTTACCTGCCCTCTCTCAAAACTATCACTCCAACTGCTCACCACTACTCTGTGACAGGATTAAAACAATGAACTCAAACGTCTCCAAGCTTTCCCCTTTCCCTGCCCACAAAGGAGATCTTGCTTGGCCCACTCATTTGCATCCTTCAGCTACCATCAGAGAAGGGCAAACCCATTCATGGTCCCAAGTTCTTTAGCTTTTTCAAGTACAAGCAAAGAATGAGGCAGAGAAACATATACACAGCGAGATGAGCAGAAACAGAATCTGAGAGAGAGAGGCCACAACCCCTTTAGGAATGTTTCCCAATTTGCCAGGCAGTTGTTTTTTGTTTTTTTAATTGTGATTTGGGTGAAAGTTTACAGAGCAAATACACTTTCCATACAGCAGTTCACACACACATTGTCTCATGACATTGACTACGATTTACCCCAATGCAACAGCTCCCCTTCCACTTCCTCCCGATAGTTACCTCTTCCCTGTGTGCATCCCTCCATGCACTCCTGCCCCCCTGAGCTGACTCCCTGTGCATAAACAGCCCTTCTTTCTCCCATGATTGTTCTCTCCAAGGAGTGTACCTACCTCAGGTAAATGTTCAACTCATATGCCTGTCTTTTGTTTGGCTGGAAGCCACAGGTATGAGTTCAATTTCAGACCTGAAGGGCAGCTAGGGACCATAGTCTCAGTGGTTCCACCACACTCTATCAGACCAGCTAAACTGGTCCCTTTTTTTTTTTTTTTTTTTCCCCAAATGATTTTGAGTTTTGCTCCACATTGTTCTCCCTCTGTATCAAGATCTTCTACATAGATCCCCCTCCGAGTGGTTGACTGTGGTAGCCTGGCACCATCTAGTTCTTCTGGTCTCATATTCATATAGGCTGAGGATCTCATGGTGTACTAGTTGTGAGGACTAATTGTTTCCATGAATCTTTGGTTTTCTTCATTCTTTGCTCTGGACGAGGAGAGACCCATAGTTGCATCTAGATGGCTGCTTGCAAGCTTTTAAGATCCCAGTCGCTACTCGACAAAGTAGGAGGTGGAACAATGTTTTGTGCAGTATGTTATGCCAATTGAGCTCAATGTCCCCTGTGACTATGGTCCCAAGCCCACAGGTTCAACTACTCGGTCCCTCTGGGTAGCTGGATGTGACCAAGAAGTGACTACAACCTTGTCCCTTGTCAGCTCTGCTATATCCACCAGACAGTTTTTTGCCTCCTCCTCTGGCTTCACACATCTTGCACTTCCCCCTGTTATGAGGATCACGGTCTAGTCTAGAGAATGAATGGAGTCCCTCAGATGAGAAACTGAGATGCAGTGGAAGGGACTCTGTGGCCTAAGAGTTTGACCTTCTCTCTTGATTCTAGCCTTGAACGAGCCAAGGATGGAGATGATTAGCAACTCTGCAGCAAGAAATAAGATGAGACAGGCTTGGAGCTGAAAGTGTAACAGGACAAGGCTGGAGGCCTGCCAGTCATGTGATAAAGCCCTTTGCAGCTGAAGGGTACCTCTCAGAAAAGTCATAGCTACCATTTATTGAGTGCCTACTATGTAGGGACATTATTTATAAATATATCATTTCCCTTCGTCTTTGCGACAACCCTAGAAGTAGGTTCTGTTATCCATATTTTACAAATGCAAAAAGAGGCTCCAGGAGGCTAAGTAAATTGCCTAAGGTCACACAGCTGATAAGCAGTGTCACTGGGGTCCATGTATTTTCCATGATGCTGAGCTACTTCTAGGAGGTCTGGTAGCATAGTGCCTAAGGCATTTGACTGGTAACCAGAAGGCTGGTGATTCAAACTCACCAGCCACTCCT
This sequence comes from Orycteropus afer afer, assembly GCF_000298275.1. NCBI lineage: Eukaryota > Metazoa > Chordata > Mammalia > Tubulidentata > Orycteropodidae > Orycteropus > Orycteropus afer. Next base: position 6,764,802 of record NW_006921661.1, on the reverse strand, counting down.
TGGAAGGAAGATGGGGCAATGTACTATCCATAGTGATACCACCTGGGAAACCCAAGGAGGGGTCACTATGAGTCGGGTCAGATTCGACAGCACTAAGTTTGGTTTGGTTTGGTTTTGGAGCTGCTTCTGGTGGATGGAATGTGGACTCATTCATTCACTCAATATTTACTACATGCCTAGGATACCCAGCCTTCTCTGAGCACCAGAGAGAAAGCAGTGAATAAGACTGATAAGATTTGTGCTCTCATGGAGCTTATATCCTAACAGTGGGAGATAGACTACAAAAAAATAAACAAGTAAAGGAACAAGATAACTTTAGATATTAAGTTCATGATACTAATGAAACAGGGTAATGAGATTGCGTTGACAAGGTTAGACTATTTTAGAAACAGCTTCTGGGAAAGACCTCCTAAAGAGGTAACATTTACGTTACGAACTGCGAGATGTCAAGGAGCCACTCATGAGAAGATCCTGGGAAAAGCATTCTGGGCAGAGGGAACAACAACTGCAAAGTCCTCGAGTGGGAATGAGTTTGAAATGCTGGAAGAACTGAAAGGCCAGAGTGGCTGGAACAAATATGAAATGAGGTTGGCAAATAAGGAAGAAGCCATATCACTCAATGCCTTGTAGCAAGGACTTTGAATTTGGCTTTAAGAGGCTATTGGAGGCTTTTATGAGAGGAATGGCATGGTCTGTTTCATGTTCAGGGAAAAAAAAAAAAAAAAAAACCTCTGGCTGTTATATGGAGAATGTATTTAGAAGGGTGAATAGGGAGACCAATTAGGAGGCTCATGTAGCAACCCAGGTGAGAGATAAAGGTGGTTTAGATTAGGGGGAGCAGTCACAATAGAGGGATTTAGGGTATTTTGGAGATATTGGCAACAAGCCTTTCAGTTGAGGACAAAAATTGTGTGTGTGAACTCTGGGGAAAGGAGAAATGAGTTAGCTTCAGTGGGTCACAAAACTTGGACTTTGTCAACTGGATCATGTGCTATGTCTTGAATTTTCTGTTATGGTTTCCTTTCTGTTCTCTGGCTAATTTATTTCTGAGAAGGTTGATGTGCTAAGGAAAGCCAAGGGAAGGCAATAGTGGGAAGGTTATGTCCCTGTTTGAGTCAGAGTTCTACTTGGGGGCCAACATGGTAGAAGCAGTGGAGAATCACAGGGAAAGACCCCAAGAAGAGTGAGATGCCAGTGGTCAGGGTGAGTGTCTCCTCAGGGTGCTTCTCTGCTCCCACCTCAGAGGATTTTTACTTTGTTTTAGCAAAAGAGGCCCTTATAGGCCATCTGCATTCCTCTCTTGGCTTTGTGCAAGGAAAGAGCCAAGGCTAAGGGTCGGGCTCCAGTTGGGAGCTTCAAGCACCAACCCATGGTCTGAGACAGCTGAGGACTTCCTACCAACCAGGCTGGGCCTCAGGCTAAAGTCAAGGTTTTTCAAACATCCGAAGGTCACTTCCTTCTTTTCTACCCCTCCAGTCTCATACCTGACCTGAGAATTCTGGGCCACACAGAAGTCTCATTTACCTCACAAGGCAAGGCACTATGGAAGATGCTAGGTACAAAAGACATGGTCTTTGCCTTCAGCTTTCAGCAGGGCACCATGATGGGCATGAGTGAGGGCCAGGAAGACCTGTTCTCAGGAACTCAGTCTAGGAGGGGCACTAATTCATGGACACAGCCAATGTGGTGACCATATATACAAGCAGAAAGAGACAGAGAAACGTATATGCAAGCCCGAAAGAAGAAAGCACTTCCGGCTGAGGAATCACCTAAGACTTACTGATGGAGGTGGGATTAGATGAAGACTTAAGGAATAACTGTTTGGACTAGTGGGGTTGGGAGAAGGCATCCTAAGGCAGAGTGGCAGGAGAAGTGGCTGGAAAATAGTACATGAAAAGCAAGGAATGAGAAGTAAGGTCCACTCCAGTGCACAGGAGGCAGGGAGGCTGAGACCAGCTCAAAGTGGAAGGTAGGATGGGATGAGAGATGGGAGACCCAGATCTTCATCCCTGTCCAGCCACTGGCATGATATATGACTTATTTCTGGGAGATGTACTCCTATGTACTGAATTCTTATTAGTGAAGTGGCTTACCCCAAGTCCCTTTGCTGTAGCTGACAGCATGATTCTAGAGAACTTGGTTCTAGAGTGCCCCTGACCTCCAGAGCTTCTGACTGCCCTCCCTCCCTCTGTAATGACTTCTCTTCATGTCTCCCAGCCATATGTGACTCAGGTGGCCAGAGGAACCTACCTTGGAGCAGGTACAGCGCAGGCAGTACATCAGGCCCTGTGGCTCCAAGTAGGGGTGCCAGCTCTCACCAGGGGAATATCTCTTCCCATGGAAAAGGCAAAACATATCTGGACCTGAAAAACCATGAGTGCTAGGTTAGTCCCAGGAGGCTTCAGCCCAAAGACCTTGCTTCACTTTCTTTCTTTCTGGCTCTGTGAAGGATATCATTTGTGTCACCTTGGCACAAGGGAATCTGCTGTTCATGCTCTTCTGGTCAGGGCATCAGAACATCTGAGTTTGAATCATAGCTTGACCACACACTTGCTGTGTGACACCTCTGTCCCTCTCTGAGCTTCAATCTCCTCATCTGTGAGGTGGAGAATAATGATTTAACTAACACCTATCTCACTCGGCCATTGGGAGCTCTGGTAGCATAGTGCCTAAGGCACTTGACTGCTAACCAGAAGGCTGGTGGTTCAAACCCACCAGCCACTCCTCAAAAGTAAGGTTGAGCAATCTACTTCCATAGTCATATTACCTCGGAAACCCAAGGAGGGGTCGCTATGAGTTGGGTCCGACTCGACAGCAAACAACTCACTGGGCCGTTAGGGGATCAAGCAGTGAAAGTGCTTTACAGATTTAAATTGTGGTATAAATGTGAGTTATTGTGATTAGATGAATAATCTAAGGCCCAGAGAGAATAAATAATACTGCTAAGGCCACATAGCAAGTCAGTCACCAAACAGGGATGACAGCCTAAGTCTCCTGACTCTTGGTCCAGTGCTCCTTCCACCCACACATGCACACTCGTTTTCTTTTCCTTTGTCTGTCTTTCTTTACTATATTTCCAAACTCTACCTCCCCATCCACCCCAACCCTCTCTGGGTCTTGTCACATACCATTTTTAAAAAATGTTTTATTGTGATTTGGTGAAACCTTACAGAGCAAATTCATTTTCCATACAGCAGTCATACACATTTTGTTTCATGACATTGACTGCAATTCTCCAGAACGTAACAACTCTCTTCCCACTTCTTCCCCATAATTATCTCTTCCCTGTGTCTTTCCCTCCCGTGCCCTTCCCTTACCCCCAGCTGTCTCCCTGTACAAACACTGCCTTTCTGCTCTCCCATGATTGATGACCAGTTGCTCCAAGGAGTGTATCTACATGGTGTAAATGTTCACACCATATGCCTGTCTATTGTTTGTCTAGAAGTCACAGGACTGAGTTCAGTTCTAGACCTGAAGAATAACTAGCAACCATGGTCTCAGGGGTCTCACCAGGCTCTATCAGGCCAGCAAACCTGGTCTTTTTTTTTTTTTTTTATGATTTTGAGTTTTGTTCCACATTGTTCTCCCACTCTATCCAGGATCTCCTGACCGATCGATCCATCTCCGGGTGGTTGACAGTGGTAGCTGGGCACCATCTAGTTCTTCTGGTCTCATGGTCACATGGGCTGAGGATCACATAGTCTACCAATCCCTTGGACTAATTGTTTTCATGTCACATACCTTTTGAATAAAGCCATTGACAACTGGTTTCCTACTTTCATACTATGTTACGTCCCTATATCTCAGGAAGCTGAAATGGAAAGTGCTTGAATTGTGCAAACAAAGCACTGCCTAGTAAAAGGTTATCAAAAAACTTACTCTAATCTATCCTTAAAAATGGTCATTGCTACTATTGTGATTAGTGACTGGCACATCAATGAGGTTACTTTTTTGTAATTTGCATATCAGTTGTCAGTATATAACATATTAGCCACTCTGTGGAAGAAAAATGAAGCAGTCTGCTTCTGTAAAGATTTACAGCCTTGGAAACCCTATGGGACAGTTCTACACAGTCCTATAGGGTTGCTATGAGTCAGAATTGACTTGATGGTAGTGGGTATGGTTTGGGTTTTGTAAAGTGCTTACTCAACCCAGTACCTGAATGATACTATTGTTGTTGTTGTTAGGTGCCGTCGAGTCGTTTCTGACTCATAGCGACCCCATGCACAGCAGAATGAAACACTGTCCAATCCTGCACCAGCTCCATGATCCCTGCTATACTTGAGACCATCATTGCAGCCACCGTGTCAATCCATCTCGTTGAAGGCCTCCCCCTCTTTCGTCGACCCTCCACCCTACCAAGCATGACATCCTTCTCCAGGGAATGGTCCCTTCTGACAACATGACCAAAATATGTGAGACGAAGTCTGGCCATTCTCGCTTCCAAGGAGCATTCTGGCTGCACTTCCTCCAGGACAGATCTGTTAGTTCTTTTAGCAGTCCACAGTACTTTCAGCATTCTTTGCCAGCACCACAACTCAAAAGCATCAACTCTTCTTTGGTCTTCCTTATTCATTGTCCAGCTCTCACATGCATGCTATGATAATGATACTGATAATTATGCTAACAATCACAACCACACTAAAAATTAGAATAGATGACAATATCTGTCTTGCAGTATTATAATTATTATAAAACTAGATGAGAAAACTGAGGCTTCACAGAGACTAAGTGACTTGCCTAAGGCCACCCAGCTGGTGATTTAAACCTAGAACCCCAGCTCCAAAGTTGAGTTCCTTGCAATTCACCTCCCACCTATGACTTTTTTCACCCAGTCTCAGGGACTAAAGGCTCAAGTTCCTTCTTTTCTCTCTGCTCCACTGGCCACCATGCCCCATTCCCTATTTTTTTTTTCTAGGCCCTTACTGGGAGCTCTGGTGGTGTAGTGCCTAAGGCATTTGACTGCTAACCAGAAGGCTGGCGTTCAAATCCACCAACCATTCCTCGGAAGGAAGGTTGGGCAATCTACTTCCATAGTGATACCACCTCAGAAACCCAAGGAAGGGTCGCTATGAGTCAGATCTGACTCCATGGCTTTGAGTTTCTTTTTTTTAGGCCCTTACTGTTCTAGAATCTAGAAGTTGCCTTTTATGCCACATTCTAGAGTCAAAGATCTTGAAAATATTGGTTCTCACACTTTCTGAATCACATTATCTGAGACTTTGAAACTCATAGAATCTCAGAGCATTCGAAGCAGAACTAGTTGGAAGGGTTCACACCCAATGAGCAATTCCCTCCCAGTCGGTTTTGAGGAGTGGGCCAGAACTCAGCCCCTGAGCATACAGTTCTTGGGAAGAGGAGCTTATGGGACACTTCCAACTGCTAGAAAGTTTTCTCTATAAACCAAACAACCAAACTCACTGCCCTCAAGTTGCACCTGACTCATAGCAAGCCCTCTTTGGGTTTCTGAGGTGGTATCACTGAGGAAGTAGATCGCCCAACCTGCCTTCCAAGGAGTGGCTCGAAGGTTTGAACCACCAGCCTTCTGGTTAGCAGTCAAATTCCTTAAATTTGCCTCCCTCTGGCTCTCCATACTGCCCCTGCTCTACCCTTTTGGGTCTCCCAGAACAAAGACTTGAGGCCATGGTAATGATGCCTTCAGAGTCTGCACTTTGATGGCCGTGAGGACCACAGGAACACATGGCTTAGTTCCCTCTCCTAGCCCCCCGAAGTTCAGTGGGAGGGGGCGGGATTAGACAGAAGATCCCATTTCCAGCAAGGTCCCGGCTGGCCCATATCAAATGAGCTGTGTTTATCTCTTAGCTGCTGCTGGCAGAGAGGGTGGGACACAGGCCCAGCTGGGGTGCTTTTCAGAGCCAGCCCAACTCTCCAAGGAGTGAATAATGTCTTTCTTCCTCCTCCCTTCCCCCCACTACAGAGGGGGCTGATTGCAACACTGCCTCAGCCTTCCTTCTCAGCCCAGTTACTGAAGAAACCCTGACCTACCTTCCTTGCGGCAGCCTTGTAGCTCTGGCACCCCTATGCCAATTGGCACCCCATCCCTGCTGCCTGCTCTGAGCATGAAGACAGAGAGAATGTCTCAGCCAGTGCCCAGACCAGGAGGTCCCCTCCCCCCTCCAATAGGCCTGGCAGAGGCTGAGAATGTGGGGGACCTGGCAGGCTGTCCCTAAGGCCAGGAGGCCTCCTGCCCACCACAATCCCCACCCCACCCCACCCTCTAAGGTGAGAGGCACAAGGAAGGGTGGCATGGCCTGGAGCTCCCACTCCCTTTAGAGAGGTGAGTGTCCAAGGCCATGCCAAAACCAGGAGGGCAGGAAGGGCTGCCAGGCGACAGGCCTCCTCAGTTCCTGCGGTCCTGGCACTGGCCCCAATCCTTGCACATGGCTGGTGGAATAAGTTCTAGTTCCTTATGCCATGAATTCACTGAGTGACATCGGGGAAGACTCTTGGTTCCCTCTCTGAACCTCAGTTTCCCAGCTGCAAAATAAGAGGCCTTATAACCTTATGCTCTTCAGAGGGTTTCTGTTTAGATAGTTTGTGAATTCATGATCTAAAGAAGCTAAGATTCCAAAGTTCCAGGTTTTTTAAGGTTTAGGATTTGAGAATTTTGTGTTTCGAAGAGCCTACAATTCTTTAGCTTCTAGAATTCAATGATTTTGTGGTTAAGAGATTTGACCATTCCAAGATTCCATGATGTTTTGATGGTCCTTTAACATTTCAGGCTGTTAGGGGGCTCTAAGGTGGATTAGGGTGAGGTTTAGGGAGCTAGTGGGGCCAATCCTGAGTGACACTGTGAAAGAGGCAATGCTTGTCTCTCCCATCTCCCTCCCTTCTTATATACCCCTTTGGACCCTCCAAAGTGGCCTCTCAACTCTTGTCTATGCTTCAGGCCTGCCCTACTTCTTCTCCCTTCCCCATCCCATATCTCATCCCTTCAGGATTCTCCTTTCCACCTGTACCCATATTTCCCTTCCCAACACAAGGTCATGTGTGCCTTCTCTCAAAGGTCTCCTGCAGTCAACACCACCTGGCTCTGATGTCTAACTCAGGACAAAGACTGTAGTGGGGAAATTTTAGTTTGGGAAGGACAATTGGCCCTGGTTCAGGCCTTAGAGAGGCAGAGAAAGAATTAAAGTTGGATAGGACTCATATCTGTCAAAACCCCACACTCAGTGGATATATATATACAGTGATTAAGACCCTGGCTTTAGAGTCAGATAGCCAAGGTGCAAATTGTGGCTTTTGCTTTTATTCACAGTTTGGGCACATTACTTAACCATTCCAGGCCTCAGTTTCGACATCTGTTAAATATGACTAGTAATAAACTCTATCTTTTGGGATTATTGTGAAATTAAATCAGAAGATGTATGTAACATGCTTAGTGCCTGATACATATTGCATGTTCAATTAAGTAGTAGGTAAAAACAAAAAAACAGATCTAAATGCTGACCCCAAACTTCCTTACCAATCTATTCGCTATGGTATTTCCTTTACTCCCAGAATTCTAGGTTGCAGTCCCCAGGCACCTATTAGGACATAAACATCAAGCTCAGACCCCTGCTCATGGAGCTGGTATGGCTTCATAGAAGTAAGAGGCAAGAGACCAGGCTTGAGAGAGGCCAAGGGTCACAAAGGGCCTTATGAGTCTGGAGATCAAGTCATGGAAAAGCTTTAATATTGGTCAGTTATATGATCAGGTTTGCATTTTAGAATCATGACTGCAGCGGTAAGACTAGAGAATCAATTGAAAGGCAAGAATGCAGAGAGGCCAGGGTGAGGCAGCTGAAATAATGGTAGACTGTACCAAGATAGAAGCAGTGTCAATGGGCAAAAGTGTACTGACTTGATGTACACTCAACAGATAGAGTGGGAAGACTTTGGGAGGGACTGGATTCAGGTGGAGAGGTTGAAGGAGCAGTCAAGGACAGAACTGAAGTTTGGACCTGAATAAATGGTACAACATCAGAGTCAATAAACAGTAAACACCATTATCATTAGTAATAGTAATATCACTGCCTGTTAGCCATTCAATTGTTGAGCTTTTTATATATCAAGTCTTATATACATCCTTGGACCTGGAATATGATTAAATAAGACAAAGCCCCCACCTTTATGAGTTCACAGCCTAATGATGAAGACAGACAGATATAATACATACAGTTTGACAGGTGGTATGACAATGTAAGCGTAGGATCTTCAGGGAAGGCTTCCCTGGGAAGACATCTGAGCTGGATCTTGAAGGAGTTAAGGGAAAGAAGAAGGAGAGAGGTATCTCAGGCAATGGGAGCTGACTGCTAAGGCATAGAGGTGGGTGTGAACATGGTTCATACAGGAAACTACAAGTGGCTGGGGTGTGCTGAGTGCTGGCTCCCTCCCCACAGGAATTGTCCATCCAGACAGGCCATAGCCAAAGCTCTTCACCTATATTGGTTCTGGCTTAAAAGTGATGGGATTTAGTTGCTCTAATCAGAATTCAGAGAGCTATGTTTAAATCCTGTGGATCACAGTGGTCTGGTCTGTAAGCAATCATGCGGATGGCATAAGACCAGGCAATGTTTCATTCAATCATGCATAGGGTCGCCATGAGTTGGAGCTCACTCTACAGCAGCTAACAACAACAACAACAACACGTTTATCTGATAAATTCCAGATATCAGCCTCTCATGAGCTGACTCCTGCCTGCTTTTCCAGCAAAACTCTGTAGTGGCCCTGTTTTCAGCTTGGCCTCCTCTTCCTGAATCCCTCAGTCTTCACCACCCCACCAGGCTCCTTTACACTTCTGTGCCTTCCCACTTCTGTTTCCTCTGCCTAGAATGTGATTCCCTATCTCTAATGTTTGACCAACTCCTCGTTTTTCTAAAGCCAGTTTAGATACTACCCTTTCAGAGAAGCTCCCCCAACCTTCCAGACCACTGGCCTCTCCTTCCTCGGAGCTCCCAAAGAACTGAGTCTCGCTCTCTACCATAGCCCTCATCACATTGGATGAGAAGAACTAGTTAAATGGATTCTTCTTCCTCACCGAATCATGAGCTTCTTGAGGGCAAGGCCCAGATCTCATTACAAACTATAGTATCTTAAGGGCTCAATGCAGCATCTACATAAAGTTAATCACTGCCATGGAGTCAGATCCGACTCATAGAAACCCCTCCTTGGGTTTCCAAGGCAGTATCACTACGAAAGTAGATTGTCCAACCTTTCTTCCAAGGAGTGCCTGGTGGGTTTGAACCACCAGCCTTCTGGTTAGCAGTCAAATGCCTTAGGGACTACGCCACCAGAGCTCCTACATAGAGTTAAGGCTGGCAAAATGAATGAACTATAACAGAATGGAGCCTATGGACAGGGACAGGTTCTGGAAGAAGAGGCGATTAATGGTCTTTATTCCTGGAAACCTCTTTCTTTAACAAAAAGAGAAGTTCATTATGTGAGAGGAGAGCCAAATCCTTCTCAGCACTTTTATCTTGCTAACTATCAGGACTGAGCCTTTGACCTCCCCTGTCCTGCTCCCTGTCCTCTGAACTCCCAAACCATCTGCCAAAACAAACAACAGAATGTATGAGAATACAGAACCCTGGAGCAGGTAAGAGGAAGATGAGCAATTCCATGATGTAAGTCAAAACTTCTAGACTGTTCCCATCCCAGTTCATCCTGCATTCTGACTCAAAACCCTTATACTATGATAAAGTTCTTGTAGAAAGCTGGCGAGAAGTGGGTAGTGTGGTTGGGAATTCTCCCAATAGGAGGTAGAAAAGGCAACTAGAAAGCAGCTTCTGGGCTGGAGGGGAGGCTGGGTGAGGCCATGAAAATAGCACCAGGAGGGGCTGGAGTTAGAGGAGAGAGGCTGGAATCGTGTCTGGCCTGTCCCCAGCCTGCAAGAACTCAGGAAACCTGAGTGAGCCAGGCTGCATAGGAATGTAAGAACGTTTATATCTCTCTCCTCACACCCACACAGCCATACTTTCTCTATTTATTTATAGTCCCTTTTTCACACAAACAAACTTGCTCCCATCTGAGACATAAGCTCTGCTCTGGGCTCTGACACCCAACTCAAGAGGCCTCTTAAGGGAATCAGAACAAATACCTCAGCTCTTCAGTGGCCAGGCTGGGCAAACTAGGAGAAGGGGCTTCACTTCTCTGAACTTGATTTTTTGTATCTGGCACTTGACAGACGTACAGGAGCATAAAGAGCCTCAAAGGAGAGAACAGTGAAACCAGAAAAGGTAGCTCTGTTATCAGGCAAAGGACAGGGGCAGTGGTGGAGCTGTTTGCATTCTAGTCTGTCTTGAACAAGATGCTTAGATTAATAGAATCTTAGAAGGTTAGGGATTTAGAAAAGACAGTCCCTTCATTTTCCAGATGTAGAAGCTGAGTCTCAGAGAGGGGAAGGACTTGGTTAAGATCCTGGATTCATGCCAGGACAAACTACAATGCTAATCTTCAGATCTGAGGCGGGTGCTTTTAGAATCACCCATCCCTAAAGGGACAGGACCAGAAGAAATGGCTTTAAACTGCAAACAAGACAATTCAGGTGAGACATAAGCAAGAACTTCCTAACTCCAAGAATGCGTGACAAAGAAGGCTGTGAGACATCTTCTCTGAGACAGAGTCCTTCCCAGAGATCCTAAGGGGGATGCCTGAAATGATCTCTGTACCCCACTCCCAATGGCACTGCTCTCACACCAGTCCTTGTCTTTGGGAGTCCAAAGGATGCAAGTTTCCTCTCCCAGAGCCCGGCGCCGTGGCCGGCGGCTGGGGGAACTTGAGAGGCCAGTCCTGGAACAGGTGCAACAGCTGGAGCAGCTGCGCAGCTGTTGCCCAGCTCCGCTCTGCAGCCTACAAGCCAGTGAGTGAGGCAGAGACCTCTACTGGTGGGAGAAAGGAGGCACAGAATGTCCCGTCAAAGACACAGAGAAGGGCCTGCCTGGAACCAGACTAGGCGCTCCCCCTCTTTACCCCCATATACATCTGGCAGGTGGATGGGTTTGTGACTAAGCTGAATGGTAGGGCAGGATCCCCACTACCCCAGACCCTCCAGGTACAATCTCCAGGCATCTGAGGGTTTGATGGTCTGACCCTTCCTTCCTGGCAGGGCAGAAGTACCAGGCTGCAGATGCATGCTACCACAATTCCCTTTTCCAAAGGTCAGAGTGGACTCTCAAAATCAAGGCAACAATCTTTGGATCTTAGAGTCTTAGAATCATGCACTGTTAAAATTGGAATGGTCCACCAAAATCCCCTATTTGAGTTCAACCAAATTGTTTTACAGCTGGGAAAATCGAGAATCAGAGAAAGGCAACCTACTCTGGGTCATGGTGGGAGCTGGTGGCAGAGCCAAGGCTGGAGACCTGAACTTCTGATTTCATCCTTGCTCTCTGCACCACATCATACCGTGAGTAGCTCCTTTCCTGCCCCATCCCAGTTCTGATGTCTAGAATTCTTCTACCTGGGAACAAAAGCTTCAATTCCCAGAATATACATACCCTTAGCGAAAGAATAGAGGGACTGATGTTTTGACAGTGGCAACTGACTCTCTCTTGAAAGCAGGATTGGGTGGAGTGAGGGAAGAGAAAGAAGAAAAAGAAGCAGCATGCTGGACAGCTTAAAGGGGAGATTGTGGGAGTGAGGTGGGAGTGGGGGTAATTAGTAAGGGATGAGCTAACAGGGAAAAGAGCACTGGAGAGGGAGTCAAGAGACTATTTAGGTTCTTTCCCCCATAGAAGGGATGGGTGTACAAAATGACCAACATCACACATATATGCTGCTCTGCCTGGAGGTGGAATCAGTACTGGTCAGTGACCAGGTAAGGAACCCAGTCTGGGGAAAGGATCTGGCCCACAGATGAAACTGGGGTTCAATCTGTTCTCAGGGTTGGAGGGTTAGGGCTCAGTCTGTGGCTGGAGTTGAAGCTCAGTCTGGGTTGGCATTAGGGCTCAGTCTATGACTGGAAATAGAGTAAGGATAGAATAACCTTTGACTAACCTTGCACTTTAACTGAGGAACAAGTTGCCACCCATGCTTACAGGCCCTTGGCATTCTGCAGGGCCGGGTTGCCTCAGGGGTCTGATAGCACACAGACTTCAGAATTTCCATCTATTAGTACCACTTCTGAAAACATCTATGATGTCACTAGGAGATTTCTAACCCACAGTAGGCTTGAGATTTCATCTAACTTGAGATGAAGACCTTCATATAGGACTCTGGCAAATGACTGTAGGACTGTTTCTAGCTTCATCAATCGTCAGCACTAGACAAAATGAGGCTCAGAGAACAAAAGTGATTTGTCCCAATTCATACAGCTAATAAGTGACAGATTGGGAACAAGAATCCAGGTCTCTGTTCTTTAATAGGAGTTCCTGGGTGGGGCAAATGGTCAATGTGCTTGGCTACTAAACAAAGGATTGGAGGTTCAAGTCCAACCAGAGGGGGCTAGTGATCTATTTCCAAAAAATAAGCCACTGAAAACCCATTTGTATTGTGATGCATACGAGATTGACATGAGTCAGAATCGACTTGATGGCAACTGGTACTGGTTCTTCAATAAATTTGATGTGTGTTCCCTTTCTAGGTTTCAGTTTAACTCTATGGATCACTACACTGAGGGGCAGACACGATGCTCTTCAAGGGCTCTTCCAGCTTCTGACATCCTAGAATCTGAACACCTTCCTTTGAATGCCAGTCTACCTCACTATAACAAGTCTGCTCTGAGTTTTCCTTCTTGTATGTCAAGACATGTAAGAGCTCTCTATTTACTAGGCTGTAGGGGAAGAAGGAAGGAGCTCTGGCAGCATAGTGCCTAAGGCATTTGGCTGCTAACCAGAAGGTTGGTGGTTCAAACCCACCAGCCACTCCATGGAAGGAAGACTGGACAATTTACTTCCATAAAGATTTACCACCTCGGAAACCCAGTGGGGAGTCACTATGAGTCAGAATCAACTTAATGGCAGTGAGTTTGGATTTTGGTTTTTTGGAAGGGAAGATAGAATACTGGAAGGACTGAGAGGTATTGACCTGAAGGCCAGTGAAGGCACAGGGGAGGGGAAATCAGAATGGATCAGGGTATCAGAGAGTTTACTAGAAGAGTGTGACCTAAGCAAAGATATGGGAGGATACGAGGGTAAGATATGAACAATCCTGCACAATGGTCTGATTCTAGGCTATCTCGGGGGCTAAGAAGAAGATACCAAGTGGAACAGAGAGGCATGGAGAGTTTCCTGTGCTGACTCATGTAAGACACAACAGGCCAGTATTAGTAGAAAACCCCCAACATTCAAGGAGGGGGAGGTGACATTTACTGAGTACCAGACATTGTGCTGTGCACTTTACACATGCTCCCTCATTTAATCCTCCCCAAACCCATCAGGTTATAGATTAGTACCTCTCTTTGACAGATGAAGAAGTTGAGGTTCAGAGTTGGAACTTATGAAAAGTCATACAGCCAGTAAGAGACAGAACCCAGGACTTGAACTCAAAACTGAGCTCTTCCCATTACTTTTTACTGAGAACTTCTGTGCGTCTTATGTTGTTGGCAGATCTGAGATGATCAGACATGCATCCTGCCCTCATGAGCAGAGACAAGACTGAAACAAAATCCAGCCATGCCAGCTCCAGAAAGTCACATGCTGAGAGAGAGATATAGATGGGAGCACTGAGCCATGAGGAGGAAAGAGCACCAGGCTGGGAGTTGGAAAGCTGGGGTTTTAGCCTCAGGCTTTGTCCTGTGTGGCCTGGAGCAAATCACTGTCCCTACTTGGCCTCAGTTTATTGGGCAGATGAGGTTTGAACTAAGCTCCCTTTTCACGGAGGGAAACTTTGCCTTTCTAAGGAATTTGAAAGTAGAGAATGGGGATGGGATCTGCTAGGTAGTGAGGAAACCAAGGTTTGAGGTCACACTGTGTCTAAATGGAAAAGCATGACTTTGAGAACTATTTTTCAGGAACCTTCTTTTCACCAGCCTTGTGCTAGTTGCTTTGCATATTTTCTCTAATTGTCCTAACAGTCCTGAGAGTTTTACTCCCATTTTATAGATTAGGAAACTGAGGCATTAGAGGTATAAAGATGCCCTTTGTACCTGCCTCCCACCAGCTGGTATTCAGTGGGGCTGGTGAAATGAAGATGTTGGCCTTTCTCACTGTGCCTGGCTGCCTCCTGGAGTCTTACAACTCCAAATCAGGGCTCCTCCCAGACACTATGGGACAGGAGAGAAAGCATAGGATTTGGTAGTAGAGAGTTCTGGCTTTGGGTAGCTTACTAGCTCTGTAAACTTGAGCAAATTCCATCTTCTATCTCAGCTTAAGTTTTTCCATCTGGAAAATACAAATGATAATACCCACCTACTAGAGCATTGCGATGATCAGAAGAGATAAAGAAATAGGAAAGTTATCCTAGTTAGTTCTTATTTCTTTCAACATGCTGTTACTAAATGCAGTAGACTTTTCGTGTTCATCACACTTCTTATTTGCAGCCAAACATACTAAACTCTCTATTAGGAACAGTAAGCCTCTTTCTCCCAAAGTACAGTGCCCTGCCCTCTCTCTCACTGCCCTCAGTACTCCCATCATCAAGTCCATGGCAGCAGCCCCCTGGCCCTGAGTCTTGCCAACAGTCCCCGGAACTAATAAGCTCACATTGGTTGCAGAGAAGTCTCCACCTCTCCCGGCACAGGTGCTGCCTGGATGGCTGCTAAACGTAGGTGTCCCAGATCTTGGTACTTGTCCCCCAATCACCAGGGTCCCCGGACCCCTTCTCTGCCTGCCCAGCCTCCCCCATCTACTTACGGGCTCGAGCGTGGGAGTCCAAAGGGAACCAGAGCAATGCAAGTCCCAGCAGGGAGGAGAGGACCCTCCCCTCGGGAACCATCCTTCCTTCCCCCAGGGTCAGGCTGCCACACGCTGAAGCGGGAGGGGGAGTCAGAAGAAAGTGAGAAGAGAAGGGACACTAAGGCACAGGGTCACAAAACAATCCACAGATCCAGAGAGAGGTACTGCTACAGAGGAGAACCAGAGAAGGGAGGAGAGGAAGGTGGTGAGGAGAAAAGGAGAGGTCCAAGGTGGGAATGAGAGGAAGGTGGAAAGAGAACGGGAAAGGAGAGAAAGAGATGAAGAGATGGAGGAAGCTTCGGCAGGAGGCAAAAGCAATAAAAGAAAAGGAGAAGGTGAGAAGGAGGACAGTAGAAGAAAGAGGGGAGAGGGCACAGGTCCGGAGAGCGCGCAGCGTCGGCGAGGCGCGCGGGACCACCGAGGTGTTCCGGGCACGCAGGTACAGGCAGCCGGCGCCCCCTGCTCCGCGGGCTCGAGGTCGGGCCTCGGAGTCCTGGGGCCGGGCTGTGTGGCGGTACCGGCGGCGGCAGCGGCTCGGCGGCCGCGGGGTTGGCTGAGCGCGGGCCGGCTGTGCACGCCAAGGGCGCCAGGAGCGGCGCTCGGGCGCATTTGTACTTTGCCGCGGGAAGCAGGCAGCCGTGGCCTGGCACTGGCCTCGTACTGGCGCCTCCTCTGGGGCACCGCGGACTCGGTGGATTGGCCACCCGAGAAACAGGCCCACTTTTTTTCCCCCTCCTCTCTCGTGCGGGTCTCCGGGACGGACGCCCCAGGCGCGGCGCCGGGAGGAGGCGAGGGGGTTGGGGAGGGGAAACGGGCCACCCGGGCCACAGGTTTTAACCCCTGCCTCCCCGCGACAACCAGAGCTCAAGAGGGTGGAACCCAATTAGACTTCGGGTGGAACTTTCGGATGGGTAAGAATGAAATTCTGGGGTCCATGTGGAGAAGGGGGCTGCGGGAACCGCGAGGCGCTCAGGGTAGAACGCTAGGCCGTGTGTATGCAGAACTCAGCGTCCAGATGAAATCAGGACATGTGTGTTTCTTAATTCTCTGTTTCCACATCTCTAAAATAAGAATTTTCTTGTGATCACTTCGGTTGTGAAAATCAAATGAGATAATGAAAGTCAAAACATTGAAAATCCAAAGAGAAGGGTCATAATACCAGGGGCCTTCTCAGTTCCCCTCTGTACCTCCACTTGCCATACCTTTGTTGAAAAATCCAGGCCAGCGAGACTTTTGACCTTACTCTGGGAATTCATTCCATGCTTTTCTCCTCTCTTACCCTGATGTAGGACATGCTCTCCTTTGCCTCTCCAGGTAAGGCCAGTACCTCGCTGACAGTGATGGCCATGTTCAGTCATCTTTAGTGAGAGTTGAAGAACAGGGCCCTGGCTCCCACTGCCCACCACCCTGTTGCCCTATGCCTTATGTTGAATGAGTACATGAACTTATAGGACCTACGGAGAGAACAACCAGCTCTGTCCAGACCAGAAACATCCAGGCTCAGCAATCAAGAAAGCAAGTCCGTGTTCTGCCTCTCTCCCTAACTTGCTAGGCCACTGGGTAAATACATTCAATTTCCTTTGGCTCTCAATTTCCTGCCCAGCTTCTCTTGCAGAGCTGCTTGCAGATTCCAGTGAGTGTTGGAGGGGAGAACACTGGGAGAAGTAAGAAGTGAGATGAGTGGTTGAACCATTTCCCATGGTGGGCTAGTAGGGAATCAGATTTCTAAGTTGAAACACTCTTGACTAGCTGTCTGTAAAGAGAACTTCCTGGACAAAGGCTGGACTCCCCATTGCACTTTGCTGCCAGGCTACCACCTCCAACACAGAGCGGTAAGGGGAACCAGAAACAACCGATTCCAGAAACAGCATTTACCCAGGACTCTCAGAATCAGGGACAAATGTGATCTGCCCCTAGAGACCATCTAGACTTAACTTCTCTCACTCCAATCTGTCCAGTCTCTTCCTATTCCTCAGATATGCTTCATTTTAACAGAGAATGAAAGCTAGGTGCAGCATCATGCTTCCCTTTTTGCCTTGGTTTCGAGGAGCTCAGAGTTAAATTTAGTGCTGAATCACAGAAACAATCTCATCCCAAGGACCTGGAACAGAGATCTTTTCCTTTCCCCATTTTTGTTTAAAGTCTGCTGTGCATATACATTCATGTCTTAGATGTAAGAGGTACTGTAGCCTCCCTTACCCCATCCTCCCCATCCTACTTCAAAAAAAGGTCTACCACATCAAGCTTAATTGGCTTAACATACTACACAAAGACATTGTTCTACATCCTATTTTGGAAACTAGCAACTGGGGTCTTAAAAGCTTGCAAGGGCACAGCCAGCTACCCAGAGGGACCGAGTAGTTGATCCTGCGGGTTTGGAACCATAGTCGCAGGGGACATCAAGCTCAATTGGCATAACATACTATACAAAACATTGTTCTACCTACTACTTTGGCGAGTAGCGACTGGGACCTTAAAAGCTAGGAAGCTGCCATCTAGATGCAACAACAGGTCTCTCCTCGTCAAGAAGAAAGAAGAAAACCAAAATTAATGGAAACAATCAGTCCTAGCGACTGGTACACCATCCGAACTGCAACCTATACAACTATGAGACCAGAAGAACTAGATGGTGCCCAGCTACCACTGCCATCCACTTGGAAGGGATGTAGGAGATCCTACATAAAGAGGGAGAACAATGTGGTACAAAACTCAAAATCGTTTGGAGGCAAAAAAAAAAAAAAAAGAAGGTGGGGACCAGGTTTGCTGGTCCAATGGAGCCTGGTGTAACCACTGAGACTATGGCCCCTAGTTGCCCTTCAGGTCTGGAACTGAACCCACAACTGTGGTTTCCAGCCAAACAAAGTACAGGCATGTGAGTTAAACATTTACCTCAAGTAGACACATGCCCTGGAGAGAACAATCATGGGAGAAGGAAGGGCTGCTTATGCACAGGGAGATAGCTCAGGGTGCAGAAGAGTATGAAGGGATGAACACTGGGAGGAGGTAACTATGGGGAGGAAGTGGGAGGGGAGCTGTTGCATTGTAAATTTTGGTCAATGACATGAGACAAAGTATATGTGAACTGCTGTATGAAAAGTGAATTTACTCTGTAAATCTTCACCCAAATCTTAAAAAAAAAAAAAAAAAAAGCTTGCAAGGGCCATCTCAGATGCAACCATTGGTCTCTCCTCATCCAGAGCAAAGAAGAATGAAGAAATCCAAAGACACACAGACAATTAGTCTGAGGGACTAGTGAACCATGTGAACTTCAGCCTACATGACCCTGAGACCAGAAGAACTAGATGGTGCCTGGCTACCACTGTCAACCATGTGGAAAGGGATCAAAATAGGAGTCCTTGGATAGAGTGGGAGAAAAATGTGGAACAAAACTCAGAATCATAAAAAAGACCAGGCTTACTGGTCTGAAAGAGACTGGTGAAACCCCCAAGAATATGGTCCCTAGTCACTCTTTGGGAGCTCTGGTAGCAAATAACAACAACAACAACAACAAGTCACTCTTTGGTCCTGGAATTGAACTCACTCCCATGGCTTCCAGCCAAACAATAGACAGGCGTATAAGGTGAATATTTTTACCAGGTAAGTATACTCCTTAGAACAATCAACCATGGGAGATGAGAAGGAAAGTATTTGCACAGGGAGATAGCTCAGAAGGCCAGAACACATAGGAAAAAAGGACACAGGGAAAAGGTAACCACAGGGAGAAGTGGGAAGAGAGCAGTTACATTATGGGATTACAGTCAACGTCATGAAACAAAATGTGTATGAACTGTTGTGTGGAAAATGAATTTGCTCTGTAAACTTTTTGCTGTAAACTTTCACCCAAGTCACAATTAAAAAAAAAAAAAAAGTCTCCACCATCGCATGCCTTCTTCCATCCTATCATCCCCAGAGTTTGGGGCATGAGTATCTCTTACTTGGACTTTCCACAGCCTCTTAGCAGGCCTCCTGCCTCAAGTCTAGGCCCCTCCAATTTATTTTCTCACATTTGCTAGAACTATGCAGATTATTTCCATTGACAAATATAGTCATAACACTTTCCCACCTAAAGCCCATCAGTAGCTTCCTATTGCTTACATATTAAGATTCAGAATTTCATTGTTGCTTACACTATACTTTCCCCAGCCACTCACCTCCCCACACTGGCCTATGCACTGCCTACACTGTGTTTGTCTTCTTCCATCTGTTGTTGTTGTTGATATGTGCCATCAACTCATAGTGACCCCTCCTTGGGTTTCTGAGGCAATATCACTACAGAAGTAGATTGCCCAGCCTTCCTTCCGAGGAGTGGCTGATGGATTTGAACCCACAGCCTTCTGGTTAGCAGTGAAATGCCTTAGGCACTATGCTACTAGAGCTCTTCTTCTTCCATCTAGTCAATCACAAGTCAGCTCAAAATCACTTCCTCTCTGAGGGCTTCCCTGATTCCTGTAGACTAAGTGAATCCCCGGCCTTGAGTGTTTCCTGCAGCACTTTGTATTATAGCCAGTAGAGTGTAAATATTTATTTGCATCTCTATCCTATACTCAACTGTGAAGGAGCCCTGGTGGCACAAAGGTTAAAGTGCTTGGCTGCGAACTGAAAGGTCGGTGGTTCGAATCCACCAGGAGCTCCATGGGAGAAAAGACCTGGTGATCTGTTCCCTGTAAAGATTACAACCTAGGAAACCCTATGGGGCAATTCGACTCTGTCCTGTAGGGTTATTATGGTTGGAATAGACTTGATGGATCTAATAACACCGCTCAACTGTGAGGCAGGTGGCTTTTTTTTTTCCTCCCTCTTTTATGTTTTTATCTTTAGCACTTAGCAAAGTGGCTCACACAAAGATATTGAATGAATAATTGCTACATGAAATGAATGACCTCCTCCCTGATTCTGAAAAGAATTATTCTCCTTTGGGAGTGCCTTCAGTTCTCCAATTGACCTCAGCTTTAATCATGATTAACAACCAGTTAAGGAAAGTTTCTGGGTCTTCTGTAGAATTGCTGTTGAAGATGATGTCCATATATTATCTAATATCCTTATAAAAGAAGATTTCATAAATTCTTTCAAAATCTAGTCAGGAAAACAATGTATCCACGCATAGCAATTCATTGTGCCAAGAGGTTGTCTGGCGCCTGCTTGCTTTTCTGATAGGGAACTTACTCATTGCCTTCCAAAGCAACCCATTCCACTGTTGGACACCTCTGACTGTTAGAAAATTCTTTATATTAAACTGAAATCTGAGTCTGTGACTTCCCACACTGCTCCTAGCTCTGCCCCCAGGGCTATACAGAACAAGCCCACTCCTCTTGTCATTTGAGAGCTTTACAGAGATTTGAGCAGAGAACGTCTCCTCCATACTCTCACCCTTACCAGTCCCAACTCCTAGACCGCTTATGCCACATCAACCTTTTTCATTCTTCACATGTGCTGAGCCCTTTCAGCCTTCACATCTCTGCGTGTACTGTTTCTTCTGCCTAGAATGCCCTCCCTCTACCCACTCTCATTTGCCTGACAAACTTACTTAGTTTCTAACTAAAACAAACAAACAAACAAACTCACTGCCAACGAGTAGATTTGACTCATAGCGACCCTTCCATAGGTTTCCGAGGCGGTACCTCTACGGAAGTAGATTGCCCAAACTTCTTTCCGAGAAGTGGCTGGTGGGTTTGAACTGCCAGCCTTCTGGTTAGCAGTCAGATGCCTTAGGCACTTCACTACCAGAGCTCCTTTATTTATTTATTTAATTTTCCAAGGAACAAGGTAATTGCCACCTCCTTCAGTCATCCAATTATTGAGTGCCAACTCTATGCCAGGCACTGTGCTAGGTGCTAGGGACACAGTGGAGAACAAGATAAACGCTGACATTTTTAATCCAGATTGTCTTGAAGTCTCCTTGATGGCCTCCAAGTTTGCTTCTCTCTCCTTCATGCTTCTGTATCTCCATTATAGCAGTTTTACCTTATGTTATCCATAGGTTTTTATGTCATCTCCTTCAAACTGAGTTCCTTGAGAGCATAGAACACTGTTTATCTGAAATCATCTCTGACCTTCAGTACTAAGCTCTATACCTAGAGGTTTGCTGAACAATAATCCATAGTTTCTTCTAATAGTCCTCTTGTTTATATCTGTGGCCAGGCCTCCTCCTGGGCTATAAACTGGTTGATTGTGTAAAATTAGCAAAGCAATAAGGATCATAAGGATCAGCATTGAGGAAAGGTTTCTTAAGCCCACTTAACTCTGTCAATAAGACTCTAAAATCAGATTTACCATAAAATGTAATATAAGAGAACTACATAATAGAGGTTCTACCTCAATGGTACGCTCGTAAACGTTTACCAACTGGCTATTGGGGAAAAAAAGCCTTTGAATTGTTATGTGCCGTCAAGTCAGCCCGACTCATAGGGACCCCTCCTTGGGTTTCCGAAAAGCCTTTGAATTGTTATGTGCCGTCAAGTCAGCCCGACTCATAGGGACCCCTCCTTGGGTTTCCGAGGCACTATCACTACGGATAGTAGGATTGCCCAACCTTTCCTTCCGAGGAGTGGCTGGTGGGTTTGAACCACCAGCTTTCTGGTTAGCAGTCAAGTACTTTAGCCACTATGCTATAGCAGCTGCCAATTTCCATGGTGTAAATACCCCCAGCAAGTCCCATTTCAAGCTTCCAATGTGATGTCACTGAATGAAGAGTTGGGAAAAGATGCACAGTAGCTCATCATTACATAGTATTTCACCATTCGGATATTATAGAAAATAATCCTAAGTACATTGATAATAGTAAAATAATTAGGAAGTGATGAGTTTTGAGTATTTTTTACCTCTGTTTTGATATAACTTATTTAATGATAAGTTTGTATGATTTAACTTTCGGTAATGACTGTCTTTAACAGCCAGCTTGCAAAATTCCTGAAAATGTAATAGTCAGCTCTCCTGAGCCAGTACAAGCCAGTTCCAGTATACTACTTTATTTGATGGTGTTCTGAGAAGGGAGCAAATGGACTCTTTAAAGCTGGATCCTCTTTGGATACTTTAGGAGGAAAGTCTTATTTAAAGGAACTACCAAAGTAAATTTCTTTGTAAAGTGAACAGTTCCCTCCCCACTTGCAGCCTTTATCCAAGTTAAAGTTACTTATCTATATTTAATGAGTTACTCATCTTTATTTAAAACCTACCATTATTTTAGGAAGGAGGCCTGATGTTGCATGAGCTAAGCACTCGACTACTAACTAGAAGGTTAGTGGCTCCATGGGAGAAAGACCTGGTGATCTGTTCCTGTCAAAGTTATAGCCTACATACCCCAATGAGACTCTGCCACATGGAGTTGCTATGAGTCAGAATCAACTTGTCAGTACCTAACAACAACCTTGTTTTAGGACATATTCATTTGGATCTCCAGATATTGTATATATAATTGCCTAAATAGATGTTTGTAAAATGGATGAATGAATCTTCAGCATCCAAAGTAGTGCCTGGTGCATCAAAGATCCTCAATAAATATCTGTTGAATGAGTGAGTGGGTAAAAATGAGACTCACTTGTATTTATCTGTATGGGCTTTTATGTAGCTATGTACATGTTCCCAGTCCCCACCCCACCCCTGGTGGGCCCTCTTTTTTATTCGGTAGCCTGCACAAAAACAGTCTGATGGAGGACATAACAGGCAGCCTGATGGGGGCATACATAGTCCTTAATTTTAAAGATCTTTCATGAGGGAAGCTGGGAGCAAAGTTGTTTTCAGTGGAAGACATGGTGTAGAATTATCCTTCATTTCAAGTCTCAAGCTCTGACTTACCAACCAAAGTCCTCTGTAGTGCAGGCATCATCACTAACTAAGCACGAGGGAAATGGAACTTCTGCTCCCACCTCCTCCAGGCTCAGAGGAACTTTCAAAAAGCAGGTTGTCCTCAGAGACTTCTTTCAATAGGTCTGTGAAGATGTAGCTAGAGCTCCCAAGAAGGGTGTCATGACTTGGGTCACACAGCCTAATAGTGGCAAGCGTTGGATCCATCCAAAAATAGGAATGAGGAACCCCCAGAGTTATTGTTTAAAAACATAAATATTGTCCCTTCCTTGCTTAAAACCTTCCCACTGTGCAAAATCCAAACCCTTTTTCACAAGTTGTAAATCTCTCCACAACCTGGTACCCTGCCTGCCCTCTGAATTCACTGTGCTCCAGTACACCGGCCTCCTTTCTGCCCCTGGGAAACACCAAGCTGCTTCGTCCGCCTCAGGTCTTTGTACTTGTTGTTTCCTGTACTTGAAATGCTCTTTCCTCAGCTTTTCCCATGACTGACACCTATTCATTCAGCTCAAATGTCACTTCCTCAGTGAAGTTTCCTCAGTCATACCTATCTAATGATGTCCCAGCCCCAGTCATTCTCTATTTTATTGCCTTGTTTTGTGTGTCACTTATCATTATCCGATAAGCATTTATTCACTTGTCTATTATCTGTTTCCTCATGAACAGAAAGCTCCCTGACAGCCTGGACCTCAATTTTTGATCACTGCTGGATCTCTAGCTTCTAGAATTATACCTAGCACAAACTGGAGGCTTACTGAAAATTTTTTGATAAATGAAAAAAAAAAAAATGAATGGGTGATAAAATGCTTATCTGGATTATCTGATTCAGATGAAGAGTGAATGTCAGACACTCAAAACCACAAATCCTTGGAATTCAACCAATTTAATATTTTCATCATTATTGTTACCACCATCACTTTTATTATCATCACACCACCATCTTTATCAACAACAGTGCGGCATGGTATGTAGGGATACTTAATATTTGAATGAACGAATGAACAGCCACTTTACAGCTGATCTCAAACTTTCTTTCTAGTTTTATCTACAACCTCTACCACCCCATCCCGTACACACAAACATGCTAGTCTGGCCTCTTATGCTCCATCTACTTGGAATCAATCATTTGCACTTAACACACCATGTCTCTTCATGTCTCTTGTGTTTGGTTTCTTCTGCTGGTCCGTCTATTTGGAATTCCCACACCCTTTCATTGGTGAGTTATCATTCTCCCTTAAGCTTCCAATACAATTCTATATTCCTTCCAGGTAGAATTAGTCACTTCCTCTTTTGTGTTTCCATATCACTTTGTGTACACTATTAAGCACTCCTCTCCTAAATTAGAGTAATTTATTGACACATCTATCTCCCACTCCTAGACAGTGAATTCCTTGAGGGCAGAGGCTGTATATTTTCATCTCTGAATTGTTAGAAATCATTGCAGGGCCTGCCACACAGCAGTTTCACAATATGTGTTGAAATCATCAAGCTTGTATTGGGCATAGGCTGCAAGTGCAAGACAGAGGAGGATAAGATGTACAATGTTGGTTGAAACATGGTCCCTAACCCTAAGGGTTGAAACATGGTCCCTAACCATAAGGACTTAGATAGAATCTGATTTGGGAGACAAGACTCTTTCATTAAAAAAAGATATCATTAAAAGCCTGTGTATTCTATAATTAAATATGAGACAAGAAAAAGCTTAGTAGTTTTCAGTTCCTGCTTTACCATCAACTTATTGTGTGGCTTTGACAAATCACCTTCCCTCTTTAGACCTCAGGTATTTTGTCTGTAAACAGAGAGGTGGGGTCAGAAGCCTCTGACATTGTGACTTTGGTTCCCAAGTAGTGGAAACTGTGAGTAGAGCTCAGTAGGCTCGGTTTGCCCCCTGGTGGTCTTTCAGCCACATCACATCCCAGGAGACTTAGCTGCAGGCTTTAACCCAGGGGTGGGGATAGTAGAGCTCAGAGCCTAGTGAAGAAGAACTGTGGGGCAAAGATCTTTCTAGAACAGAACCAGTAAGGTTTCTCATTGGTCACAGGTAGATGGGTGTAGAATTCAACTACTAAGGACTGAAGGAGGAGCTCTGGTAGCATAGTGGCTAAGACACTTGCCTGCTACCCAGACGGCTGGCGGTTCAAACCCACCAGCCACTCCTTGGAAGGAAGGTTGGGCAATCCTACTTCCGTAGTGATACTGCCTCGGAAACCCAAGGTGGGGTCGCTATGAGTCGGGCCGACTCAACGGCACATAACAACAACAAGACTGAAGGAATTTGGGAGATTATGCTCTCTATCCTCTGCCTCCAACTGAACCCATCTGCTTTTTTTTTTTTTTTTTTAATTACAGTTTGGGTGAAAGTTTATAGAGCAAATTAGTTTTTCATAAAACAGTCCATACACATTTTGTTTCGTGATGTTGATTGCAATCCCCACAATGTAACAGCTCTCTTCCCACTTCCTCCTTGTGGTTTCCTTTTCCTTGTATCCTTCTTTCCTCTACATTCCTGCCCTCTGAGCTGTCTCCCTGTGCAAATACTGCCCTTCCGATCTCTCATGATTGATTGTCCTAAGGCATGTACCTACCTGGTATACATATTCACCTTGTACACCTGTGTATTCTTTGGCTGGAAGCCACGGGAGTGTGTTCAATTTCCAGGCCTGAAGAGTGACTAGGGGCCATAGTCTCAGGGGATTAACCAGTCTCTTTCAGACCAGTAAGCCTGATCTTTTTAAAGATTTTTAATTCTGTCTCACATTTGTCTCACACTCTATCCAGGATCTCCAATTTTGATCCCTTTCTGAGTGATTGGCAGTGGTAGCTGGGCCCATCTGGTTCTTCTGGTCTCAAAATCATGTAGGGTGAGGTTTGCATGGTTCACTAGTCCCTTGAATTATTAATTATTTCCATGAGTCTTTGATTTTCTTCACTCTTCTTTGCACTGGACAGAGAGAGACCAATTGTTGCAATTTAGATGGCCACTCTCGAGCTTTCAAGTCCCCAGTCACTATTCACCAAAGTAGGATGCACAACACTATTTTGTGTAGTGTGTTTTACCAATTGCAGCTGAACCCATCTTGTATCTGTCCTTTCCAAATGAGGCTAAGTCAATCTTTGGGAGGCAATTTTGTAGCTCCCCTGAATTTTTCTTCTGCTCCCATCATAGTGCTCTCCTCTGAGGCAAATTCTTCATTCTGGTAAGTATAACTATTCATTCATTCATTTATGACAAAATGGTATTTTCTCTTCCTCGCACTCTTTTCCTGGGATAGGGCTGTAAGCTGCTCCTTGAGGACATAGCCCAGACCATGTTAAGACATAGGCAGTTACTGGGTTATGAACTGTATCTGTTCCCAAGTCGAATTTGTAGGTAAGTCACAACAGGTGCGTACAGTTCTTATTTAGCCTTACTTTAGTGCAAGAAAAGGCTCAAAGATTTGCAATGACTTAAAAACTGCACGTGCAGCAAGTAAAGGTGATTGTGATGAATTATTTGTTGCCAATAGCAGTGGGTTCAATAATTTCATACCAAAAAAAAAAAAAAACCCAAAACAGACTCACTACCATCAAGTCGATTGCGACTCATAGTGACCCCTCCTTGGGTTTCTGAGGTGTTATCTCTATGGAAGTAGATTGCCCAATCTTCCTTCTGAGGAGTGGCTGCTGAGTTTGAACCATCAGCTTTTGGTTAGCAGTCAAATGCTTTAGGCACTATGCCACCAGAGCTCCTAACAGTTTCACAGTGAGGGCAAATTTACATAACATTAAGGGCAAGTAAGAGTTCTGGAAGTTTGTAATTTGAGGACTTTAGTAAGATTTCTTTGGTGATACCAGGAAAAAGACAGGTCCTGCTAGAATCAGACAAGTGATTTATTCTGTTAAAGGTTATCAATACTCCTTTTTTTAGATGCATCATTCTGAGGCTGGGTAGTTCCATTTCCCCAACTTTATTTCCTTATTCTCTATATGGTGAACCTAAAGGACATAAAGTCAACTCTACTCTCTCAAAAAAAAAAAAAAAAAAAGAAGAAGAAGAAGAAGAACTAAAAGAGAGAGGGAACTAGTTGCTTGGAATCTTGGACCAGAGCCTGGAGGAAGAAGATAGGGACTGGGGGTAGGATGAAGAGGAAGAAGGAATGAGGGAATAGGAGGGAGGTGCAGAGAGTAAGAGAACAGAGAGGAGGGCCTCTTTGATGCTAGTTCTAGGTAAATTTATAGTGTGTGGAGGGGAAAATTAAAGGACTGTTTTGCACTACTAGTGTGTTTGTTAAATACACATATTTTTTCTGACAGTGCACTGTACTTTAAACCTTGCTAAACATTCAGAGGCATAACTAAGGGGATAAACATCCATTCATTCCATAGCTTCTGGAATGTGCCAAACATTCCACCAAAACTGGCTCAGCATCCATACCTTGTCTGCCTTGTTCACTGCTGAGTCTTCAGCCCCTAGATTAGTTCCTGCCACATAATAAGTGCTTAACAAATATTTATTGAATGAATGAATGCTAGTTTCCCTATACTTTCTCCAATGATATCCCAACTCAGTGGGGGTAGGATGAAGTTTCTTTTAATTCCTAATTGATAACTTTAGGATCGAGAGTCATCTTTATTAAGTACTACTCTGTATGTAACACTTCCTTGTTCCAAATCTTACATCTTTTTAGGATCCTCCAGGATCCAAAGTTTATTCCTCAGTAAAATGAAGATAATAGTCTGCCTATCTCACAGGGTTACTTTAGATTTAAATGAGATACAGTATATTACTGCTCAGCTTTGTGCCTGGCACGTGATAGTTGCTCAATAGATACTATTTCCTTTTCTCCTCCAATTTTCCAGCTTCATCTCCAAGCCAACGTTCTAGCCACATCAAATTCCCTATCAATCCCACACAGATCCTGCATTTATATCTTCGTGCCTCTGCTCTTGTTTTCCATTTGCCTGGAATGTTTTCTCTTTCTGTACCTAGTGAATTCCTCATAATCCTTCAAAATGGAGTTCAAATGTCCCCTCCTCTGTGAAACCTTCCCCAACTCACCACCCTGTGCGCTGTACTTCCATGCACTTTGTGTATGTTTCAGTTCTAGCACTTCTGTTATCTTCATTTCTACTTTTGCCTCTCCCTTAGCCTGTCACTTTGAGGAGAAAAAAGGCCAAGTCTTATTTGTATTTGTAGAATGTTTGGAAAGGTCTGGAGGAGGCCAGAAAGATGATATGGGAAACACAGGTAGGGAGGTTAGCTTTGCAAAAAAGGGCTCTTCTTCATCTGAAACAAAAGGAAGGAATTGAAGATGAATGATAGTAAGAATGTAGCAAGAATCTTTAAAGCAAAAGAAAGGGATCAAATGTCTATGGGGGACATCTGGCTTGAGTGGAAAAGGCTACAGGAAGACAATACTACACAAAGAGATGAGGAGGGTAAAAGAGAGGTGGAGGTGGTATATTCTGAGGGATTGATCTTTCTTCTTCCTAGATGTGTGTAGTCTTAAAATGAACTCTGCCCAGGGCTTCCAGGCCTGCAGGGAGAAATAGTCTTATCTATACCTGAAACTAGACTGAATGGCCTTGCCTCACATCTGAGTCTTTCAGTCCAGCAGGGAGAACAGGAGCTACAAGCTGGAGAGAAGAGGGAAGGTTTGCAGTGATGTGGTAAGGAGTGATGGAGGGTTAGTTGTGGTATGGAACCATGTAGAGCTATCAGGAAAGAGGCACCGTGAGAAGGATGGCAATGACTTTTGGCAGCAATGTAATTGTCAGACAATATGGCAGGAATAGTAGCATCCAAAGCAGCTGAGAAGGAAGCACAGGTAAGTGTGGCTGTGCTGCTGTCCCAGTTGACATCCTCAATGACTGCATTAAAGTGAGTCTGTGAGTCTCTTTCCCTTGATGTACTGTAGTACAGGTGTTGGCTCAGGAAAAAAGCAACATCTACAACTTGGGCTTTGTTCTCCCCAAGGCTGTCAGCCCAAGCTTCTTGTATCATTTTATGATTTACAAAGCACCCGTGACAACCATTTTCAGGTCACATTTCAGAAACAAACCTATGTCTGTCAGAGACATTTCTGCAAACAGAAATTGTAATTTAAGGGGTGGGGGGAATGAATTTACTGAAAGGATATAAAGAGTTGACAGGAAGGCTGGAGAGCCAGGTGTGGAAAAGGAGCCACAACCTAGGAAGGCCAGGCACCAAGTCAGTGCCTCAGGAACAATCTGGTATGGCTGTCATCATCATGGTAGGGACCCCCATCCCCGTTACCAGGGACTCACTGCTGTTGGATAGCTACAGACTCTGACACCATAAGTAATTTCTAAAATTTTCTCTATGTGTTTGTGTCACCTATGAAGACTCATAGTTCAGAGAAGAGCAAACAGGTCATATGCTATGTCTTACCTGGTAGGTGGAAGGGAGAATATCTCCAGCTTTGGCTTCTCTAGTCTCATCAAAAAACCAAAAACCAAACTCAATGCCATCGAGTCTATTCCGACTCATAGCGACCCCCTTTGGGTTTCTGAGGCAGTAAATCTTTATGATAGTAGATTGCCCAGTCCTCCTTCCGTGGAGTGGCTGGTGAGTTTGAACCACCAGTCTTCTGGCTAGCAGTCAAGTACCTTAGGCAGTACACCACCAGAGCTCCTTAATGCTACATAAATTAAAAAAAAAAAAAAAATTCACTGCCATCGAATCGATTCCAACTTATAGGAGCCTGATAGAACAGTAGAGGTGCCTCATAGGGTTTCCAAGGCTGTAAGTCTTTACCAAAGCAGACTGACTCACCTTTCTATCATGGAGTGGCTGGTGGGTTTGAGCTGCCACCTTTTGGTTAGCAGACGAATTCTTAACCACTGTGCCACCAGTGCTCCTTTTAATACTACATAGAATAGGGGAATTCTCCTAAAAAGGAAGACGACTTGGATGCTCGTAGTAAACTGAACAAAGTATAATGTCCACCATGCCCAATTCCTCATCTTCGTCCACATTGGTTCTCTTTTCAAGTGTTTCTGTGTTTGTAGATTGTCGGTTCTGATCGTAATCCCAAGCTTCTAGGCTCAAAACTTTAGAATCAGTCTCAGCTTCCTCATTTTCCCACATAGTGAATAATGCTCTAGGTTTCTTAGATCTGCCTTGCCTTCTGCCACTGCTATCACTTTAGTGAGATTACTACTTTAGTAAGATTACATTGGCAACAGCACAGAAAAAGAGAAGAAACTGGAAATTGGGAGTCAGAGTTCTAGAATGCTAGAGCTGGAAGAGACTTCTGAACTAGTCTAGTGGTTTTAGCTAGGAATATTCATTAGAAATTCCATGGCATTAAAAAAAAAAAAAA
>NW_006921661.1:6729706-6730808 GCF_000298275.1 Orycteropus afer afer | reverse complement strand
AAAAAAGAGTTGTGGAAGATGGATGGGAGGAAGAGAGGCTGTGGGTAGGGGCACCACATATATAAGCTACTACAATAATCTAGGTGAGAAATGATGAAACCTGAGTTGGACAGTGGGCCCTGGATGAGGAGATGATAGGTGGAAAAATATTTTGGTGGAAGAACTGACAGGACTTAGTAGCTGACAGGATGTGGGAGATGAGAGAATTTAAAGCTTGAGGGACTGGGATCATAGAAAAGAATTAGGGGATTGGAAGAAGAGCTGTTTTGAAAGGAGTGCGGAAGATAGTGACTTTAGTTTTGTACATGAGGGTTGCAGACTTTGGTTCCATCAGGCAGTGGAATATGCTGGACTACACTCGGAAGGTCTGGTCTGAAGATATCAGGGAGTTCAGACTGAAGATAGTGTGAGATGCACAGGGGGAGAATGCAGAGAGAACTAAGGCCTGAACCTAGAGGAAAACCACACCTACGCACAAAACAAGGAACAGGATTCAAGGAAGAAGCCTGAGAAAGAGCAAGAGGTTGGGAAAAAAGAAAAAAAAAAAAAAAAAAAACCCAGGAAGGTACCATTTTGCCACCCAAGGGAGAGGAGTTTCAGGAGGTGTGGAGAGGAAGGATGAGGAAATGAGGACTGCTGCTTTTGGCAGTTACTGAATTGGAGGATGCTGGTCACAGCAGCAGCCCTGGTGGTGCAGTAGTCAAAGCATTCAGCTAACCAAAAGTTCGGCAGTTCGAACCCACCAGTTGCTCTGCTGTTTCTGCAAAGATGTACAGTCTCAGAAACCCTATGCAGGCAGTTCTACTCTGACCGATGGAGTCACTGTGAGTCAGAATAGACTGGATGGATGGCTGTGGGTTTTTTGGGTTTGGTGTACCCTAATCCTTAGAGCTCATTTCATCCTGGAGTACAGGCGAGTGCCTCAAAAGGAGCACTAAGGCAGATTTATGGATAATCCACTCACTTTAGCCTCATTATGAGGGTACAGCAAGATTAAATAAGTGTAACTCATAATTAACGTTTATTACTGCTTAGCCTTTGGGAGGTCTGGTGGCGTAGTGCCTAAGGCATTTGACTGCTAACCAGAAGGTTGGCGGTTCAA
>NW_006921661.1:6707125-6728811 GCF_000298275.1 Orycteropus afer afer | reverse complement strand
AAAAAAAAAAAAAAAGACTCCGCTGAGTGAGGCTGAAGACAGGATATATAAAGGATAATTAATAAATATTAATCAAGTTTCACCTCCTGTCACCAGATACTGGGAAAACCTTGCCAGCGCTCAATGAAGCCCCACCTCCTCATGAATATGTAGATACGATATTAGCCGCCCACTGCCCCGCCCTCTACTCTTCTCCTCGCAACGGACTCTCCCTTCAAACGGGAAACAAGATGGCGGCGGCAGGCCCGAGTACTCGGGCCTCTTCCGCGGCGGCAGCGGCAGCTCTGAGTCGGCGGGGCCGGCGGGGCCGCTGTGACGAGACGGCGGCAACGAAGACTGGGGCTCCGGGCCCAGCTTCTGGCCCCGCGCTGGTGTTTCCACCGCCGTTGCTGCAACCGTCGCTACCTCCGAGGCCCGAAGAGTCGGGCTGCGCCGGGTGCCTAGAGACGCAGGGGGAAGCGGCGGCCTTGCCGTGCGGCCACTCGCTGTGCCAAGGCTGCGCCCAACGCGCCGCCGACGCGGCGGGCCCTGGTTGCCCGCGCTGTCGCGCCCGTGGCCCGGGATGGGCCCGCCGTCGGGCCCGCGACGACAGCCAAGCAGACGCGGAGGTGCTGGGCGAGCGCGTCCGCCGCAGCCAACCCGAACGCTGCCGCCCGCGCCGGGACGGGGGCGCGGCCGCTGCAGAGCCTGGGCCGGAGCAGGAGCCGCGCGCCGCGCCCGCGGAGCCAGGTGGAGCTTCCCCTCCTTCTCTTGGGGTCCGGAAGGAGGCCGAGCGCGCCCCGGCCTGGTTAGGGGGTGGAGCGTCCCAGGCCCTACTTGAGCGGGTGGAGAGTTCTTGAGGGATTGGAACCCAGGTTCTTTACAGGTGCAGTGTCTGTTTCTGAATTTTGAACTTCGGAATGAAGTACGGGCAAGTTGGATTTGGAGGGGCAGTGAGGGGATTCCGCTCCTTACGTAAGTCAGAAGTTTGGAGTGAGCTTTAGAATCCTGCAGCGTGTTGGGAGCAGGTTGAAATTGGTGTGTAGAGGGAAGGAACTGAATTTTGCAGGAGGCTTGGAGGATGAAAGAAGTGCTTGGTTTTAGTGTTTGTTGAGTGAAGAGCGTGGGGTCGTATTGCTTGATGAGATGTGGCTCCTGGGCCTGAATGGGTCAATGAGTAAGGGAGTGGTGTGTCCAGAGTTCTCGATACAGTTAAGGGACAGGGTGAATTTGAGGATGTGAAGGGGGCTTTTCAGACTTGAGAGTAGAGTGGGTTGGGAGAAGGAGCGCATCATGCAGTTGTTCGCCACCCCCCCGCCCCAATAAAATCTTGAAAAATGTGTGCTTAGCACAGAGCCTGGTACATAGTAATGAAACAAAGAATGACAGCTATTTGTATTGATATTAATAATAAGCTAGTTCTGTTGGAACCTGACCAAAAAATAAAACTGAAAAACTGGATGGGATTTAAAAGTTTTGGAGGTTGGTTGGTTGGGGCTGCTTGTTTCTCCATGGCAGTGTGGATTTCGTGTTACCATCCTAGTAAGTTAATTAAAAGTTTGTTGCAGCACTGTTGCCTTCAACTTCTTTCACTTCCCAACTGCCCAGAACCTGCCACTGTTCGAAACTTTTAGTCTGAGTTTTGAGATAGAAAGTCTCCTGTTCAAACGACAGTACATAACTCTTACAACGCAGGACTTTTGGGATATACATTGTCGTCACTCTACAACAGCATCTACAGATCTGCTTGATAAAAAGATGCTTACTTAGGAGCAGATTTTCAAGAAACATAAATCAGGAAAGGCCAGATAATTGCACCTTTTATGTTGGGAAGTCTGCCATGTGTTGTTTTCAGAGGGAAAGGGAGACATTGCTCATGTGTGAAAACGCAGCCCCTAGAAACTATAGATTCCAGAACGCAGTCTTTTGATTCAAGCAGTCAGGGACACCTGCCAGTGCCCTAGGACGCCTTGCTTTTTATTCCTGGGGTTGTGAGGATCTGCATTTTACTTTCTATGTGCCTTATTCTGTTGAACTTTCCCAACATCCCTATGAGATAGATGCTTTTATTTCCATTTTACAAGCAAAACTGAGGCCCACAAAAGTTACTTGCCCTAAGAATGTAAACTGAGTTCCATCTGATTCTTGCTCCTATCAGGGAAGAAGACCTCTTCTGACATTGTTTAAATTTAATTTGTAGATGATCTCATATGCTATTTAATTTGCTTCGAATTCTGAGTTGATGGTGACATAAGACTAAATGTTTCTTTGATCTTATTAGTACTATTGATTTTTTGTCAACTAGGATAGAATCTTTAATTTTTATTTCTTAAGCTTGAAATTCCTTGTGAAATATCAGGTCTGAAATTTGAAGGGAATGTGACTGAAATAGAAGGAAATATGTCTTGATTTCTGCAAACTTTTTTTCACTTTAAGAAATTTTTGTCATAGATCAAGTGTATCAATGAATAAGAAAAGTTACCTAAAATGAGATTCTAAATTAGGATGTGTCAAGTCACCTAGTATCTACTAACTACTTCATATGTTTACATGAGGTTCATAATGAAAACTTTATTTCTTTCTTGTACGTTCTTACTGCTGGTTCATGGAGTATGTACAATTACATGCTTATTAAGTCAAAGTGTCATAAAAGGATATTGCTGAGCAGGGATTGGGAATTATCTTCTAGTCTAGGTTTTTTTCATTTTTTAAACTGAGGCCTTCTGTGCTTCAGCAGGTTGTCTAAATCTTTTGAAGTTGTATACAGTATGTTTTAGTATAAAATTTTAATAGGCAGTATATTTACAAGATTCAAACTAAAAATATTAAAAAAGTATACAATGAAAAGTTTCTCTCCCAACCCACCCTGCATTTCCTATTCCCATGAAAGATTCTTCAGTTTCTTTATGCATATACATGAAAATTAAGGTACAGTTGTTTTTTGACCTTTTTATACAATAAGCTGCACATTCGTGTTCTGTGACTTGCTTTATTTGTTTAACAATACATGATGGAAATTTTTCCATATCAGTACATAGAAAACTTTTTTGTTCTTCCTACTTGTTGTTATGTGCTGTCAAGTCGGACCCGACTCATAGTGACCCCTCCTTGGGTTGCCAAGGCAGTATCACTAGATTGCCCCATCTTTCTTCCAAGGAATGGCTCGTAGGTTTGAACCACCAGTCTTCTGGTTAGCAGTCAAGTGCCTTAAGCACTATGCTACTAGAGCTCCTGTTCTCTACAGTTGCATGAAATCTCATTGAATGAATAGAACATCCCTTACTTAACCATCTGTTGGTGGGCATTTAGGCTGTTTCTAATCTTTTGCTGTTGTATATAATTGTTATATAAATGTGTATGTGCATTTTTGTGAAGAAAGGTCCTTTTTGGCTTTCACTGCAATCTCAAAGGGTTGCAAAAAAAGGTTTAGAACCATTGTTTCTAATTCCTTCGTTCTACTATTCAGGTCCTTCATGCTATCATAGAGAAAACTGAGGCTCGGAATACGAGAGGCCATGGTAAATTAGTAATAGATAAGCAATGCCTGAAAGAGTAACCAATAAATAAGGGCTGAAACAGATAACCTGAGTAACAGTGAAGTGCTCATAATTGCTTTTAATAGGGAAAACTGAAAATGCCAGTTTCATAAATATTTATATTGTAGTTGTATGAGTGGGAAATAAGAATAGAATTAGTAACTGTAGTAATATTCGGAGTTTGGACTAGTTAGGGCAATTGGTAAAACAAAGGTCATGCCTACTTTATAATATTGGAAATAAATTTTGTAATACATGCACCATGTTTAAATGAAATCCTTGCAATTTTTAAAGTTATGTTGAAGCCCTGTATGTCTCTTGGAATTGGGTTATCTATGAAAAAAGTGCAGGAGTTTGCTCTTACTGAAAATTGTGATTGCTCAGGAGACATTTTTATTTTTTGCTTGGCAATCTTTCAGGTTCAGAACCTAAGTGACCCTTGTGTAAAATATCTTATTTTATT
Source organism: Orycteropus afer afer (assembly GCF_000298275.1). Lineage (NCBI taxonomy): Eukaryota > Metazoa > Chordata > Mammalia > Tubulidentata > Orycteropodidae > Orycteropus > Orycteropus afer. The sequence continues at coordinate 6,724,833 of NW_006921661.1, read as the reverse complement.
CTCCTGTGCATTGTTAGGGAGCTCTGGTAGCATAGTGCCTAAGACACTTGACTGCTAACCAGAAGGCTGGTGGTTCAAATCCACCAGCCACTTCTTGGAAGGAAGATAGGCCAATCTACTTCCGTAGTGATACCGCCTTGGAAACCCAAGGAGGAGTCGCTATGAGTCAGATCTGACTCGATGGCACATAACAACAACATGCATTGTTAGTTCTTGATGTGTGAAGTTTTAGCCAGTGATTATCTCAAGGTGAACCTGTAGCTCATTTTCATGTGTTTTGAGAATCTGCAGCTCATTGTCTGTATTAACATGCTGAATATTTGGGCCATCTTGAACAGTATTCAGCAAGTATTAAGTGAGTGCCTGTTCTCTGCCAGGCACTATTACAGGTGCTTGATAATCAGTGAACAAAATATTCAGAGGATTCCTCATGGAGCTTATGTTTTTCATTTAGAGATATTCCTGGTCCTTTGATATAAAAACGTTTACCACACAGGTCATATAGGTAGACTGAGAAGTATATACTACTACAACAACACTTAAACATCATGGATGATGATAAATGAATTTTAAGAATTAATTTAATGTTTTGATTTGATGTCAAGGATGAGCATTCTAAATTATAATGTCTTGAGTTTGAACATGTTGGAAATGCATTTCAGAAATTGAAGAGATTAAAAAAAATAGTTCCTCATTTATCCCTTCCCTGTATCCCACCCCAGCCCCTCTGTTTTCTTAGGGTTAACATTTACTCATTTAATGAATTTCCCCTTTCAGTGAAAAACAAGTAGTTCTGCTTTATTACTCAGTTGGCAGACAATGTTGCCTGTGTGCAGCCTACATTGCATTTAGGACCAGTGAATAATGAAATCATGTGATTGTAATGTAAAAGGACAGGAATTTCCCTGGTCTGTAAGGATTTGTTTTAAAATATATAAAATGATTCAACTCTTTATCCTTAATGACACATAATCCAGCATTTGACTGTCCTTTTGTGTTATACTAATGCAGGAAACATTTGCCTTGTGCTTGTGTATGTTTTAAAACTCATGATGAGATTACCTCACCATGTGCTTTACCAACTAAACAGTAATTACCATTGAAGAAATAGTGCCAGTCTATAGTGAATAGCAGAAACCTAGAATTCATTCATGTTTATAAGTTTATTTGTTTTCATTCATTCATATTTCCTTTCTCTGTCTAGTCGGTTAATTTTGGAAGAGTTGTCTACTTTGTATTCGTTTATATCTTGAGTTTGCTTGGTTGGAGGGTGTAGAATATGTTTGTCAAATTTCATTTGACTATAATTCAGTGAGCATTTCTTGACCACACAATACAGGCATACTTTGGAGATATTGTGAGTTTAGTTCCAGACCACTGGGGTAAAGCGAAGTAACACAATAAAGTAATCACACACTTTTTTTTCCCCAGTACATATAAAAGTTAGGAGCTCTGATAGCATAGTGCCTAAGGCACTTGACTGCTAACCAGAAGGCTGGCGGTTCAAACCCACCAGCCACTCCTTGGAAGGAAGGTGGGGCAATCTACTTGCGTAGTGATACTGCCTCGGAAACCCAAGGAGGGGTCGCTATGAGTCGGGCCGACTCAACGGCACGTAACAACAATGTAAAAGTTATGTTTATACCATATTGTATGTAGTCTTTTAATTGTGCAATAGCATTATGAAAAAAGTTTGAAATATTGTGAGAATTAACAGTATGTGACACCGAGACACGAAGTGAGCACATGTTGTTGGGAAAATGGCATTGATGGACTTGGTCCATGTAGGGTTGCCACAAACCTTCAATTTGTAAAAAAAACAAAATGTCTGTGAAGTGCAATAAAGCAAAGCACAATAAAATGAGGTATGCCTGTATGAAAGATAAAAACCAAAAACCACTGCTGTTGAGTTGATTATGACTCATAGTGACCCCTTAGGACAGACTAGAATGCCCATAGGGTTTCCAATGCTGTAAATCTTTACAGAAGCAAACTTGTGCATCTTTCTCCTGTGGAACATGCCAGTGGGTTTGAACCACTGACCTTTTCGGTTAGCAGCCGAGCGCTTAACCACTGTACCACCAGAGCTCCTTCTATATGCAAGATGATACAATAAAAAAGATGAATAAGACGTGGTCCCTGTTCTTCAAGACTCCACAGTCTGGTTGGAGCCACACTTTCATACCTAATCAGATAACAATACAAAGTGCTAAGTGAGATAAATGCATAAATACCAGCCAAGTGTAAGAATGGGATAACTGACAGTCTGGAGGAAGGCTGCGGAAGGCATTGAGGTATATGTTGAAGTTGTTGTTGTTTGTTGTTATTTGCCATCGAGTCGGCCCCGACTCATAGCGACCCCTCCTTGGGTTTCCGAGGCAGTATCACTGCGGAAGTAGGAATGCCCAACCTTCCTTCCGAGGAGTGGCTGGTGGGTTTGAACCGCCAGCCTTCTGGTTAGCAGTCCAGTGCCTTAGGCACTATGCTACGAGAGCTCCTATATGTTGAAGAGTGAGTGGTAATTCACCAGGTGAAAGAGGAGGAAATGGCCAGCCTAGGCAGAAGAACCTGCACCTACAAAGATGAAGTGCTTGCCATGTTCGGGGACTAGCAACATATTAAATATAGGTGGAATGTGGAACTGGAGTGGGGAAGGAAGTCAGATCATGAAGGACATTGTCATGCTAGAAGAATTTGGGACTTTATCCTATAGACAGTGTGGAGCCCTTAAAGATTTTTTAAGTAGTGGAATTGCATAGTCATAATGTGCTTTATAAATAATAGTGGTTGGAGTTTGGAGGAAAGATGTGAGAAGAAATTGGAGACAGAGAGTCCAGTTAAGGTTCTGTTTTAGTACTTTAGGCTAAAAAGAAAGAAAGTCTAAGGCAGTGGCTGTGGGATATTTCCTTTAGTCATTGATTAATTTAGTAACCGTTTGAGGTCTTCTATGTGTTAGGCACTGGAGCTAAATACGAAACACTATTGTGTCTCTTAAAGTCAAAGTGTAGTAGGGAAGATTGGCATGTAAATATGTAGCTGAAATACGGTATAATAAATGGAGTTTTAACTAACGCGAGATGTAATTATAGAAAACAACATGGTATATAGTGAGTAATACAGCAGGATCTAGAGTTAGACTACCTGGGGTCTGCCATTTATAACTATGTATGTTGGGCACATTGTTTAACCTCTCTGTACCTTTGTTTACTTATCTGGAAACTGAGGAAGGAAGATGAGGCAATCTACTTCTATAAAGATTTATAGTCTTGGAAACCCAGTGGGGGGTTGCTGTGAGTTGGAATCGACTTGATGGCAGTGGTGGGTATTTTAATAGTACTAAAATCATAAAGTTGTTGTGAAGACTAAATGAGTTATTATAATGCTCAATACATGTTAGTTATTCTCACAAAGAAGAAAGCTACGGTGGGCTTTAATGAGACATACTCAGTAGGAGACGAGGGCAAGATGAAGATGAGAGAGGGAAATTAGTGCAGTGAAAGTCATGGGAGCATGAAACAACAGGGAGAGTTCTAGGGATTGTAAATAGGAGAGGTTGGAGCATTGGGTGCACAGAGTGTTGTTGTTGTGGTTGTTATGTGTAGTCGAGTCGGCCCCGACTCATAGAGACCCCTCCTTGGGTTTCTGAGGTGGTATCACTATGGAAGTAGATTGCCCAGCTTTCCTTCCAAGGAGTGGCTGGTGGGTTTGAACCACCAGCCTTCTGGTTAGCAGTTATGTGCCGTCGAGTCTGCCCCGACTCATAGCGACCCCTCCTTGGGTTTTCGAGGCAGTATCACTACGGAAGGAGGATTGCCCGACCGAGGATGAAATTGCAGAGATAGGCAGTTGCTGGATGATAGTGAACTTTGAATGCCACGCTAAGGAATGAAGACTAATGAAAAGTTTTAAAGAGTTCATCTTTGCATTTTAAAGAGGTCATTTTTATGGGGTTAACTTAACAAATGGATTGGAGAGCCCCAATTCTTTTTTAGCAAAATGGCTAATTAGGCGATGTTGAATATTCTTATGCTACAAATACCTATAAAAGCTTGGTAATACAGAACAACTGTTCTTTAAGTAATTGTCAGACTATCAGGAGAGCGAGGAAATCTCCAAGTTACAGAAAGGAAAATGGAACTAAAAACGGAAACTATAAGTCCATGAGCTGCTGTGGTGTTCCCTGAGTGGAGTGAGTGGTTTGTAGTTTTCTATTTCTAGGGAATTGTTAACCATGAGGAAAAAGGAATCACAATTAAGATTTCTGCATTAAGCTGGCACTCTTGATGTTTTGTATCCTTGGTGACAGGGTAGGCTAGAAAAATAGCTGTTCACTGACACAGGAGATGACAATTGTCTTGCTTTGCTTTCTCTGCAAAAGATAAAATGATTTAAAAAACAAAAACAAGAAAACTTCCCTGAGATATTGAAGCACCAGATCTATGCAGTCTCAGTTTATATTAATTATATGGTTCAGGTATTGCCAAGTTGAGCTATTAATATAAAAACTGGCCTCAAGCTAATAATACTCCTGGATCACCTGGAGAAAGGAAAAACATAACTCTGAGGGGCACTTCCATACCTGGGCCACAAGAGATTCTTACAGAAGAGATAAGCCCAAATAAAGGGTCGCTGAGTTGGAATTGACTCTATGGTAGTGGGTATGATTTGAGTTTAAAGATGAACTTAAATTAAAAATGACAACATAGGAGCAAGCAGTTTTCTACCACTAATGAGATTCAGCAGATGCAACAAGTAGGAGGATTATAGCTCTGAGAACTGGGATAGCAGAAGGACAGCATGAAAGGTAATTTTCATTAGCATGTCTTAGTTGTCTACAGACCCTAAAGAATTAATTGAAATACCAAGAACAAAGAATTACGAAACAGGCACATTTGAAAAAGAACTAAACATAATGAAAAATATAGTCAATGAGGTTAAAACACTCAATGATAAGTTAAAGAATAGTTTACACTAATGAAGAGAAAATCAGTAAACTGGGAGATTGATAAGAGGAAATTCCTGAGTGTAAAATAGTCATTAAAGTGAAGGACAATATTAGAGGTAAAGAGACATGAAGGACAAATCAAGAAGGTCCAATTTAAAATGTTGTTGTTGTTATTTGCCGTCGAGTTGGTCCTGACTCATAGCGACCCCTCCTTGGGTTTCCGAGGCAGTATCACTATGGAAGTAGGATTGCCCAACCTTCCTTCTGAGGAGTGGCTGGTGGGTTTGAAGCGCCAGCCTTCTGGTTAGCAGTCAAGTGCCTTAGGCACTATGCTACCAGAGCTCCCAACTTACAATAGAGAAAACTAAAACGAGGGAAAAGCGGCCATAAAGGAAAGACAGTCAGATTGAGAGCATACTTCTTGTAATCAGCAATTTAGGCCAGAAAAGAAATGATAATGACGTCTAAGTGTTGAGAGAGATTCAAATTTCATACTCAGCTAAATTATCATTCAAGAGTGAGGGTAAAATAAACATATTTTCAGAAAAGCAAAAATATAGAGAATTTACCACATTGTTTGTGAAAGAACTATTATACTAAAGAATATACTTCAGGGAGAAAGAAAAGTAACTTAGGAGAGAGTAACATACAAAAAGTCATGGTGAACAAAGAAATTGGTAGGTAAACTAAGCTAATACTGTCTATAAAACATAATTATGATTAGTGATGGAGCCTGAAAACAGGTAGAACTAAACTAATAGATAATGATAAAAGGTAAGCTGGGAGAGAAGGTGATCAGAGTTAAAGAGTTGCAGGGGTCACGTATATATACACACACACATACACACACATATATACATACATATACATACATATATATGTGTGTGTATATATATATACACACATATGTGCGTGTATATATATACACACACACACACACGTGTGTGTGTGTATATATATATAAAATACATGGCTCAGGAGGAGGTAGAGTTAGTGATTAACTTTAGATTTTGAATCTGATGCATGTTAAAATGTGAAGATCACTACTAAAAGAAAAATACATATATAGAACCATACAAACAAACGTAGACCATATCAGAATGATATACTGTAAACCATGTTATTTGGCCAAAATGAAATAAAGTTAGAAATTAATAAAAACATAATTCCTTCCCTATACCAGTCTCTGTTTGGAAATAATAAAACAAAAAGAAAAGCAGACATATATAATGTGTGGATTGAGAACAAAAAAAGAAATTGGAAATATTTAGAATTGAAAAACAGTGAAAACACTGTCAAAATCTGTGGTGTACAGCAATAATAATACTTAGAGGAAAATTTAAGTGTACTATATTTTGTTGAATTTTAAAATGCCATCAATGGTTAAGATGTACTATCATTTTCAAATCATAAAGAAAATATGCTGTAACTAAACTGTGATAATAATGCTTTCCCATCAGTTAGACTTTTTTACTTATTGTGAAAGAGCTCTTAAGAATTTATTTAGGTACATATTTGTCATGTCACTCACATGCATATGTTAAAAAAGTGAAACAATAGATTAATAGAATATTCCTGTAACAACTTCATATTCAGAGTCTGACTTGTCTAAATTGCTTTTTGACGGAATCATAGATGTTTGTGTTTTTCTGCATAGTATTGCTCACTATGTCATCAAGAGCATTGTTGATACAGCATTTCTTAAGAGTGCTTCACAGCTATTGTGGGGATTTCCTTTCAAACTTCTGACTCTCATCAAGTTTTTATGCTAATGCTTGCTTTAGCTTGCCAGAAGGTATCAACAAAAGGTTTTCAGATGAAATTTATAGTTCTTACTCAGATGGTCTGTAAATGGTTTGTTGGCTGACACTGAGAGATTAAGGTTGTCCAGTCATGCCACCAGGGATAACAACCAAATTGCTACATTTCTCTATAAGCTTATTTTTTTAATTGTCTGTGTTCATATATATACAGGCAGTGACAATTGCATCATTATTGCTGCTTAGCTGACAGTGGTTATAGGATTCTGTCTTATTTATATAAGTTGTTATGTGCCGTCGAGTCGGCCCAGTTTAGGAGGCTACAAGTCCGAATTCAGGGTGCTAGCTTGAGGGAGAAGGCTTTCTCTGTAGGCTCAGGAGGAAGTTCTTTGTCTCCTTTCAACATCTGTGAACCTGGCATTCCTTCGAGATCTCCGTGTGTTTGGCTTCAGTCTTCCCCTGGGCTTAACCTTCTCAGTGCAGGGACCCCTTGTCCAAAGGACACACTCTACACCATCCTCTTCTTTCTTTTCTTTACGTTGCTTTTAACTTTTATTGTGGTGAAAACATGTACAACAAGACATTTGCCAACATAACAACTTCCAGATTGATGGCTCAGGGACATTGATGACATTTTTCATGTTGTGCCTCCATCCTTTTCTTTCTTGATGGTAATGTGGTCCTTCTATCTCTGCTCAATTGTTTAATCTCTTTTATATCTCAAAAGAGATTGACTGATGATACAATCTGATCCTGTAGATTGTGCTCTGCCTCATTAACGTAACTGCCTCATCTTTCTCCCACGGAGTGGCTGCTGGGTTTGAACCACCAACCTTTTGGTTACCAGCCAAATGCTTTAAGTACTACACCACCAGAGATCCTATAATAAAGACCAGAAATTAGTGAAATAGAAAACAGTGATGGGGATTAACAACCAAAAGCTAATTCACTGAAAATATTAATATAGAATCTATATTATACACAAGCCTCTGTCAAGATTGATAAAGGAAAAAGAAAGCAAGAATGCATAAATAATGTTAGGAATGAAAAAGAAACAACCGTAGAAATAAATATTTTTGAAAAATCTCTAAGTATTTAATATGGGCAACTTTATGCTCATACATTTGAAAATTTGGATGAAATAGTCAATTTTCTGGAAATATAAAATCTACCCATTAAGCAGTATTACATAGATACAATGAACAAAATCTAGAGTGTTGGAAATTTTACAGTAGAAATGACCCATTTTCTTCCACAAATAAATTGTATGAAGAAGAAGAAAAGAGGGGAATCCTGTAGATGGAAAGAGGTTTAAAAGACGCATCAACCAGTTTAAGTACATGAACTTACTTTGGTCCTAATGTGAAAAAACTGTACAAAAATATTTTATAGTTGGGAAAATTTGAATATTTGCTAGCTATTTATTGGTATTGCATTTTAAATATATAGTGTGATAATAGTTTTTTGGTTATGTATTTTAAAAGAGTCCTTTAAGAGATGTGTACTAAAATATTTGTACAAAAGATGATTTGATGTCTGAGATTTATTTCAATATCATTCATTCAAGGTGAAGAGGCTGGTAAGGGATAAGGCAAACAGATGAAATAAGATTAGCCACTAATTGATTGCTGATGTTGGGTGATGGATACTTGGGGGTTTGTTTACACTGGTCTCTCTAATATATATTTCAAACTTCCATAATGAAGGAAAAAGACACAGCTGGTTTTACAGGTTACCCAAGTATACAGACTGTTCTAGGGACTAAAAATAATGTTTCCAGACTTAATTTTGGGGTCCTTTTACAACTAGAAGGAGCTCTGGTGGTGCAGTGCCTAAGGTATTTGACCGCTAACTAGAAGGTTGGTGGTTTAAACCCACCAGCTGCTCCACGGAAGGAAGAAGGGGCAATCTCCTTCCATAATAATAAACGGTCTTGGAAACCCAGTGGATGTCTTTGTGAGTCGGAATCAACTTGCTGGCAGTGGATTCGGGTTTACAACTTGATATCAGAAATGACATAGGGCCAGTACAATAAAGATAAAATACAAGATAATCTCATGAACATAATTTGAAGAGGTCCGAAATGAAATATACACTAAATTTAGTAGTGTTTATGTAAAAAAAATCAAATCATGACAAAGTAACATTTATTCTGGGAATGGAAGGTTGGTTTAACATCAAGAATCAAAAGTATTTCACTATATTAATAATTAAAAGAAGAGTAAAACCATATGATCATCTCAATAGATGTTCAAAAAAAAGCATTTGATAAAACTTACCACTCACTTATTATTAAAAAAACAAACTAGAACACTAGGAATAGCAGAGCTTTTTTTTGATAACCAAGAATAATAAAGACAACTTTGAAGAACAACATGATGGGTAAACTTGCTTTTCAAGTATCAAGCTATTATATAAAGTCATATTAATTAAAACAGTGAGGTGTCAGTGTCAGGATAGTTGAATAACCAATATTACAGAATTAAAGATCCCAAAAACCTGTTCTCACAATATTTGAATCTATGAGCAGCATAGTGGAATTGCAAATCAGTGGGCAAGAATGTTATTTTCAGTTGTCTTGAATAGTTAACTGACTTTATAGAAAACTTCAAAGAAAAAAAGTATGTTTACCTCAGACCAAACACAAAAAATATTCATTATAAATGAATTGAAGGACAAACTACTATATATAAAAGTTAGGAAATTCTGGAAGTATCTCTGACAATGTTGTTGTTGTGTGTTGTCGAGTCGGACCCGACTCATGGTGACCCCTCCTTGGGTTTCCGAGGCAGTATCACTATGGAAGTAGATTGCCCCATCTTCCTTCCGAGGAGTGGCTGGTGGTTTGAACCGCCAGCTTTCTGGTTAGCAGTCAAGTGCCTTAGGCACCAGAGCTCCCATCTCTAGTAATAGGGGAGGAAAAGTTTCTTTAAGCAGTAAACAAAATATAAAGGAAACGATTGATAATTTGACTACATTAAAATTAACTTCTGTATGATAAAAAGGAGCTCTGGTGGTGTAGTGATTAAGACATTTGACTGCTAATCAAAAGGTTGATGGTTCAAATCCACTGGCGATTCCGTTGAAGAAAGATGGGGAGGTCTGCTTCTGTAAAGATTTACAGCCTTGGAAATTCAATGAGGGCTATGAGTCGGAAACGACCCTATGGCAGTGGGTATGATAAAAAGAGGAGCCCTGGAGGTGCAGTGGTTAGGCGCTCACCTGCTAACCAAATGGTCTGAGGTTTGAACCCACTAGCGCTACTCTGTGGGAAAATGATGTGGCAGTCAGCCTCTATAAAGATTATAGCCTTGGAAACCTAGGAAGCAGTTGATTGTGTTTTATAGGGTTGCTATGAGTTGGAATCCACTTGATGGCAGTGGGTTTGGTTTTTGGTTTAGGGTATGATAAAAAAAATGAAGAAGATAACCCCTCCCCCAAAAAACCATACCAGTTGTTATTGCTTCTGACTCATGGTGACCCATGTGTGTCAGAGTAGAACTGTGCTCCATGGGTTTTTCAGTGGCTGAGTTTTTGGAAATAGATTACCAGGCCTTTCTTCCAAGGTATCTCTGAGTGTTTTAGGACCTCCAGCCTTTCAGTTAGTAATGGAGCACTTTAACAGTTGGTACCACCCAGGAATGACAGATAAGCCACAGTCTTGGAGAAAATACTTTTAATAAGATAAATGATATGAAGAGCTGCAAAATCACTATGATGAACATCTCAGTAGAGAAATGGTCAGGGAATTTGAGTAGGCATTTTGCAGAAGTGGCTAATTGAAAGATGAATAAATGTATGGAATGATGCTCAGCCTCACAAGTTACCAGGAAAACAAAAAACCAAAACCAAAGTCACTACCATCAAGTCGATTCCAACTCATAGCTGCCGTCTTTGGGTTTCCAAGGTGGTAAATCTTTATGGAAGTAGATTGCTCAGATTTCCTAATGTGGAGTGGCTGATCAGTTTGAACCTCCTACCTTCTGGTTGGCAGTCAGACGTCTTAGGCACTACACCACCATTAAATCAATGGTGAGATACCATCAGACTGACATAATTTATGATTAATTAGAATTAATAATGGGACCTTACACACTGCTAAGAAAGTATAAATTGGTACAGCCACTTTGGAGAACAGAGTGTAGCCATACCTATTAAATTAGGAAGAATGAACAAATCTGTCTTGGAAGAAGTAGAGCTGAATGCGCTTTAGAAGTGAAGATGGTGAGACTTTGTCTCTGGTGCTTTGGTCATGTTATCAGGAGGAACTAGTCCCTGGAGAGAGCTATCATGTTTGGTAAAGTAGAGGGTCAGTGAAAAGGGGGATTCCCTCAACAAGTTGTATTGACACAGTGGCTACAACGATGGGCTCAAGCATAGCGGCAATTATGAGGATGGTGCAGGACTGGGCAGTGTCTCGTACTGTTGTTCACAGGGTCTCTGAGTTGAAACAGACTCGATGACACCTAACAAAATTAACAACAAGTCGAAGAGATACATTCCTTGCCATGCAGCAGTTCCATCAATAAGGTTCTGCCCTAATGAAACTCATACGTATCTACACGTACAAAATGAGTTATAAAAAAAGATTCATTACAGCACTGTAGTTCTGGAAAAAGTTAAAACAGCTGTTCTTGATAGCAGAAGGGATAAATTATGATTCCTTCAGCAGTTTAAATCAATTAAGTCTTTACGTATCAACTTGACTAAATCTCAAAAAATGTTAAGTAAAAAAGTTGCAAAAGGATGCATATCATATGATACTGTTTATGGAAATAAAAATGTACACAAGAATAGTATGGAGCATACTGATACAGTAAACATTACCAAAGAGCAAGACAAAACCATGCAGGGCAAGAAAGATAAATGGCAACCAGCCACATTTGCCCTTAACATTTGTGGAACTCTGGGCAATTGGACAAATGGAGGTATACATACCTCCTCTTAACGATCTGAAAGTTATAAGCAAAGCCAGCAAACTGCTAAATTATTTTCCATCCTCCTACCTTGACAAATACATCTTTACAGCTATTTGGAAGAGCAGATTTAAATTTAGAATTTTAGAATCCTCATAGTCCAAGAAATACAGAAAGGCAACGCAGGAAGAGCCAGTTCCTCTTGTCTTCACCTCTCTGCTTCTGTCCCTAACTTTGAAGGGCTTTGCACATATGTGTGTCCTCTTTAACTGACTACTCCAGCTCAAGCATTCAAACTCCATTCACAACCCCCTTGGCTACCTTTGGGCCAAGTATGCACATTTGGGCAGGGTAGATAGCCCTCAGGAGAATGGACCTAAGGAAGAGCCCTGGCAGGCTTTGGAAGCACATTTGAAGCCATTTAGGCAGGGAATGCCAAGGTTCCCAGTTAAGGGGTCTCTGACTCCAAGTGAAAATGTTCCCTAGGTTCAACAGAAGGGTGTGGCAAGAGGATGGGAGGGGTGGGTGGTTATTTCTGGGGTTGGTACAATGGGGACAATGTGGGGATGTTTTACTTCTTACAAAAACAAAGAAAAGAGGCATGACAAAATGTTAACAAGTGTATACTTTGTGGTGTGTATGCAGTTGTAATTCTGTGTGGTCTTACATGTTTAAATGCAGAATTTAAAACATTAAAAAAAGAATGGATTAGAAGATGGTAAGACTGGAGGCTGGAAAATCATAAGGGACTAATCTAATGAATAATTGCATACAGAATGTGAGGATGAAAGAGAAGCCTAAAATAAGTTTCAGATTTTTGGTTTGGCTGACTATGTAAGTGGTGGTACCAATAATGGGTGGAAATATAGGAAGGGGCACATTGTGGGGGTATGGTTTGTGAGTTGAAATTTAGACATGTTGAATTGGAGATGTTTGTATGGCTTCTGGGTAGAAGTACCTTATAGGCAGTTGTTGAATCTTTTCAGTGTAAGGGTCTTTATTGAATATACAGATTTGGGAGTTCTCTGTATAGTGGTGGTTGTAGCCACTTCCCAGAGAGGTATATGCTATGAGAAGAGGATCCAGGACAGAGAATTCTGGGGACCACCAATGTTTAGAAAGTAGGCAGAAGAAGACAGATGTGGAGCAGCCAGAGAGAACAGGCCTTGGAAATGAAGGAAAGAGAAAGTTTCAAGAAGATGGGAGTGGTCAACAATGTCAGAGTCTCTCTCTGTTTTTTTTTAACAATTGCCATGGAGTAGATTCTGACTCATGACGACCTCTTGTGTGTCAGAGTAGAACTGTGTCCCATAGAGTTTTCAGTGGCTGATTTTGTGGAAGTAGATCACCAGGCCTTTCCTCTGAGGCACCTCTGGGTGGACCTGAATCTCCAGCCTTTTGTTTAGCAGCCAAGCTTGTTGACTGTTGGCACCACCCAGGGACTTCAGAGTTCATGCAGAAGTCAAGCAAACTGAAGGGGGAGGGGAGCCCTTAGACTTGGCATTTAGGAGGTCATTGGTCATTGATCCTAGCAAGGCATTTCAGTGGAAATCTGGTATGTGTAGGTAAGTTAGATTTGAAGGATCTGATGAGAGATAAGAAAAAGGAAATGAGCATAAATTACTCTTTTAAGAAGTTTGGCTGTGAAGGGATAAGGGAAGATGAATTTCAGAGAAATTTTCAGGGAATAGGCTAGACAGACTTGGTGACTGATCTGAGTAGGGGAAAAAATGAAGGGTATTATAGGAGGTTTTTAGCTTGGGTGAGTGAATGTGAGCTTTGTTGATGAACTAAGATGGGAAAAATAACATGAGAATCAGGTACAAGGAGAAAGATAAGAAATTGTGACTCGAACATGTTGAATTTGAGATGTTTTAGTGCTGCTGTCTTTCCTTTCCAAAAGTAGCTGCAAAGACTGTCTTTTGAGAGTGTTTTAGCATTAAGAAACATTCAGATGGTAGACAGTTGAAAATAAGGAGTTTGGAATTCAGCAGGAAGTGTTGGGTTGGAGATGAGTATTTGGGAATTATGAGCATAGATTTGGTAGTTGAAGGCATATATAGAGAGTGTGTAGAGTTAGAATAGAGAAAGTCTAAGATTAAAATCTTAGCAAGGTGGTAACTTTTGAGTGGTAGGTGAAAGAAGATGTGCCGTTGAAAGAAACTGAAAAGAAGCCATCAGAGTTTTTTTTTTTTTTTAATGGGGGGGGGGGGCCGGTGCACTGGCAGAACCAACCCAGAGTGATTGTATTTGAGAAGTCACTGAGCATATAGCTTCAGAAAGGAAGAAGGATAATGTAAGGTGTCACATGAAAGTCAAAGGATGATTGCTGGAAAGGGGGCATTGTTTTAGGAGTAAGGATAGTAGACACTTGAGTGGAATAATTTCAGTAGCTTGATGAAGCAGGAGTCGTATTTCAATAGATTAAGAAGTTAGTGAGACATGAAGAATTGATCAACTGACATAGACTGTTTTCTCAAGTATTTTGATAATGAAAGGGAGGAAATGGAAAGAATGCATGAGAGACAGAAAACAATTACACCATTACTCAAAACGAAGAGCAAACATATTTTACTCAGAATTTAAACTCGGAATACTTTTGGAGAGCCTGTATTCCCAGGACTTGGGCAGAACTTGAAAATCTAAGTGATGGAGGTTGTATTTCTCTTTTGATCTATACTGTCAGAACAATAGAGTACTAGTTTATTCATAAATTACCACTAGTTTTTCTAGTGACTGGAAGTAATAGTTATGTCATCTTGGTAGAGGGCAGGTTGTGGATGTAAGAGTTATAATTCATAATAGGAGGTAGGGGCTAGGCCTACAGTTAATGTAGCTGTTTGTTTATTTTAGCTATAGATAAGGAAGATGATCCCTGAATTGTTAAATTGTGAGATACATGGGTTATTGACATTTGAACATAATTTACCAGTAGTTCTTTGTTTTTCCCAGAATAACCACTTGTAGTTCCTCCATGAGTAATGTGCATGGATATGTTTATTTCCTGTTTCAGAGAGTACCTTGCATATGTTTAGTCTGTTGGCTGTTGTGGTTCCACTATATAAATTATTAGGAAGAATAGAGTTCTGTAAAAAATCAATTAAGTCAATAACATTAACAGTTACAGGTTTCTTGTACCCATTGCTCACTTTCATCCTGTTTTAATATATTACCAATGGAAACAGCAGTCAGGAAATCAGATGACATATTGCACTGGGAAAATTTGCTGCAAAATACCTCTTTAAAGGGCTGAAGAGCAAAGATGTCTCCTTGAAGACTTAGGTGTGCCTAACCCAAGCCATAGTGTTTTCAGTCACCTCATACGCATGTGAGAGCTGAACAATGAGTAAGGAAGACTGAAGAAGAGTTGTTGCTTTTGAGTTGTGGTGTTGGAGAAGAATATTAATAGTACCATGGACTGCTAAAAGGAGTTAACAGATCTGTCCTGGAAGAAGTGTAGCCAGAATGCTTCTTGGAAGCAAGAATGGCCAGACTTTGTCTCACCTACTTTGGTCATGTTGTCAGAAGGGACCATTCCCTGGAGAAGGATATCATACTTGGTAAAGTGGAGGGTCAATCAAAAAGGCGAAGGCCCTCAAGGAGATGGATTGAACAGTGGCTACAATGATGGGCTCAGATATGGCAGGGATTGTGAGGCTGGCAGTGTTCTGTTCTGTTGTCATAGGGTCGCTATGAGTCAGAGCTGACTCGATGGCACCTAACAAACAACAATAACATCTGCCCTCTTGATCCTTAGCCATGCATTCAAAAAAGGTACTTGTTAAGGAAATGACTAGTTGTAATACTGTTTCTGCCATCACTTAATGCAGATTTTGACTAGCTTTATACAGTGTCCTGAACTTTGTTAACCTCATTGCCTACTTTTGAGACTCTGGCTCTGCTGACTGTTGAACATTTTGGAAAATGCTTCTGCAATGTGTAAACCAACCTGAAAAATGTGTAAGGTTTTAACTTTCATGATAGTGACTTGAATTAGCTTACTAAAAAAAAAAATAAAAACAACCACAGTTTTGACTCATAGCGACCCCCAGTTTACCTAATCTAAAAGAAGACTGCATTTTTCTTTTTTTTTTTTTTAATGGAAATCACTTTTATTTTTGTAGGTTGTGTATTTTGTGGAAAGAATAATGGATTTGGAGTCAGAAAACCTGGATTTGAATCTCAGCTCTGCCACATTTTTTCTGATTGACTCTGGCAAAGCTGCTTAATTTCTTTGAGTTGCACTTTTCTGGTCTGTATAAAGTAAATACCACAAACCACGCAGGGTTGTTTTAAGGCTTGAACAAGAATTATATGTGTGGAAACACTTAACATAGTGCCTGGCACTTAGGCATTTTGATAAATGTTAATTGATTCAGTCTAGGTATGCTGTTATTCTGACTTTATGGATCGAGCTGTGTTAGGCCCTATATTATATGACCCTTTTTACCCTAAGACTTCTTTTTAAATTCTCTTCCTTTACTTACTTTACTAGCTTTTGACCTTGAGTAAGTTGTTCAGCTTTTTTGAGCCTCAGCTTCTCTTTGTATGAATGGAGATGATAATGATAATGGCAACGGCTTCAAAGAATTGTTTCAAGTGTTTAAATATAAAGGGCTTAGCAATGATATTTAAACAGTAGTTTGTAAAATCAGATTAATGGAGTATGACAAGCAATCATTTTAAAAAAGGAGAATAGATACTAACACAGTGAATCATTAGCTTCAGTTTTGCATGTATATTTGGGTCTAACCTGGAGGGTGTGAACTGGAAAGTGATGTAAAATATATTTCTTACTGTGGGTGATGTTCAGAAATGTTAGAAAGCTGTTGCCTAGATACCAAAACCAAAAACTCACTGCCGTTGAGTTGGCTCCGACTCATAGTGACCTCTCCTTGGGTTTCCAAGATGTTATCTCTATGGAAGTAGATTGTCTAACCTTCCTTCCAAGGAGTGGCTGGTGGGTTTGAACTGCCAGCCTTGTGGTTAGTGTCAAATGCCTTAGGCAATACGCCACCAGAGCTCCCATTGGCTAGATACTTAATGCAAATTTTGACTAGCTTTATACAGTGCCCTGAACCTCATTGCCTACGTTTGAAACTAGTGGTCCATAGTATGTCACCAGTAGTAATTTTTACTCTGTTTGGGATGTGTACTATTGTTGTAGGTCAATTTGTATGTCAACCTGGTTGGGCCTGGTTGAGTGGCTAGGCAGCTGGTAGTAGTTATGCCCCATGATGTGACTGGCAGTCAACTCCATGGTGGGATCTACCACAAGCAGCTGAATAGCTGCCTTTGGGATGTGGTCTGCTTCCTGTATATAAGGAGAAGCCTTGGGATAGTCTGTAGCATATGGCACGCTTGGACCCTGCATGTAGTCGTGTCGTTGTTCAGCAGCCTGCCATGCTTTGCTGACCTTGGGACTTACAATGGACTTGAATTAATGGCCTCCCGTGTGGTTTGGTAACATTGGGACTGTACCTTTTCACTTGTCAACCTTGGGTTTGTCAGCCTCAGTAGCTAGCAGATGCCTGCGTGGAGAGGTGCCTCTAACTTCAGTGGACTGGGAGCAAGAGGCAGAGCTGTACTCCAAGATAGAGGGGCTTTCACACAGCCCCTAGAGCCTGGCACTTTGGACTTGGACTTGAAGCCTCCAGATTTTAAGAATAAACTCCTGTTTGTTCAGCCATCCCCATTTGTGGTAT
Source organism: Orycteropus afer afer (assembly GCF_000298275.1). Classification (NCBI taxonomy): domain Eukaryota; kingdom Metazoa; phylum Chordata; class Mammalia; order Tubulidentata; family Orycteropodidae; genus Orycteropus; species Orycteropus afer. Next base: position 6,707,507 of record NW_006921661.1, on the reverse strand, counting down.
ATTCTTGTCACAGAGGCACTAGGTAACCAGAACAACTATCAAATGAAATAGGTATGTATTGGGAGCTCTGGTGGTGTAGTGCCTAAGGCATTTGACTGCTAACCAGAAGGCTGGAGGTTCAAACCCACCAGCCACTCCTTGGTAGGAAGATTGGGCAATCTAGTTCTGTAGTGATATTGCCTCGGAAACCCAAGGAGGAGTCGCTATGAGTCGGATATGACTCCACGCCAGTATACAACAACATACTGGTTTGGAATCCAGTAGTGCAGATGTTTTATCACATTTGCTAGTGAAAAACAATTTGGTTTTCTTTAATGCTAAGAACTTAACATGTTTTTTTTTTTTTTTATTAGGATTTGGGTGACGATTTACAGAGTAAATT
>NW_006921661.1:6687046-6705760 GCF_000298275.1 Orycteropus afer afer | reverse complement strand
CTGGAGTTTGTTTTTGTGTGTGGTGTGAGGTACAGATCTTGTTTCATTTTTCTGCAAATGGATCTCCATTAACATGTGTTTTTGGTGAGTGGGAGGCTTGGTCTGAAGTACTGATAGCTGGAATAGGATTTTGGAAGGACAGTTTAGATTTAAAGAGGAAGGCCCTCAATGAAATGGATTGACACAGTGGCTGAAGCAGTGGCTCAAACCTGGCAACCACTGTGAGTTTGGTGCAGGACTAGGCAGCTCTTCATTCTCTTGTGAATTGGATCACTATGCGTCAGAACTAACATAATACTTTGCATGCAGTAGGTTCTTAAATATTGGTTGGATGAATGGAATAAAATACTTTATTGCAGCCTCAATCCAGGATTTCTCAACTCGTCAGTCATTAATATCAGTATGATTGATTCATGGACTCAGATATATTGTTCTGTTGTATTTCTTTCACTAATAGTGTTAGAAGATCTTTTACATGCATCTGTCAGCTTAGGTGACATAATCAAGTGTTAAATTTTGTACTACTATTTATAATAAGATGATATAAAGTGTTAATTGTATAGTATAAACTAAGTATGAAAGTCAAGAAATCAAGTGACATTACATTGGGCACATCTGCTGCAAAAGACTTCTTTAAAGTGTTAAAGAGCAGTGATCTCACATTGAAGGCTAAGGTGTACCTGACCTAAGCCATTGTCTTTTCAGTAGCCTCAAATACATGCAAAAGCTAGACAGTGAATAAGGAAGACCGAAGAAGAATCTATGCATTTGAATTATGGTATCGGCAAAGAATATTGAATATATATCATGGACTGACAGAAGAACAAACAAATATGTCTTGAGTGAAGTACAGCCAGAATGCTCCTCAGAAGTGAGTATGGCAAGACTTCGCCTCTTGTACTATGGTTATATTGTCAGTAGGAACCAGTACCTAGAGAAGGATATCATGTAAAGCAGGGTCAGCGAAAAAGAAGACCCTCAATGAGATGAATTGATGCGGTGGCTGTAACAGTGGGCTCAAGCATAGCAGTTGTGAGGATGGCACAGGACTGGGCAGTGTTTCATTCTGTTGTGCGTAAGGTCACTGTGAGTCGCAACGGACAGTTCCACCTGACAACAACAACTACAACAAGAACTATGAAAGGAGGGTCATTTCTGTAAGGTATTAGGTCACAGTTTTCTTTAAGCTTGTCTTACATGTTTACTATTCTAATAAAATCAGAAGGTTTATAAAATAGCTGCATAATAAGTAAACATTTTACTTCATGCAACATTTTGCATCCAAAGTAGCGTTTTGGGGAAAGCATAGGATTGACGGTCAGTGGATCTGAGTTTGAATACTGGTGTTACCACTTCTTAGCTGTGTGGCTATGAGCAAGTTGTTTAGACTCTGTGTCTCAATTTACACATTTCTACCATGTAACTAATAGTGGGTATGTTGTAGAGTTGTGAGGATTAAATGAGATGATATGCATGAAGTGCTAAAGAAAGATACCTAATAAATGTTAGCTATTATTGTATGCAGTTATTCATTTTGTAAACATTTATTGAGCACATACTGCTAAGTACTAGGGAGACAAAGGTACCTAAGGCGTGAACATCTGTGAAAGAAATTTATGAAGCTTGTTCTGGCAGTAAGTATACGGAATGGGTTTATAGAGATCACAGCCCAGATTCAGAGAATCTTGCTAGCTATTTGGAATTCACTATAGAAAATACGAAAAATAAAGAAAAGCACAATGGAAGAAGGTAAAAAATATATATATATATTACTATTTCTTACTCTTCAGAGAAAACTGTTGTTAGTATTTGTGTACTTCTTGACGGACTTTTTTTTTTCCCCTGTGCATTGTTTTGTTGTTAGGTGCCATTGAGTCAGTTCCGACCCACAGTGATCCCACACACAACAGAACAAAACACTGCCCAGTCCTGCACCATCCTCACAGTCTTTGTTATGTTTGACCTCATTGTGCAGCCATTGTGCCAATCCATCTCATTGAGCCTTTTTCACTGACCCTTTACTCTACCAAGCATGATATCCTTCTCCAGGGACTGGTCCATCCCGATAACAGGTCCAAAGTATGTGAGACAGAGTCTCACTATTCTCGTTTCTAAGCAATGTTCTGGATGTAATTCTTCTAAAATAGATTTGTTTGTTCTTCTGGCAATCCAATTCACTATTCTTCACTAGTACCATAATTCAAAGGCATCAGTTCTTCTTTGGTCTTCCTTATTCATTGTCCAGCTTTCACATGCATATGAGGCAGTACATATGAGAATACTATAGGTTGGGTCAGGCACACCTTAGTCCTCAAGGTGACATCTTTGCTTTTTAACGCTTTAAAGAGGTGTTTTGCAGCAGATTTGCCCAACACAATATGTCGTTTAATTTCTTGACTGCTGCTTCGAAGGGTGTTGATTGTGGATCTAAGTAATATAAAATTCTTGGCAACATCACTATTTTCTTCATTTATCATGATGCTTATTTGTCCTCTTGTGAGGATTTTTGTTTTCTTTATGTTAAGGTGTAATCCATGCTGAAGGCTGTAGCCTTTGATCTTCATCAGTAAGTGCTTAAGTCCTCTTCACTTTCAATAAGCAAGGTGATGTCATCTGCATATAGTAGGTTGTTATGAGTCTACCTCCAATCCTGATGCTGCATTCTTTTTCAGATTCCAGTTTCTCGGATTATTTGCTCAGCATACAGATTGAATAAGTATGGTGAGAGGATGCAATCTTGACACACGTTTCCTACTTTTAAATCATGCAGTATCCCCTTGTTCTGTTTGAACGACTGCCTCTTGGTCTGCGTACAGGTTCTGCATGAGCACAATGCAGTGTTCTGGAATTCCCATTCTTCACAATGTTATCCATAATTTGTATGCATAAAAATTTTGATGCATAAGTATTTCATACTGCTTTTTAATGGTAAGGATTAATAAAATAAATTATTTTCTTTTGGCATATAGAATCAGATTTTTGTATCATCACATAAGTGTTTTGATCTTAAGGACTCTGGGAGGGTCCTCTTGTCCTACTGTATCTTGCATTTATCTGTAGTATCTGAAATTCAGTAAGTATTTTCACATCCCTTAGTCTTTTGGTTCTCTTAAAATTCAGATACTTCTGAGATAATGAAGTATATAAACTTATTTATGTAGGTGATGAAAGACTTATCAGATTGATGCATTCTTCCTTTTGGAGGTGGGACAATTAGTATTTGTGGAGTTCTGAGTACTTAGGAAGGATAAACTTGAAGAGAACAAGAAGATAGGAAAATGAGGAATATTGAAGGACAAATTCTCTTTCACACTTGATAAGCATGCCTCAGTCTGTTGTAGATTAGGTTAAAGCAAGTGTTAGACAGTCATGATGGAGTAATGAAAGCAAAGAATAGTGTTTGTTGATTATTCATACTGAAGATGATCCAGGCTGTTCAACATCAGCATCTCTCTCTCCTTATTTTCCAGAGGAAATGGATAGTTTTACTATGAACATAGTTGCATGCTAAAGATAAGCCAGATTATCCCAAATTGATATCTTTCATAAGGCTAGTATTAGCTGTTTTGAGTTTAAAGATCCTTAGTTCTTAGGCAAGTGAAAATTCTATTTGTTTATCACTTATCCATTGCGTACATTTGTGCCTATACTGTATCATGGCATAAAAATGTGAATGGAAAATGATCACTGTCTGTAAAGAATGAAGACTAGGTGGGAAAACATGACCAATTTACATAAATCAATTATCGACCATTATACAAGTATGTAAAAAATGGACAGGAAACATCCATGGCCCTCCTTTTCTTATTATAAAAGAAAAAAAAAAAAAATCTCCTAGGCATGGAAGTGAGTTGAAATGAAATAAAAATAATAGTTTACTTTACAACCAATGTGTTCTGTTTTCATACTTTTTAAAGCTTATTCTAAGGAATCTTAGCAGTTGTATAGGTTAGTCTTCCATCTAGTGTAGGAATCCTCTCCCTAGCAAACCTGTGAGTGAATATCAAGCATTTCCTTGAACGTCCTTTTTTTTTTTTTTTTTTTTACATTGAACATTTTTATTCCTGCCTACTTGTGCCAGGTATTATTGTTAGGTTTGGAGATAAAGCAGAGGACAAAACAGTTGCTGCCCTCATGGAGCCTGCATTTTAGTGGTGAGAGGGAGATGCATACACAAAGAAGTAAATAAGATAATTTGAGTTAGTGCTAAGTGTTATGAAGAAAATAAAATAGAGGGACTAGAATAGAATGGGGAGAGGTGGTACTGTTCTAGTGGGGGGTGGGTAAAGAAAGGACATTTGATCTGAGACCTGGATGATGGTGAGAGGGAGACAGGCAAAAATCTGAGTGAAGAATGTTATAAGCAGAAGGAACAGCAAGGATAAAGACCCGTAGAAGGGACATTGCTTGATGTATTCTAGGGCAAGAAGAAGGCCATTGTGAGGAAGAGAGTGGAATGGAGTAAGAGGACAGAGGGGTAGTAAGGGAAACAGGCTTCTCTGGGTTCAGGGTTGTAAATGGATAGTAGGGGAGCATAAAGGGAAGCAAAGAAGCTCTGGTGGCGCAGTGCCTAAAGCATTGGGCTGTTTACCAGAAGGTTGGCAGTTCAAACCTCCCAGCTGCTCGATGGAAGGAAGGTAGAGCAGTTACTTCTGTAAAAATGTATTGCCTCGGAAACCCAGTGGGGGTTGCTATGAGTTGCAGTTGACTCGATGGCAGTGAGTTTTTTTTTTGTTTGTTTGTTTGTTTATAAAGGGAAGCAGAGATACCAGTTAGGAGGCTATTGCAGTAATTCAGGTAAGACATGGATTAGAGAATAGGTATTGGAGATGGTGAGAATGATCAGATTTGGGGATATACTATGGAGGTGAGCCAGAGTCTGAGGTTTGGCTGTGGGATTTGAGGGAAAGGGAGGAATGTGGGGTTACTCCTAGTTTTTTGGCCTGAGAAATCAGGTAAATGGTAATGCCATTTACTGAAAAGAGAAACTAGGGGAAAAGCAGATTTTTGGGTATTAAGAGTTTTATTTTAATACATGCTAGATTTGAGGTGTTTATTTAGACAGGTAAGTGAAGATGTAGAATAGGTGGTTAGATTTAAGCATTTCAAGCTCAATAGAAAGATAGAGTCTCAAGATATAGATTGAGAATCATCCACATGTGGACGGATGAGGTCACCTAGGGAGAGAATGGAAACAGAGAAGATAATAAGGCTCTGGGTAGCTTAAGCATTTGCGTGCTTGGCAGAAGAGAAAGTTCAGTAAAAGAGACCAAGATGGACCAGCTGGTGAAGTAGGAGAAAATCAGGACAATGATGACTCTGAAGTCTAGAAAATATTTTCAAGAAATGACCATTGTTGACAAGCTGGAAGGCTTTCATGGTGAATTTATTAAGAGCAGTTTTGATAGAGTGGTGGGACAAAAGAAAAGCTCTATTAGAATAGGTTGAAGTGAGAATTAGAAGTGAGAAACAGTATATTATGCAGTTCTATGGTGGAGTTTGCTGTAAAAGGGGGAAAGAGGCAGATAAATGCATCAATAGCTGGAGGGGAACAAGAGCTCAAGAGTGTTACCCTTTTAAAATAAATGCTAGCAGGCCATGCTTGTATGTTAGATTTGTGTGCTTTCAAAGTAGAGAGGGAGAAATTGATGTGCTGGAAAGAGTGGAGAAAACGGAATGAGCCAAGTCTATAAATCGGTGAGAGAGGATAAAATCCAGAACACAAGTTGAAGAATTGGTCTCGCTTTCTGGTGACTTTGTACGCATTGCTCTCTATTCTTGGGTAGTTTCTTTTCTTTCTTTCTTTCTTTTTTTTTTTTGAGTAGAAGTTTACAGAGCAAATTCATTTTCCACACAGCAGTTCATACACATTTTGTTTCATGACATTGACTGCAATTCCCCACAGTGTAACAGCTGTCTTCCCACTTCCTCTCCATAGTTACCTCTTCCCTGTGTCATTCCCTCATATACCTTCTGCCTCCCCCAGCTGTCTCCCTGTGCAAACGCTGCCCTTCTGTTCTCCCACGATTGATTGATTGATTGATTGATTGATCGCTTCAAAGTGTGCATCTGCCTGATGTAAATGTTTACCGCATATGCCTGTCTATTGTTTGGCTGGAAGCCACAGGAGTGAGTTCAGTTCCAGACCTGAAAGGTATTATCTTAGGGGCCCTACATAGTCTCAGGGGTCACCAGGTTCTATCAGACCAGCAAACCTGATCTTTTTTTTTTAATGATTTTGAGTTTTGTTCTACATTGTTCTCCCACTCTATCCATGATCTCCTACACAGTTCCCCCTCCAAGTGGTTGACAGTGGTAGCCAGGCACCATCTTGTTCTGGTCTCATGAGCATGTAGGCTGATGATTACACAGTCTACTAGTCCTTTGGGCCTACTTGTTTCCATGTGTTTTTGCTTTTCTTCATTCTTCTTTGCTCTGGATGAGGAGAGACCCATCGTTGCATCTAGACGGCTACTTGCAAGCTTTTAAGACCCCAGTCACTACTCATTAAAGTAGAATGTAGAACAATGTTTTTGTGTAATATGTTATGCCAGTTGAGTTTGATGTCCCCTGTGACCACGGTCCTGAGCTCACAGGTCCAACTACTCACTCCCTCAGGCTGTGGCCAAGAAGTCACCACAACCTTGTTTGAAGAGTTTCATTTTTCAGTTTTCTCTTTTGTTAAACCAAAATCTGCTTCCCCCAGTTTGAACATTCATGTATTTAAAAACCAAACCAAACCCACTGCAACTGAGTTGATTCTGACTCATAGCAACCCTTTGGGACAGAGTAGAACTGTCCCATAGGGTTTCCAAGGCTGTAATCAGAAGCAGATTGCCTCATTTTTCTCCCACAGAGCGGCTAATGGGTTTGAACCACTGATTTTTTGGTTAGCATCTGAATGCTTTAATCACTATGTCACCAGAGCGCCTGATATATTTAAAGACCATGATTATTTCTATCTAAATTCTTGTGTTAAACGTCCCCAATTCATCTGTTTGGTTCTTTTCCTCATCTCTGAGATTGTAGTCATACTAGACTACGTAGAGTTCTTGGAACGTAGTAAGCTCTTTTAAATGATTTTGACATTTGACACCTGTGGTTATTCTGTCTGGGATACTCTTTGTCTTTTAGCCTCTTGACAAATTTATATTCATCTTTTAAGACCCAAGTGAAATAATAGGTGCTCTGTGAAATTTTTTGTCACTCAAACAGGAGTTGATCACTTCCTCCTTTGTGCCACCATTTTAGCTTGTATCTCCCTCATTTCATGGGATTTGTTTGTGTGTCTGGCTCTTTGAGGTCAGGGATTATGTCTTTGTATATTGAGCATTTATATGATACTTAGAATTGGACTTCTCAGTAAATAAATGTTTAATGAAGGAAGAGAGATTCTTATTTATTTTTTTCAATATGTCACAATTCCTTTACCATTCTGGTCATCTTTAAGTGTGCCACTCACAACTGAACCCAGTACTTGAAATAATGCCAGGTCTGTGCAAAGTAACTTACTCTCTCCCTATCTAGATGCTAAAATCTCATCCAGTTTTGTTTTTTATTTTTCTAAATAGCAGTAGACTTATTTTCTCTTTACTTCTATTTTGCTATATCTCTTGTGTTCTGCTTAATGTTTGGTTTTATAAAATTATTATAATAAATCTTCAAAATATTAGACTTCATTAATTTAGAGTTGATGGTAAAGAGACTTGGGCTATACTAACGTTTGCCTTTCCCTTAACTATAAAGAAAAGCTTTACTGAATTAAATCCCCTTCAGGCAACACATTCTTCAAAAGACCTGAGTACAAATTATTGTTATTTTTTTTAAGCCACCATCTGACAATAAGACACATACCTAGAGAGCATTCCTATCTTCAAGGAAATACCTTTCTAGTTTGGGGAATCAGAGGCAGAGAAAAGTAATTATAACTCAAGGTAATAAATAATACTACAGTTGGAATAAGTATAGAATATTGTGAGGGCCTACAAGAAAGTAATGTAATTCTGTCTGAGCTAAAAAAGCATCTGAAAGGAGAGGACCGTAAACAGTTTTGAAGTATGAATAGGAAATCACCACATAGTAAAAAGGAGAACAAGAGGAAATAACATGTACAAAGTCATAAAGGAGACAGAGGATGGCATATCTTAAGAGTAGTGAGATGCATGAGGGCTGGGAAGGGAAGGAGTTTATTTATTTATTTATATTGTGATTTGGGTGAAGATTTACAGAGCAAATTCACTTTCCATACAGCAGTTCACATACACTTTGTCTCATGACATTGACCACAGTTTACCACAATGCAACAGCTCCCCTCTCACTTCCTCCCTGTAGTTACCTCTGGGAAGGGTAGGAGTTTTGAGGGAATGGTGTACAATTTGCTGGAGTGGTAGAGTGGGTCCTGTTTATAAAGGACATTTTAAACTATACCAGAGTGTTTTGACTTTGTCTTTGAAGGTAGTGGGAATCCAACTGAAGTTATTTAGCAGGAAGATGATAGGATCAGGTCTCTGTTTTTTAAAGAACTAGAAGGAAGATAGGGCAATCTACTTCCGTATCGGAAACCTAAGGAGGGGTCGCTGAGTTAAGGAGGGGTCGCTGAGTCGGGTCCAACTCCACGGCACATAACAACAACAAAAACAGGGAAGCAATGTTGAAGATAGATGTCAAAGAATCTAAGGGAGGTCAGTTAGGCTACTGTTTAATGCACACAGATTCTATTTTAAGTAGGTGTTGGAGGATTGAAAAATGACATAAATAACCTTGTTGAGGTTAGCATTATTCCTATTTTATAGATGAAGAAACAGGCTCAGGCAGATAAATACTGTTGTTGTTGTTATGTGCCATCGAGTCAGCCCTGACTCATAGTGACCCCTCCTTGGGTTTCCGAGGCAGTATCACTACGGAAGTAGGATTGCCCAACCTTCCTTCCGAGGAGTGGTACTAGTAGATACATAACATAGGTGGCAGATTTGAATGCAGGTCTGCCTGGTTCCAAATCTCTGCATGTTGTCTTTATAATACTGGTATCATTCTACTTTGTGGAGATGGTGTACAATTTGCTGGAGTGGTAGAGTGGGTCCTGTTTATAAAGGACATTTTAAACTATACCAGAGTGTTTTGACTTTGTGAATAATTCTTTGCATCAAACAGAGCAGAAATTAAGCGTACAAGGTTGTGTATCAGGATGGTGATGGAGGTGGTTGTGGGGTCAACCTCATAGTCCTGGTCCACCTAGGTCTTAAGATCTCAGGCTTTCATCTCAACTGCATTCCCATGCCTATATTTGGTTCTGTGACCTTTTTTAGCAGCATGTTCCTTGTTGCTTTGACTACGCTGATCTAATGCAGGTTGCTCAACTGTGCCTTGTTGTTTGGGTCATTTCTGGATTTAAGAACTTTATTGCCTTAATTTTACTCTTGTTTACTACTTAACTGGGAGCTCTGGTAGCATAGTGGCTGAGGCACTTGACTGCTAACCAGAAGGCTGGCAGTTCAAACCCACCAGCCACTCCTCAGAAGGAAGATGGGGCAATCTACTTCCGTAGTGATACTGCCTGGGAAACCCAAGGAGGGGTCGCTATGGGTCGGGTCTGACTCGATGGCATGTAACAACAACAACAACTACTACTACTACTTAACTGCTGTCACTAATCCTGTTGATTTTGACTGCCTCACTTTGTCTTTCTCTAATGTGGTGTTGTTGGGTGCCATTAAGTTGATTCCGACTCATAGTGACCCTATATGACAGAAAACCTCAGAGGGTTTTCTTGGCTATAATATTTTATGGAAGTAGATCTCCAGGTGTTTCTCCCACAGAGCTGCTAGGTGGGTTGAACTGCCAACCTTCAGGTTAGCAGCTGAGCACTTAACCATTGTACCATCAGGGCTTCTTTTTCTCTGAGGTTTAGCAAATTATACCCCCCCCTTTTTTTTTTTTATATGAAGTTTTATTTGAACACAGCACTGCTTATTTATTTACATATTGTCCATGGCTGTTTCCACACCACAACAGCAGAGTTGGGTAGTAGTGATAGAGATCTGATGGTCTGCAAAACCTGAAATATTTACTATCTGGCCATGAGTCTACACAGTGTTTGGCTGCTTAGGACTCCCCGTTATTCTTTCCAGATCAAGGTACAAATTAGTTTCATTCTTTAAGCTAAGGGAGTAAGATACAACTTGGAATTTGAATATTATCAAATAATTTTTTTTTAGTAATTTCATGAGTACTTTCCAGCTTCCCCATAGAAAAATTTCTGCTACCATTATTTTTCACTGAATTCTTTATAATTTCCTACAATTCTGAGAAATCTTTATCCCTGAGAAGATTAAATAAAAGTTTTCTTTTTCCTTAGAGGTAAATATCTAACTTAGCATCAGCTATATTCCATCACTTTACTAAGCACATTGCATTAAATTATCCCATCTTATCATTCATAATAATTCATTTGATGAAGGTTGTATTATGCTTTTGAAAAATGGAGAAACTGAGGGTTGTAGAGGATGTGGTATGTCCAATGCCACACAACTGATAAGTAATAGAATCAAATCTATCTGTAAAGTCCAGGATCTTTCTGCTTATAGTAGATGATCCATTTTTAGTAGATAATCATGTGCCTGGCAGAGTGCTAAATTAAGAAAAAAATGTTTAACTGAGTGATTAATTCAGACAGCTAAGCGTTCCTGATAAAGTTCAGTAGTAGATCCCTCATCCTTTATGCAGGGGAGTCTCCTCCTATATTTGGTGGTGTTGTCACATAAAATGTAAAGAATACCCTGTTTCCCAAGCATGCTGAATAACTGAGACATTGTTGTTTATTACTAGTGTACCATATTATTAAGATTAAATATGGTAGTAGTATAGTTGTTACTAACAGGATGAAATTCAGATTCTTTGGCCTAATGTTCAAGGTTTCCTCTAATCCGGGCCCAGCCTACCTTTTTGACCTGCACAACTCTCCTATACAAACTTTCTGCTCTAGTCAAACATACTTGTATGCTTTGTTGTTCATCAGCAGTTCATGTTGAATTGTTACAACATGGCTGAACCTTGAAAACATTATGCTTAGAGCTCTGGTGGCATAGTGGATAAGGCACTTGACTGCTAACTGGAAGGTCAAACCCACTAGCCACTCTGCAGAAGGAAGACTGGGCGATCTACTTCTGTCAAGATTTACAGCCTTGGAAACCCAACAGGGGTCGCTATGAGTCAAAAGTTGAATTGCTACAACATGGATGAACCCTGAAAACATTATGCTTAGTGAAATAAAAGTCAGTCATAAAGGGACAGATATTATATGATTCCATTTTATGAAATATCTAGAATAGGCAAGTGTATAGAGACCAAAGGTTATTCGTTGTTACCAGGAGTGGGTGGGAAGGAGGGGAAAGGGTGTCTCACTACTTCCGGTACACTGCGCCTGATAAGGGTGATGGGAAAATTTGGAAAAAGATAATGGTAGTGGTTGACCAACATGCTAGACATAACTAACTGAATTGTACACATGAAGAACGTTGAATTGGTAAATGGTTTGGTACATATATGTTTACCACAATAAAAAAAAATGGCTTCTTTAGCATATTCCATTTGACAGTGGTTGCTCAGATGTTTGGTGGGTAGTATAAGTAGGTAACTTTGGGATTTATATGAATAGCACCTACGTTTGTTTTTTCTTTCCTTAGAAGATTGTGAATTTCTTTAGAATGTGGAGCACACATGTTCTACTTTTTATTATATCCTTTTTTTTTTCACTCTCAAAAGAATGTTCTTTCTTTTTGCCTTTCTTGTCAGTACTCATTCCCTCTTTAATTTCCTTATCTCTTGTGACTATTTCCATCATTCAAGTGGTCTCTTAATAAGGACTTCCTCTTTGTTATGCGTCCTCATCTCATAGCGACCCCGCCTTGGGTTGCCGAGGCAGTATCACTAGAGAAGTAGATTGCCCAGTCTTCCTTCCGAGGAGTGGCTGGTGGGTTTGAACCACCAGCCTTCTGGATAGCAGTCAAGTGCTTTAGGCACTACGCTACCAGGACTTCCTCCTAGCCAGATCGATTTGATTTTTCTGCTATAGTTGATAAATAGTATTTTGTGTGTGTGTGTGTGTCTTTTAACTCTTTGCTATGTTAGCTCTTTCTTTTCTGTTATCTTCTTTTCTGGTTCTTTATCTTCCTTACCTGACTTGGAAGCCCCTTAAATTCTGTGTTTAACCTTCTTTTCATTCTCTTTGATTATTCCTTTCCTTTAGAGGTTTTTTCCAAGCTTGTCTACCCTTACAGGCAGCTGTGGTGGTGCAGTGCTTAAGGCATTTGACTGCTAACTAGAAGCTTGGCATCCACTCTGTGAAAGGAAGACTGGGCAGTCTACTTCCATAAAGATTTACCACCTCGGAAGCCCGCTGGGGGTCTCTGTAAGTCAGGATAGATTCGATGGCAATGGGTTTGTTTTTGGTTTTATCTTCCAGCTAATAGTAATATTTCTAATTGAAACCAGAAATATGTACATATATAGATCTAATCCTGTTAACCTTAGTTCCAGTGCTGAATACAACTGCTCACAGACCTGCTTTCCTTTTTCACCAGAGCTTCAGTATGGATAAGACTCAAGTAGGATCTCTTCATTAGCTTCTTGACTTCTGTCCTTACTATCATCACTTTAGCCCCCTTAAGACTATCTCATCCTTCTAGTTATTTCATGTTCTATTAGACCTTTTTTTCCTTCATCAAAAGAACAAACCATACCCACTGTCATTAAGTCGATTCTGACTCATAGAGACCCCACCTTGGGTTTCCAGGCGGCATCACTATGGAAGTAGATTGCCCAACCTTCCTTCCAAGGAGTGGCTTGGTGGGTTTGAACCACCAGCCTTCTAATTAACAGTCAAATGCCTTAGGCACTATGCTACTAGAGCTCCTACATAGGCTTTCCAGGGCTGTAAATCTTTGCAGAAGCAGACTGCCTCATCTATTTTCTGTGGAGCAGCTGGTGAGTTCGAACACCAACCTTTTGGTTAGCAGCCGAATGCCTTAACCAGAGCTCCGGTTCCTTCATACTTCTTTTTTTGCCTTATGTCTTATTATCATACTAGATCAGTAATTGATTATCCTCCCCTCCCCTCAGCTCCATTCAAAAAATCTTTATTACCATTTTTAGATTAATCTTACAAAGAGTTTCATGTTACTTCTTCCAAACCCTTTAGGTTCAGGAATATGTAAGAGATTCTTTTGCCTCTAGAATTGGCCTTAGGCTCCAATAGTAGGCATTTAGGCCCTCTTATCACTTGATCCCACATCATCTATCAACATTATCTCCCACTGCTCTCTACTCTGTCCTGGCTCCATCAGATACTGCATACTTGTTTTTGCCTCTGCTCACGTAGTTTCCTCTAATGGGAATGGCTTTTTTTCTTGCCAGTTCTTTTCCTTTATGTCTGACATAACTCTTCTCCTCCATGAAACCTTTCCCTTATTACATCAGCCCTTACTGATCCTTTTTATTTTCCCCTCAGATTTACTTGAGTATGTACATTTTCATTATGATATGCTTCATCTTGTACTTTAAAAGTGATTTTACCTGATTTTTGATTTGTAAATTTTATCTTTTCCACTGTTACGAAGTCTGTAATTTTGCTTCTGGCTATGATAGAGTAGATTGTGGCACACTAAAACTCCTGCTGAGAATAACTAGAAAAGCAGGTTTAAAAAAAAAAAAAAATCTATATGTGAAGGCATTGGTAAATTGCCAAGACTGCCAGGACTCAAGACATTTGTAGATTCTTGGCAAAGGGAGAGAGTAGCTATTATGAGGCAGAGAAGTTCAGGAGAGCTTTCAGCAATTTCATGGGGCTAGCAATAAAAAAATTGGAGTTTGGGGCTGCCAAGGAAACCAGGACTTGACAGGCCAAGTTCCCAGAAAGAAGGGAGGTACACAGAAGTGAACCCCTCCCCCACTTACTTTTTTTCCTTGAGGCATTTACTGATTCTTGAGCTGTGCGGGGTGAAAAACCAAGAAGCCTAGCAGAAAGCTACTGAAAAACAAAGCAGAGTTTTTGGCAGTGCTTCAGTGTTGAGGAGGACAGTGTTTTCAGGACTTCCAGGGAAGATGGGCTTGATAAACATCCCAGGCTTATGGTTAGAGTGTTGCAAGGCTATAGACTAGGATAGAATAAGTTTTACAAAGACTGCAGCCAGCCTTGAATCAGTTCATATCCTGACTGTATTATATATAAAAACACAGGAATAGGAGACATCCTTCATCCAGTTCTCTAGTGAACTTCTCCATCTTATATATTTCTTCAACAAATTATTCATAGTTACTTTAAAGTTATAATCATTTTATTAACTGAGACACAAGGATCTATTTCTGTATTGCCTGTTTTTATTCCTGGTCTGGTTTCTTGGTTTACCTGGTTATTTTTGTTACAGTGCTATTCATTCTGGGTGATGTTATATTCCTACAGAGAGGATTCATCATGAAAAAAAAAGTGATAGAGTCATATAGATAAAAATTGAAATAGTAATAATGAATATTTAGTGACAAGTAATGGAGTCCCTGGATGGCACATATGGTTAAGTGCTGGACCAAGAGGTTGGTGGTTCAAATCTAACCAGAGGTGCCCCTGAAGTAAGGCAGGTGAGTTCTGCCCTGCACACATCAACTGATGACAACTGATGATAACAACAGTAAAAAGTAAATTTGTCCCCACCCTATGTTTTTGATCTTTATCTCCAGAGTGAGCTGTAGTGTTGGATTCTTGTATAACCTTCCATATTTAAAATAATACAGTAGCATTATATGTGCATACACACATACACAAATAAGATACACCTCAACGTAAAGAAAACGAAAATCCTCACAACTGGACCAATAAGCAGCATCACGATAAATGGAGAAAAGATTGAAGTTGTCAAAAATTTCACGTTACTTGATTCCACAGTCAACACCAATGGAAGCAGCAGTCAAGACATCAGACGATGTATTGCACTGGGCAAAACTCCTGCAAAAGGTCTCTTTAAAGTGCTGAAGAGCAAAGATTTCTTTTTGAAGGGGTTCACCTAACCCAAGCCATGGTATTTTGATCACCTCATATGCATATGAAAGCTGGACAATGAGTAAGGAAGACCAAAGAAGAGTTGGTGGATTTGAGTTGTGGTGTTGGCGAAGAATACTGAAAGTACCATGGACTGCCAGAGGAACTAACAAATCTGTCCTGGAAGAAGTGAAGCTGGAGTGTTCCTTGGAAGAGAGAATGGCCAGACTTCATCTCACCTACTTTGGTCATGTTGTCTGAAAGGAACATTCCGTGGAGAAGGATATCATGCTTGGTAAAGTGGAGGGTCAACGATAAAGGGGAAGGCCCTCAACGAAATGAATTGACACAGTGGCTGCAATGATGGGCTCAGATATAGCAAGGATCGTGAGGCTGGCACAGGATGGGCAGTGTTTGGTTCTGTTGTACACAGGGTCGCTGAGAGTCAGAGCTGAGTCGACAGAATCTAACAACAACAACAACATGATTGAATTAGATTGTTTGTCATTTTCTTTAAATATATCTTGGTTTTTTAAAAAGATAATAATATACTGCATAGTCATCTAATTTTTTAATTTGTCCCTGATTGAAAGACATTTTGGTTGCTTTTACTCTTTTTTTTTTTTTTTAAACATTTTATTGTGCTTTAGGTAAAAGTTTATATAGCAAATTAGTTTTCCAATCAATAATTTATACACAAATTGTTCTGTGACATTGCTTAAAATCCCCATTTCCTCCTTGGGTTCCACGTTTCCATTTGTTGGTTTTTCCTGTCCCTCCTTCCTGCCTTCTCATCTTTGATTTTTGGTAAATGTTGCCCTTTTGGTCTTGTGTAGTTGATTTTTCTAAGGGTCACATTCTTCACAAGTGTTGTTTATTTTATAGGCCCACATATTATTTGGCTGAAAGGTGGCCTCCACGAGTGTCTTCAGTTTCAAGTTAGAAGGTTGTCTTAGGACAGTAGTGTGTGTGGGGTTCCTCCAGTCTCTTTCAGGTGTTTCCATTCTTTAGTAAGGGATCTGCAGTAGACATTCTTGTATATATATCTTTGTATAGGTGTGTGATACTATATTTACAATAAAGGATACCCTTGCTAATTCTCATCTTTGTCAAACATTTTTATCTTTACTAACCTGATACATAAATTGTTCTGTTTTTCAGATTTTTATATCTTGAAATATGAATGATATTGAACATTTTCATGTTATAAGACATCTGAATTTGTTTTTCTGTAAATTGCTTGTTCGTTTCCTTTGCCTATTGTTATTTGAGGATGTTAGGCATTTTCATTGAATTACCTACCTTTTATATATTAAAGAGGTAATTAGGCATAGTAGGTATTTGTACAGATCCTAGAGCCAGAGTACCTCCATTTAAATCATAACTCTTTCACTTGCATCAGCATAGCCTGGTAACTGTCTTAAACTCTCTGGGCATCTGTAAAACAGTGATAATAACAGCATCTACCCTATAGGGTTGTTTGAAGATTAAATTATTAATACATATCACGTAGTTAGAATCAAGTCTAGTACATACTTAGTGCTGCATGACTGCCCACTCTGGAAGTGGTGGTGGTGGTGATAGTGAGAGGTGGAAATTAGCCTTCTACTATGTGTGTAAAAAATATTTTTTCTGAGTTTATCTTTTGGCTTTATTTTATTATTTATGCTTTGCAGAAATTTAGGTTGAATGTTAAGGGTGAATTGTTTTTAGCTTGGTGCAAAGGTGGCTGTGGAGGGTAAGGATGGAAGGTGAGGGTATTTCAGGTAGAGGCATGGAGGCATATATACACCATGGTTTGGTCCAGGAACCATAAGCTGTTGATGGGATATAAAGTATGAGGCAGGGAATGAAATGAAATGAAGCTGGAAAGGGAGACAGAGGGCAGGTCATATAGATGGCCTGTTATGTCATAGTGAAATATAAATGGTATGTAACTCTTTTTTTTTTTTTTTTTTATAATACCTTTCCCTTCACCAAGTATCCATATTAGAATCTATGTTTTGGGGTTCTAGGTCCAAGGTTATTTTTCAGATGAAGTAGCTCAAGTGCAAAGAGATTTTTTATTTGCCAAGGACAATATCTAGCAAGTAAGAGTATCCATATTAGAATCTATGTTTTGGGGTTCTAGGTCCAAGGTTATTTTTCATTATGCTGCACGGATGAGAAATGGAACCTGCAGGGGTAAAAACTCAAGCACAACCAAGTATTGAAGTACTTTTGCATTTTAGAGTTGTTAGGGTAGCATTTTCCCAATACAGTTGAGTGATGTTCTTTTTTTTTTTAATTTTGCCTTGAGTGTGAATGCCTTGACAATGACGCTTTATTCCTGAGGGATTTGCTGCAAACAGCAAAGTACAGTTTGTTTGCTTTTATTAATAACCAGTTACCCCAACGTGCAATTCTTATACAGGAAGGACCTCCAGAAAAGTGTAGCTATTCCTGCAGTTCGTATCAGGCAGAATGCAGTACTCAGCTTAGGTCACTGGTTACAAGAGTGTATCATTCTTAAGGCATCATATTCTTAGTTTCTTTCCCTGTTAAACAAAGTAGTAGTCAGAAGACAGGCATTAAGAAAGTACTTCAACCATTGGATTAATTTACAAATGCCAAGATATTTAGCATCTCAATGACACCTAATGCAATTTCTAGCATTTCTTTTCTGTGAGGTGAAGGAAAGGTGAGTGGTTGTTTCTATGCTCTGAAACACTGGGAAATCCTTGTAAAAGCTGTGGGAGGGGCTGATTGATTTTGTTCTTAACTCCTCTGGACTAAGGAGGATGGTGTTGTCTTTTCTGTCTCTGACTTGACAGAACATCTTCTTGCTCTGCTTTTGTGGTCATACTGCAAGCATTTCAACCACAGTTTCCTCTTTTGGGGTAGAAGAAGCTGACATAGGATCTTAGGAAGGCAGAGTGAAGTAAATAAACAATTAAGAAAAATAAAGTTCCATGTCAGAAGATAGAAACTATTTTATTGCAAATAATTATTTGTTCTTTATTAAAAATCAGGGAACCTGAAAGATTAATAACTGCTTTAGTGTAATTAGTAATGGTGAGTGTATATATGTCCTCCATTCAGCTTTAAGAGACATTGTGAAGGGATTTACTTAAAAAAGTGGATTTTCATTTTTCTGGTCTTCTTCTGGGCAGTTTCTCATATAATCCAGGTATATTGAAGTACTGTGTTTCACACGGTTCCAAATATATCATTTTGATGTTACAGTTTACTCTTATGTGAGTTTAAAATCCTAATTGCATTTTACTCATAATACTAAACTTTATTGTTAAGAATTTAAAGAAACTTGTCTATGAAGCAGGGAGTATACCAAAGAACATGTATAGGATTGGCAGACAGTGGTCCTATAAGTTTATTTATATGATCTGAATTCCCAGGTGTATGGTAGAGCTGACAAGGGGCGAGGTTATAATCACTGCTTGGTCACAGCCAGCTACCCGGAGGGATCTGTGGGCTCAGGACCATAGTCACAGTGGACATCAAGCTCAATTGGCATAACATACTACACAAAACATTGTTCCACCTCCTACTTTGGCGAGTAGCAACTGGGATTTTAAAAGCTTACAAGCTGCTGTCTGGATGCAACTATGGGTCTCTCCTCATCCAGAGCAAAGAAGAATGAAGAAAACCAAAAATTCATGGAAACAATTAGTCCTAGCGACTGGTACACC
>NW_006921661.1:6672788-6686481 GCF_000298275.1 Orycteropus afer afer | reverse complement strand
AAAAAAAAAAAAAAGAAAAAGAATTTAAAGAAACTTAGTGGGAAATGAAAGGGAAATAAATATTGTTATCAAATCCTTAACTTTAGGATATTTATTGGATAGAAACTGAGTTCTAAAGAGATTTTAGTGAACAACGTGTGTGTGTGTGTGTGTGTGTGTGTGTGTAACATTTAGCACGTAGTATGCAGCCAGTAAGCATTAGGTGTTTTTACTTATTTGTTATCATGATTCAGCATTCCTAAGAGGCAGGTTGGTCAGAAAAGCTTTGACATCTCTCTTATTGACAGGCTCACAAGTATGAAAAAATGGAAATTTTTATATTTTGCCTTGTTATTTCTAGAGGGTGCTACCAAAATAGAAAATAAAAATGTTTAAGAATTCACAGCCTTTTATGCTTAACTGTGTTAGTATTCAAGAAGTATTTCAAGTTACCAAGCTTTTGAACACGATGCCATTTAATGTAGTGCAGTCTTGTTAGGGTAGTTGAGCATTTTTTGACAATTTAGTATTTTGTATTCTTAACATGTTAAACATCATCAACCAATATTGTTAGTTATTCCTTGTTTCTTTTAAGGAATATATGTTCTGTTCATTGGGTACATGCATATACATATACATATACAGTAAATTTATATATGAACAAGCTTGTTAATTTTATTGCCCAGTTTTTCTGTATCCTTACTACATTTTGGTCTGCTTGATCTATTAGTTTTTAATTGTCATGTGTTAAATTTTTTTTTACCGTAATTGGATTTATCCATTTCTCCTTACAATCTTACCTGTTTTTGCTGTGTTGTAGGTTCATACAAGCTCATAATATATCTTCTTGATGATTTGCCTTTTTAATCATGTAGTTTCCCTTTTTATTCCTGCTAATGCTTTTGTCCAGGTTTTACCATGTGCAAGTTCAATGACCTTGGGAAAATCACTTCACCTCTTAGTTTCCCAAATGCAATATAGATACAATATCTCCCTTACAAAGTAAGGCAAGTCATTGAGAAAATGTATATGAAGTGTTTTACATATGATAGATTCTCAATAAATAGATTTAAAGGACTTGTTTCCTTTAAGGGTTCTCGTCCTGACTTTTAAGTGTATATAACATTTCTATGGGAGCTCTGGTGGCATGGTGCCTAAGACATTTCACTGCTAACCAGAAGGCTGGTAGTTCAAATTCACCAGCCACTCCTTGGAAGGAAGGTTGGGTAATCTACTTCCATAGCAATACTGCCTCAGAAACGCAAGGAGGGGTCGCTATGAGTCAGATCAGACTCGACAGCAGTGAGTTTTTGTTTGGTAACATTTCTATATATGTATAAAAGGATATATAACACTAAGTATACATAGAGGATATATAGAAATGTTAGTACACTTAAAAGTCAGAAGTATGTACTCGCCCTCAACCCTTTTTGGATTTAGGACTTATCTTTTATTACTGTTTCTTAATTTTTGTCATCCATTTATATACTCAAGGAGCTCTAGTAGTGTAGTGGTTAAAGTATTCAGCTGCTAACCAAAAGGTTGTTGGTTTGAGCTCATGAGCCACTCCATGGGAGAAAGGTGAGGCATTCTGCTTCCATAAAGATGTACAGCCTTGGAAACCCTGTGGCACTGTTCTACTCCATCCTAAGGGGTCACTATGGGTTGGAATCAACTTAGTGGCAGTGGGTTTGGTTTTGGTTATTTGCATACCCGAGGAGCTCTGGTGGCACAGTGGTTAAAGCATTCAGCTGCTAACCAAAAGGTCAGAGGAGGTTTGAACCCAGTAGCCACCTCTGTGGGAGAAATATGAGGCAAGTCTGCTTCCTGATAAACGTTTACATTCTTGGAAACCCTATGGGACAGTTCTGCTCTATCTTACAGGGTTGCTAATGAGTCAGAATTGACTCTATGGCAGCTTTTTTTTTTTTTTTTTAGAATATACCCAATATATATTGTGTGCCTTAATGTCTGTGATTTAAAAATACATGCAGAGAAGGGGAGAAGACAATTTCAGTTAATAAAACAGCAAAAAGGTTTAAAAATATATAGCATATGTATGTTGTACCTGGATAGTCATAGGTGGAGAGAGAGAGAGTCCTTTAGAAAAATAAAGTTGTGATCAGTCTCTGGAGAACCTTACATGACTCACTGAAGAGTTTAGACATGATTCTACAGGCTGCTGAAAACCACGGAAGGTTTTTGAGGATAGAAATGAGATGATATGACCTGATATTAGAAAGTATTTTGGTGGCATTGTTAAGAAAGAAACAGAAAAATACAGTATTATGAATAAAACTTGAACTCATTTAAAATGTTACTTGGTAACATTGAGCTAATAGGTTTAAATACAATCTTTCCTGTAGGTCTTTTGACATGTTACTTTATCATTGAGGGCCTCCAGACCTTTTTCCTCCATCTTACATTTTATTTCCTCCATAGCACCTAGTCGGGGCCGACTCGACGGCACATAACAACAACAACAATAGCACCTAGTACCACCAGTCATATCATATACAAATACTTGTTTATTGTCAGTGTTCCTTCACAAGATTGTAAGCTCCATGAGAGCAAGGACTTTATTTATTCAATGCTTTCCCCTAGTACTTAGAAAAGTCCTTGGTTTATAAATGAGTGAATAATCGAATTAAGATGGCCACAGTTTTTTTTTTTTTTTTAATGTGGTTTATTACATGTGGGGAGCAGCAAGAAAAAAATTCCTCCCAAAAAGGCCTATTACAAAGTGTTTTCTTTTTTCCTTTCCTCCAGAGTTTATATTCAGAGCGCCAATCAAATTAAGCAAACCTGGGGAACTTCGTGAAGAATATGAAAGCCTAAGAAAGGTATATAATACAAATTATTGTGACATTCATTTTCTTTTTCTTTTGACATTCATTTTCTTAAATTGAAATAATGATATTAAAGAATGGTTAGTGGGAGCATAGTTGTACCCTGCAGCACAGGAGGAACTGACTTCACTCCACAGCAGGTGTCATTTGTTTTTCTTATTTACAACCAGAGCCTGTCATTATCCTGTACTACGTTATACTCTAGGAGCTCTGATAGCATAGTGCCTAAGGCACTTGACTGCTAACCAGAAACCTGGTGGTTCAAACCCACCAGCCACTCCTCGGAAGGAAGGTTGGGCAATCTACTTCTGTAGTGATACCGCCTTGGAAACTCCAGAAGGGGTCACTATGAGTTGGGTCTGACTCGATGTCACATAACAACAACACCACCACCTTCTACTCTACCCAGATAGACTGAGTAACATAATGGAAGTAGTTGTTGTTGTTGTTATGTGCCGTTGATTCGGATCCGACTCATAGCAACTCCTCCTTGGGTTTCTGAGGCAGTATCACTATGGAAGTAGATTGCCCAACCTTCCTTCCAAGGAATGGAAGTAGAGTAAACCTCAATTAAGAACTCCTTTTTAGTTGCCCTTTCAGAGGTGAAAATATAGCTCACAGGGCCTATCACACACCTGTTACAATAACTGGCCGCCAAGAGAGGTATTCCTGGCACCTTTACCAAGTGCCCTTAATAATAATAGCTTATATTACTTGCGGAGGGCTCCTAATTACATGTAGCTGGTGTTATCTTTTATTGCTTTCTCTTGGTAAATACTCCAGAAGAAATGTAATTCAAGCCAATAAGGGATTAGTTTCTAGTTGGAGTACATTTGCCAAAGCTTCAGACTGTGTCTATATCATTGTATTTTTGATGTTTTCAAGCTAAATGTCTAGGAATCCCTTAGGGAATTAAGGCTTCAAAAAGGCTCGTAATTAGAAATACGTTACTAGATTTGTATCACTCTTCTCCAGTCCTCTCTGTGTCACCACCCTCACCCATCTTTGTAATTGATTAGGTAATCATTCTACATGTAGATGTGTAAATCCACTTAATCTGAATCAGTCATCATTATATAAGACAAGCAAGACAATAATGTTATTGCAGCATTTTATTCAGAATGAAAAATTAAGATTTAACAAGGTCATGTTAAAGACAAAAGATGGTAGAAAACTCTACTTAATTACTATATATTCTTTGGCCTTGCCTTTTAAATAAGGGTGTCAGATGTTCATTTGGATCCTCATGTTCTGTTTATATTTGTTTGTAAAGGTTTTTTCTACTTAGAAAGAAATTACTTTCAGAGACCACACAAAAGAACCACAGGTTCCTCTTAAATAAAATTCTACAGTATGCAGACACTTACTTTTAATACACTTTTGTAGAAACTTTGAGAATATGGAAATTTTAAAGCTTTTACTTGAAAGATCTTAAAGAGAGAAAACAAGGATTTGGAAGTACAAAAAGGCAGAAAAGCAGAAGGCATACTAAGAGCAGAGGTTTTTATAAGCCTTAGGAGGAAGAAAGAAAACTTGAGAACTGTACTTTTGTTCCTGTTAAGAGAAATGGATGGGAAGGTGGCTTCAAAAGAAACTGTTGGGATATTATTGTATGAAGCTAGGATGATCTCATCATGTATAAACTGGATTGAGTTTGAGAAACTCACTTACGTCACTTGGCTCAAATAAAAGTTAGCTATAGGCCCCCTTATGCCCCCAAGCATGTGAATTACCCTTCATCCATTGTATAGTCTAGAGAATATGTAATATGGTATATCCATACAAGGGAGTACTATTCAGCAATACAGAGGAATACATGCTAAGATAAGGACAATCCTGAAGAAGATGCTAAGTGAAAAAAGCAAGACATGAAACTACATATTATATGATTGTATTTATATAAAATGCCCAGAATAGGAACATTAGTAGAGACAGATATTAGGTTACTGGTTGACTGGAGCAGGAGGTGAAATAGGGATTAACAGTAAATGGATATGAGGGATGTTATTAGAGTGATGAAACTGATTTATGATGTGTTCTACAACTTGGTTAATTAACTAGAAATCATTGAATTATGCACTTGGAAAGGTCAATTATATCGTAGGTAAAATATGCCTCAATAAAGTTGCAAAAAGAACTAAAAGGCACCAAACATTTGGATGGAAAACTACATACAGAAAAAGATGTTTCTTAGAATGTATGTTTTCTGAAACAAAACAAAATTTTAGTTACCTGGATGAATCCCTGTTGCTGTGAATTGCTGTTGAGTCAATCCCAACTCATAGTGACCATTTGTGTGCAGAATAGAACTGCTCCATAGAGTTTTCAAGGCTGTGACTTTTGGAAGCAGACATCCAGGCCTTCTCTGGGTAGGTTTAAACTACCAGCCTTTCATATAGTAGTCAAGTGCTTAACCATTGGTGACACCCAGGAATACCTGATGAATCCTTAGGGGAGGAATATCCTAAACTTTTTATTGAGAAGGGAGAGTAAGTGAAAGTCAATTTTATACAACTCATCATCAATAATTATGTGTAATACATTAGTAATACACTTTTTATTTAGTATACTTTAAGTGATGGTAAAAACTGTTATACCAAAAAAGAAACCAAACCCACTGCCACGGAGTGGGATCCGACTCATAATGACCCCTCCTTGGGTTTCCGAGGCTTTATCATTGTGGAAGTAGACTGCCCAACCTTCTGGTGCGTTTGAACTGCCAGCCTTCTGGTTAGCAGTCAAATGCCTTAGGTAGGTACTATGCCACCAGAACTCCCTATAAGGGCTAAAAAAAGTTATTAAGAAATTTTGTTCCCCTTATTCTAGTTATTGTGAAAGGTTTTATTTGATCGTACATTCTCCTATCCATGGGGGATTTTAGGAACAAACTAGTTTGAGGTGGGGGACTAATACAGAAGGAAGTGAGTTCTTTCAGAAATTGAACCAGGTTATAGAGGGCTATTAAGGACAGGGAGGTGTGGCAAAAGATTTGCCATTTTAACTATTTTTACGTGTGTAATTTAGTGAGATTAATTATATTCAGCATATTGCACAACCATTACCACTATAAATTTCTAAAAATTCTTCAGTACCCCTTAAGTAATAACTCCTCATTTCCCTTTTCTTCAAGTCCCTGGTAGCTGCTAATAAATTCTGGTCTCTATATATTTGCCTGTTCTAAATATTTCATCTAAGTGGGTTCATACAGTATTTGTCCTTTTGTATCTGACTTATTTTACTCACCATAATGTTATTAAGGTTCATCCATGTTACGACATGTATCAGAGCTTCATTTCTCTTTATGGCTGAATAGCGCCCCATTGTATGGTTATATCACATTTTGTTTATATGTTCATCTGTTGATGGACACTTGTGCTGTTTCCACCTATTGACTATTGTGACTAATGCTTCCGTGAACATTGTATCTATTTGAGTCTTTGCTGTCAAGTCTTTTGGGTATACATACCTAGGAGTGGAATTCGGCAATTCTGCTATTTCTGTGTTTAACTTTACGGGGAACCGCCGAACTGTTTTCCACAGCAGCTGTACCATTTTACCTTCCCCCCAGCATTGCAGAAGGATTTTGATGTCTTCACATCCTCACCAACACTTTTTATTTTCCTGATAATAGTCATTATCAGAAGTGGTATCTTACTGTGATTTTGGTTTATATTCTCTGATGACTAATGATTCTGTGCTTAGTGACCATTTGTACATCTTTTTTGGAGAAATGTCCATTCAAGTCTTTTGCTCATTTTACAATTGGGTTGTCTTTTTGTTGTTGAATTGTATGAATTCTTTATACATATTCTGGTTAATAAACCCTTATCACATATATGGTTATCAAATACTTATTTTCTCCCATTCTGTATATTATTTCTTCACTTTATTATAGTCCTTTGATGCATAACTGTTTTTATTTTATTTTTATTTTCATTGATTTATCTGTTTTTTTCTTTTGTTGCTGGTGCTTTTGGTATCAAAGACCTTTGCTTTTTAATGCTTAACTAAAGTTACTGTGAGCTTCTAAATTTTATGATTCTCTGAATAGGTTAACATTTCTAAATATGTTTTAAATTTTGCTTCCTGCTATATGTTATAGTTAATTTTATCTTTTTCAAAAAATTATTTTGGTAAAAATATACATATAATAAAACATTTGTCAATTCAACATTTTTTACATGTAAAATTCTGTGACATTGGTTATGTTCATCATGTTGTAAAACCATCACCACTGTTTCCAGATTATTCTACCACCATTAACAGAAACTCACTGTCCCTTAAGCTGAGTAATCTTTTTTAATATAAGAAAAACAGTGCAGAATTATGCAGTGCGAAATGTGAAAGTCCTTCTTCACCTTACTTCTCATTCTCTTTGCCAGAGGTAACTAGTATCAGCAGTTGAGTGTAGTGCCTAAGGCACTTGACTGCTAACCAGAAGGCTGGCAGTTCAAACCCACCAGCCACTCCTTGGAAGGAAGGTTGGGCAATCTACTTCTGTAGTGATACTGCCTCAGAAACCCAAGGAGGGGTCTCTATGAGTTGGGTCTGACTCAGCGGCACATAACAACAACAACAACAACATACACTTTTGTCATTTTCAGTGTAAGCCATCGTAATGTTTATTCACTTATTCATCAGATACCTGTTGAGCCCCAGTATATACTAGGCACTGGGGATACAGTTCTGAAGAAGACAGCCAAAGTCCTTGCCCTCAAGGAAGTTCCATTCTAGTGTGAAGACAGACAATAAATAAGCAAAAAAATATTTAATTATAGTATAATATTATAATTAATAATAATAAAACAGGGTAAGGAGAGTTAGATGGAAGTAGAAAAAAAGTTGAGGAGACACAAAAAGACTTTTATTTATTTTTAAACTTTTTATTATGATTTGAGTGAAAGTTTACAGAGCAAATTGATACGGCAGCTTCGGGACATCAAGGATTCAGGATTGTTCCTTTTGTCTTTCTGTTTATACATCTTCAGATGTGCCTGTCTCTTTGTGGTTTGAGATGGCTGATCCTTCCCTAGCATCACTTCCAGGTAGAAGGCAGAAGACAAAAGGGCACATGCCACCTGAATCAGGTCCTTTTGAAGTGCTTTCTCCAAAGCTCCACCCAGTGATTTCATCTATGTTTTATAGTCCAGTGTCATGGATTTGTCTCTTTAGCTGCCAAAGGGACTGGAAAACAGTGTTTTATCTGGATACATTAACTTCTTGAATAAAATTAGGATTCTCTTAGTGAGGAAGGAGAAAGTGGATATTGGGTAGGCCCCTAGCAGTATAGGTCTCATGATGTAAGAATGGAAGTCAGACCAGTTTGGAGACTTATGGAATTAGCCACATGTTGGGTTTAACCAATTGCCAGAATTATTGGAGGAAGTTTTTATAGTTTTGGATCATGAAATCTCAGTTACTTAAGGAAGGAATAGAAAGTATTAGGGATGTGATGGATAGTGAAAGAAGAGATAGGTTCAATGGACTGAAAGATTTGATGTTGACAATTGTTAAACTGGGGTCACTAGCATACAAGTAAAGCTGGAAAGCTAGAAAGTGGTGGTCTAATGTGGGAGATTGCAAAAACGGTGTGGGGGTATAGAATCTGACCTCCTCTAACTTCACGAGGGGGACAAACAATACAGATGAACACCAACTGCCTGAGACTGGTTCCTATGTGGCAGAGGTCAGACATGCTCCCACCCTCTAACCCTTATGCCAATTCTGTTACCAACTGTCTCCCCCACAGCACTGTCTGCTTCTTACTTGGGTCTGATAATTCATTGCAGTGACCAAATAGAACTCACAGATAATACTCACGATCATGGGATTTATTTGGGAAGTAACAGGTTACAATTCAGGTTAAGGAATGCTCAGGATCTAATTCTTCAATCAAGATGGCTTTGTCTCAGCTTTGCCACAGGCAAAGCTGGCCTCATCCTCTGCCCTGCTCCAGCAAGTGTTACAAAGCTCTTTTAGCTCTGCTGATAGGTCCCTCGTGAGGCACCCCACTATATCAGCAAGCCTCTTGCCTGAAAGCACTCAGCTTTCTCGCTCTGTGGGCAGGGAAGCCTGCTGTTCCTGTCTCATGTTGGTCTTTTGGTTCTGCTGTCTCTCTGCCATCTCAGCACAGGGATCTTGGGTGAAAGGATACGCTCCACTCGTAGGTTGTCTTCTGTCTCGATGGTAGTGAGATCCCCTTTTCCACCTCTGGGATGGCTCATTTGAAGTGGAATGGGATGGCAAAACTGACCAATCCCCACGTTAGGGTTCCATACACCTTATTTGCACAGTTCTACCCACACAAAGGTGCCATGTACCTTAATTTACATTATTAACAAGCTATCCAATCCCCTCGATAGGCCAAAAACACCTTACATTTGCATAGTCCTACCCAGTCATCTAGTGGGAGTCACAAAGACTGTGACTAGAAGAGCTGTATTAAGCAGTTCATTGCACCACAGAAGCTTAAAATAAAACTTGGGAAGTGATTTAATGATTGGATATCACAAAATTTAGGGTATGAGTGTGGGAGTAGATAACTGAAATTGGATGGAGGAAAAGGTTTATAAGGAGGAGGTCAGAGAATTGAGAAGGTACATGGATATTGAAATCTCCAGGAATGATCACTGGAGTAATTGGGAGAGAGAGATCATCTAAGTGTTGAGTTTTTCTTTGAATGAAGGGGAGTGACTACCACAAAGAGTGGTATTGGGTAATATGGCCTAATGGTAAATACTTGAGAGAAGCTCCATTTTTTTTTTTTAACAATAATTTTATTGCTCTGTAACTTGTATTTTTCGCTTTATAATATGTGGGGATTTTTTTGGAGGGTGTCTTTCTATGTTTATATATGTAAGTATGTATTTTTTCATCTTGCATGATATTTCATAGTATAAATGAGGCATAGTTCACTTAACCATTCCATTATCATTGGTCATCTACATTGTTTCCTATTTTCAAACAATTAGTCCAAGGGACTAGTGGACCATGTAAATCTCAGCCTACATGACCCTGAGACCAGAAGAACTAGATAGTACCTGGCTACCACTGTCTACCACTTGGAAAGGGATCCGTGTAGGAGATCCTGGATAGAGTGGGAGAAAAATGTAGAACAAAACTCAAAATCATGAAAAAGACCAGGCTTACTGGTCTGATAGAGACTGGTAAAACCCCTGAGACTATGGCCCCTCATCACCTTCAGTTCTGGAATTGAACTTAGTCCCATGGCTTTTAGCCAAACAATAAACAGGCATATAAGGTGAACATTTATACCAGGTAGTTGCATGCCTTAGAACAATCAACCATAGGAGACCAGAAAGGGCATTATTTGCACAGGGAGATAGTTCAGAGGAATGCATAGGAAAGAACACAGAGGAAAGGTTACCATAGGGAGGAAGTAGGAATGTGGGGTGAATATTTACATCAGGTAGATAACACTCCTTGGAGCAATCAATTGTGGGAGAATAGAAGGGCAGTGTTTTCACAGGGAGAGAGCTCAGGGGACAAGAGTGCATGGGAGAGAAGGACACAGGGAAGAAGTAACTACTGGGAGAAAGTGGTAAGAGAGCTGTTACTTTGTGGCAATTTGCAGTCAATGTCATGAAACAAAATGTGTATGACCTGCTATATGGAAAATGAATTTGCTCTGTAAACTTTCACCCAAATCACAATAAAAATAGATAAAATTGAAAAAAAAAATTGTTTCTTGTTTTCCAGTTTTGAGGAGATGCTATGTTGGGTACCCATTTATGTGCATCTTGACATATGTGAGTAAAGATTTATTTTAGGTTAGATTCCTAGAAGTGCAGAATGAAAGAGTATATACATTTTTTATATCCGATGGATGTTAATTAACAAATTGCCTTTTTTTCCCCTGCTGCTTATTGCCTTGCCCTTTACTCAAGTTAATATTTACCTACCCTTTAGTTAGTGGTTTCCTTTCCTTACTCCTCCCACCCTGGTTGTTGTTATTGTTATGTGCCATCAAGTCGGACCCAACTCATAGCAACCCCTCCTTGGGTTGCCAAGGCAGTATCACTACAGAAGTAGATTGCCCAACTTTCCTTCCGAGGAATGGCTGGTGGGTTTGAACCATCAGCCTTCTGGTTAGCAGTCAAGTGCCTTAGGCACTACGCTATCAGAGCTCCCGTTTTACAATATAGTAGTATCTTAAAATGTTTGTCCT
The DNA here is from genome assembly GCF_000298275.1 of Orycteropus afer afer. Taxonomy (NCBI): domain Eukaryota; kingdom Metazoa; phylum Chordata; class Mammalia; order Tubulidentata; family Orycteropodidae; genus Orycteropus; species Orycteropus afer. The sequence continues at coordinate 6,675,465 of NW_006921661.1, read as the reverse complement.
TTTATGATTGACTAATTTCACTTGGCATAATGTGCTCTAGGTTCATCCATGTTATGAGCTATTTCACAGATTCATTGTTGTTCTTTAATGTTGTGTAGTATTCCATTGTGTATACGTACTATGTTTATCCATTCATCCATTGATGGGCATTTAGGTTGTTTCCATCTTTTTCCTATTGTGAATAAGTGCTGTGATAAACATCAGTGTGCATGTATCTGTTTGTGTCATGGCTCTTATTTCTCTAGGATATATACCTAGCAGTGGGGTTGTTGGATCATACGGTATTTCTATTTCCAGCTTTTTAAGGAAGCACCAAACCATTTTCCACAGTGGTTGCACCATTTTACCATCCCACCAGCAGTGTATGAGGGCTCCAGTCTCTCCACACTCTTGCTAGCATTTTTTTTTTTTTTAATCTTTTTTAATTTTGTTATTAGTGCTGGGGTGAGATGATGCTTCATTGTTTTGATTTGCATCTCTCAAATGGCTAATGATCATGAGCATTTCTTTATGTGTTTGTTAGCTACCTTAATGTCTTCTTTGGTGATGTGTCTATTCATGTCCTTGGCCCATTTTTAAATTGGATTATTTGTCTTTTTGTTGTTAGGTTATTGAAGTTTTCTGTACATTTTAGAGATTAACCCCTTGTCCAGTGTGTCATAGCCAAATTTTTTTTTCCTTGTCTGTGGGTTCTCTTTGTGGTGCAGTCTTTTAATGTGCGTAAGAGTCTATAAATTTTAGGAGGTCCCAGTCATGTCCTATTCTGGTTACCTAATGCTGCTCTGACAAGAATATACCTCAAATGGGATGGCCTTAACAAACAGTTTATTCTGTTACAGTTTGGAGGCTTTAAGTCCAAGTTCAAAGTGCCAGGCTCTAGGGACTGGGTGAAAGCCCCTCAACCTTGGGGTCCAGCTCTGCCTCCTGCTCCTGGCCCACTGGAACTAGAGGTGTTTCTTCACTCAGACAGCTGGCTGCTGAGGCTGACAAACCCAAGGTTGACAAGTAAAAAGACACAGTTCTGATGTTACCAAACCACATGGCAGGCCATTAATTTAAGTCCATTGTAAGTTCCAGGGTCAACAGAGCATGGCAGGCTGCTGAACAATGACATGACTACATGCAGGGTCCGAGCATGCCATAAATTAGAAACTATCCCCAAGGCTTCTCCTTATATACAGCAAGCAGACCACATCCCAAAGGCAGCTACTCAGCTGTTTGTGGTAGATATCACCATGGAGTTGATTGCCAGTCTCATCATGGGGAATAACTACCACTAGCTTGCCCAGCCACTCAACCAGGCCCAGCCAAGTTGACACACAAACATAACCACCACATGTATCTTATATTCTGGTGTTAGTGTGTTTTAAATTATGTTTGATACTATATTTATGCCAAGTATTAGGACCCCTAAATTTGTCCCTCTTTTTTCTTTGGTGGTCTTTATGGTTTTAGGTTTTATGTTCAGGTCTTTGATCCATTTTGAGTTCATTTTTGTATATGGTATGAGATATGGGTCCTGCTTCATTTTTATGGAAATAGATATCCAGTTTTGCCAGCACCATTTATCAAAGAGATTCTCTCTTCCTCATTTAATGAGTTTTTGACCTTTGTCAAACATCAACTGTCCATAAGTAGATGGATTTACTCCTGGATTCTCAATTCTGTTCCATTGGTCTATGTGTTTGTTATTGTACCAATACCAGGCTGTTTTTTGACCACTGTGGCTGTGTGGTAGGTTTGAGATTGGGAAGTGTGAGGCCTCCTACTTTGTTCTTCTTTAGTAGTGCTTTACTTATCCAGAGTCTCTTTCATTTCCATATACACTTGATGATTAGTTTTTCTGTTTCTATAAAGAGTGATGATACAGTCTGGATCAAAATTGCATTATATCTGTAGATCACTTTGGGTAGTATTGACATTTTCATGATGTTAAGTCTTCCTATCCATGAGTATGGTATATTCTTCCATTTGTGTAGGTCTCTTGGTTTTTTAGAGTACAAACCAAAACCAAACTCACTGCCATCAAGTTGATACTGACTCATAGCATTCCCCCTGGGTTTCAGAGGCAGTAAATCTTTACGAAGTAGATTGCCCAGTCTTCCTTCCACAGAGTGGCTGGTAGGTTTAAACCACCAACCTCCTGGTTAGCAGTCAAACGCCTTAGGCACTATGCCACCAAAACTCCTTTAGAGTTTTTTTAGAGTAGTGTTTTGTAATTTTCTTTGTGTAGGTCTTTTGTGTCTTGGGTTAGATTTATTCCTGAGTGCTTCATCTTTTCGGTGGTATTATAAATGGTATTGTTTTTCTGATTTCCTTTTCAGAGTTCGCTTCGTTATTGTAAAAGCTCCTACTGCTTTTTGTATGTTGATCTTATGCCCTGCCACTTTGCTGAAACTTTCAATTAGTTCCAGTAATTTTCTTGCTGAGTCTTTGGGATTTTCTACATACAGGATCATATCATCTGCCAATAGAGATAAGTTTACTGCTTTTTTTTTTTTTTCCCCAATATGGATGTCTTTTATTTCCCTTTGTTGCCTTACTACTCTGGCTCATCTCATCATCATCTCACTGCCTTCGAGTTGAGTCTGACTCATAGTGACCCTCCTTGGGTTTCCGAGGCAGTATCTCTATGGAAGTAGATTGCCCAGTCTTCCTTCCAAGGAGTGGCTGGTGG
>NW_006921661.1:6649863-6671625 GCF_000298275.1 Orycteropus afer afer | reverse complement strand
TTTGTCATGATCCACACAATCAAATGCCTTAGCATAGTCAGTAAAACACAAACATCTTTCTGGTATTCTTTGCCTTGAGCCAAGATCCATCTGACAACAGCTATGATATCCCTTGTTCCACGTCCTCTTCTTCAATATGCAGTAGGAGTGGTGATAAAGGCATTCTTATCTGGTACCAGTTTGTAAGGGGAATAATGCTTTCAGTCTGGAGTTGAACCCATTCCTGTGATTTCCAGCCAAACAAAAGACAGGCGAATGAGCTGAACATTTTGCAATAAGTGGATGCACTCCTTGGAGAGAACAATCGTGGGAGAGTAGAGGGGCTGTGTGTGTGCAGGGGGATAACTCGGGGGGCAGGAGTATATGGAGAGAGGGACACAGGGATGAGGTGAGGAAGTGGGAGGGGAGCTGTTGCATTGTGGTAAATTGCAGTCAGTGTCATGAGACAAAGTGTGTGTGGACTGCTGTATGGAAGATGAATTTGCTCTGTGGACTTTCAACAAAATCACAAAAAAACAAAAAACGATGGCTTGGGTTAGGCGCATCTTAGTCTTCAAGGAGGTATCTTTGTTCTTTGACACTTAAAAGAGATCTTTTGCGCAGATTTGCCCAGTGCTGTACATCTTCTGATGTGTTGACCACTGCTTCCGTTGGCGTTGAATGTAGAACCAAATAATATGAAGTCTTTGACAGCTTCAGACTTTTCTCCATCTGTTGTGATGCTGCTTAGTGGTCCAGTTGTGAGGATTTTTTCTTTCTTTATATTAAGGTATAATCCATACTGCAGACTGTAGTCTTTACTCTTCATCAGTAGGTGCTCAAAGTCATCCTCACTTCCAGCAAGCAAAGTTGTGTTATCTCATATCTCAGGTTAATGAGCCTTCCTCTAGTCCTCATGCCACGTTCTTCCTCATATAGTCCAGCCTCTCTGTCAGTACCTGGAGCCTTGTTTTTCACCAATTCCCTCAGTACAGCTTTGACTTCTTCCTTCAGTACCATTGGTTCTTGATCATATGCCACGTCCTGAAATGGATGATCCTCTACCAGTGCTTTTTGGTATAGTGACTCTATGTATTTATCCTTCTTTTGATGTTTCCTGCATCATTCAACATAATGCCCATGGAATCTTTCAGTATTGTAATTAAAGGCTTAAATTATTCCCTCAGTTATTTCAGCTTGAGAAATGCTGAGCGTGTTCTTGCCTTTTGTTTTTCTAATTCCAGGTTTCTGCACATTTAATTATTAATAGTTGACTTTGTCTTCTCGAGCTCCTCTTTGAAATCTTCTGTTCAGCTCTTTTATCGTATCAATTCTTCCATCCACTTTAGCTTAGCCATTCTTCATTACAGAGCAAGTTTCAGAGTCTTTTCTGACATCCATTTTTCTCTTTTCTTCCTTTCCTATCTTTTTAATGACCTTTTGCTTTCTTCATGGATGACGTGCTTGATGTCATCCCACAATTCCTCTAGTTTTTCAGTCATTTGTTCAATGCATCAAATCTGTTTTTTAGATGGTCTCTAAATTCAGGAGGGATATAATCAAGGTCGTATTTTGGCTCTCATGGACTTCTTTTAATCGTCTTTAGCTTCAACTTGAACTTGCATACGAGCAGTTGTTGGTCTGTTCCACAGTCAGCTCCTGGCCTTGTTTTGGCTGAAGATACTGAGCTTCTCCATTGCTTCTTGCCACAGATGTTGTCAGTGTGATTCCTGTGTACTTTGTCTGGTAAAGTCCACATGTATAGCCACTGTTGTGTTGTTGAAAAAAATTATTTACAATGAATAAATCATTGGTCTTGCAAAATTCTATCAGGTGATCTCCGGTGTCATTTCTGTCATCAAGGCCATGTTTTCCAACTACCAGTGGTTCTTCATTTCCAACTTTTGCATTCCAATCACCAATGACAATTAACACATACTGATCGCATATTCGGTCAATTTCAGATTGCAGAAGTTGGTAGAAATCTTCAGTGTCCTCATCTTTGGTTTTGGTGTTTGGTATGTAAATTTGAATAATAGTAGTATTAACTGGTCTTCCTCGTAGGCGTGTGGATATTACACCTATGGTGTATTGATACATTCTTTGTGATGATGAATGCCACACCATTCTTCAGTTTGTCATTCCTGGCATAGTAGATCATCTGATCATCTGATTCAAAGTGGCCACAACCAGTCCATTTCAGTTCACTAATGCCTAGGATATTGATCTTTATACATTCCATTTCATTTTTGACAACTTCCAATTTTCCTAGATTCATACTTTGTACATTCCATGTTCTGAGTATTAAAGGATGTTTGCAGCTGTTTATTCTCATCTTGAGATGTGCCACATCAGCATGTGGGGGTCCCGAAAGCTTTACTCTAGCCACATCATTTAAGGTCAGCTTTACTTTGAGCAGGCAGCCCTTCTCCAGTCATATTTCGAATGCCTTCCAACATGAAGCACTCATCTGGCACTATATCAGCAGTGTTTCAGGGCTATTCATAGAGTTTTCCAGTAATATATCAGTGTTTCACTGCTATTCATAAGGTTTTCACTGGCCAGTCCTTTGAGAAGTGGATGGCCTCTTCCTTCTTCTGAGTCTGTCTTAGTCTGGAAGCTCCGCTGAAACCTCTCCATCGTGGGTAACCCTGCTGGCATCTGAAACATCGGTAGCATATCCTCCAGCCTCACAGCAACACTCAAGCTACCATACTGTGACAAACTAAGAGACAAGTTTGTCTCCCTTAGCTGTTCTAAACTGCTCTGCTCATTTCCTGGTCTCCCTTGCCCTGCTCACTTACCTGGCTTGTCCCTGGGCCAAAACCTGCCTTCCATTGGTCCCAGGGCTGGCTTACTGTGGCCTATGCCTGGGGCAACTCCGCCAGTCCCTGGTAACTGTAGGCTTTTGTGTGTGTGTGTGTGCACGCACGTGTGTGTGAGAGTGATTTGGGTGAAAGTTTACAGAGCAAATTCATTTTCCATACAACTGTTCATATACATTTTGTTTCATGACATTGACTGCAATTCCCCACAAACTAACAGCTCTCTTCCACTTTCTCCCTGTAGTTACGTCTTCCCTGTGTCTTTCCCTCCCATGCACTCCCATCCCCCAATGGGATGATACTTTTTTGTTTTTTCTGTCACCCACTAGTTTTAAGCAGGATGTTATTCATGTGTGTTAATGGTTGGTTGTTGATTGCTATTCCTGGTTCTCTGTTCAAAGGACTCCCTTTAGCATGTCATATAAGGTTGGTCTGGTGGTTTTAACAAATTCCTTTAATTTCTGCTTAACTTGGCTGGGCCTGGTTGAGTGGCTGGGCAGCTGGTGGTAGTTATTCTCCATGATGAGAGTGGCAGTCAACTCCCTGCTGGGATCTACCATAAGCAGCTGAGTAACTAACTGCCTTTGGGATGTGGTCTGCTTCCTGTATATAAGGAGAAGCCTTGGGAATGGTCTCTAGCTTATGGCCTGCTTGGACCCTGCATGTAGTCATGTCGTTATTCAACAGCCTGCCATACTCTGCTGACCTTGGGACTTACAATGGACTTAAGTTAATGGCCTGCCATGTGGTTTGGTAACATCAGGACTGTGCCTTTTTATTTGTCAACCTTGGGCTTGGCAGCCTCAGTAGCCAGCAGCTGTCTGAGTGAAGAAAAGCCTCTAGCTTCATTGGGCCGGGACCTGGAGGCAGAGCTGAAGCCCAAGGCTGAGGGGCTTTCACCCAGCTCTAGAGCCTGGCACTTTGAACTTGGATGTAAAGCCTTCAAATTGTAAGAGAATAAACTCCTGTTTGCTGAGACCATGCCATTTGTGATATGTTCTTGTCAGAGTGGCACTAGGTAAACCACAACATCTGGAAATGTCCTAATTTCATCATCATATTTGAGGGTCAATTTTGCCAGGTACATAATTCTTGGTTGGAATTTTTTTTTTTCTTTCAGGGTTTTATATATATCATCCCATTGCCTTCTCACCTACATGATGTCTGCTGAGAAATCAGAGCTTAGTCTTACTGGTTGCCCTTTATAGGTAACTTTTAGTTTTTCCTGTGTTGCTTTCAGGATTGTTTCTTTGTCTTTGATTTTGGTGAGTGTGTTAGACTGGGTTCTCTACAGAAACAAAGCTAGTAAAGCTTATATATAGAGAGAAAAAGAAATTTATCTTAGGAAAATGGCTCACACACTTACAGAAGCTGGCAAGTCCAAAGTTCTTGGATCAAATGTCAAGCTAGAGGCTTTTTCCTGACTCATGCATCTACAGGGGCTGAGGAATTCAAGGTTTGCAGGCAGTATACTGGCTGTTGACTCCAACGAATGATGAATCCAACATCTCCAGGCCAAATGGTGAATTGTCCACTCACAGACAGTTGTAGGCAGCACAACAGACTTCCAGTCCACAGAAGAATGTCTCTTTTCTCAGGATGTCCATAAATGTACAGGAAGCAGGCCACACCCCTGGGGAAACTCCCTCTCAATGGATTGGCTGCTCAGAACATATACATCTGATCCCATCGTGGGAATGACCACATCACAGCTGATTGAACCATACAGAATTGTGGTCCAACCAAGTTGACACGTAGTTCCAATCATCACAGTCCACCCCTTGTCAACTTGGCAGTTGTACACATCTTCTTAACCATATATAATCTCTAAATAAGGATAATTATAAAGTCATATTTGCACCTAACAGGATATGCTAACACTCATACAACCAAAATGCATTAACCTTATTTACATTTCACAGTTCATAACGAAAGGAAACAAAGATATTTGATGCACATATACAACGAAGAAATGTATCACAGTCCATGTTTCTGCAGCTGGTCACTGGGTCATACCTGTTATTCAGAACTGCCTTCTTCCGCCACCCATTCTGTATTTCCTTTGCCCTCAGCAAGCACCTTAGCTGGTTATGGTTCTTTGCCTGGTGGGGTGACCCAAACTTTCATTCCTGAAGGGTCTGGGCCATTAGCAGTCATATCAGAATTGGGTTGCTATAATTTTCCATTGTCTTTAATCACAGGGCATAGTAGAACTAAGAGACATCCTGGAGAACCTCTTGTATTCCAGACATATTCTTCTTTACCTCCATTATGTAATGTCAATCCAATTTCCCCTTGGTAATCAGGATCTATCACACCAGATAGTACAGTAATGCCCTTCTTTGTCTGTTGATCCAGAGGCATGAGAAAGCCAAAATGGCCAGATGGCATTCTTAATTTCCAGTTCATTGCAATCCGTATTGTGTCTCCAGGTGGGAGTGTTCCTCCCTTTGGGACTAAGATCTCCAGACCCGCAGAGCATAGGGTAGCAGGGACAGGAAGCAGAGTTTTTTGAGTGGGTCACTAGGAGTAATAGTGAGTGGTATCACACCGTTTCTACCCTTGGTTCCTGGACCCATGAATCCTGGCTATTAGAGAAACAGAACCATATGTTGGATGCTGCATATACAGCCTCCTGGAGAGCATTGCCCCAACCCTTCAAGGTATTGCCACCTAGCTGGTGCCGTAATTGTGTTTTCAGTAGGCCATTCCATCACTCTATCCAGCCAGCTGCTTCAGGGTGATGGGGAACATGGTAAGACTAGTGAATTCCATGAGCATAGGCCCATTGCCTCACTTCATTTGCTGTGAAGTGGGTCCCTTGATCTGAAGCAGTGCTGTGTGGGATATCATGACAGTGGATAAGGCATTCTATAAGTCCACAGATGGTAAGTCTTTGCAGAAGCATTGCATGCAGGGAAGGCGAATCCATATCCAGAATAAGTATCTATTCCAGTAAGAAAAAAATGCTGTCTTTTCCGTGATGGATGTGGTCCAGCGTAATCAACCTGCCACCACACTGCTGGCTATTGCCCCGAGGAATGGTTCCATATCACAGACTCAGTGTTGGTCTCTGCTGCTGGCACATTGGGCACTCAGCAGTGGCGGTAGCCAAAACAGCCTTGGTAAGTTGGTGTCCATGTTGCTGAGCCCATGCATAACCTCCATCGCTGCCATCATGGCCACTGTGTTCATGAGCCCATTGAGCAATGACAGGAGTATCTGGGGAAAAAGAATGGCTGGTTTCCACTGAACGTGTCATCCTATCCACCTGATTGTTAAAGTCCTCTTCTGCTGAGGTCACCTTTTGGTGGGCATTCACATGAGGCACAAATATCTTTACTCCTTTGGCCCACTCAGAGAGATCTATTCACATACCTCTTCCCCATACATCCTTATCACCAATTTTCCAATCATGCTCCTTCCAGGTCCCAGACCATCCAGCCAAGCTATTAGCCACAACCCATGAATCTGTATATACTTGCACATCTGGCCATTTCTTATTCCATGCAAAGTGAACAACCATATTCACGGCTTGAAGTTCTGCCCATAGGGAGGATTTCTCTTCACCACTGTCCTTCAAAAAAGTCCCAGAAAGGGGCTACAGTGCTGCTGCTGTCCACTTTCGAGTGGTGCCTGCATATCGTGCAGAAACATCTGTAAACCAGGTACGAGTTTTCTCTTCCTCAGTCAACTGATCATAAGAAACTCCCCATGAGGCCATAGGTACCGACTGGGAGAGGGAAGGTGGGAAGGTAATGTTTCTGGAGTGGAGACCATAGGCATTTGGGCCACTTCCTCATGCAACTTACTTGTGCCTTCAGGTCCTGCTTGAGCCCGATCTCTGATATACCACTTCCATTTAATGATGGAGTGCTGCTGAGCACGTCCAACTTTATGACTCTGTGGGTCAGACAACATCCAGTTCATGATGGGCAGCTCAGGCCTCATGGTGACTTGGTGGCCCATGATTAGGCATTCAGTCTCTACTAAAGCCCAATAACAAACTAAAAGCTGTTTCTCAAAAGGAGAGTAGTTATCTACAGAGGATGACAGGGCTTTGCTCCAAAATCCCAAGAGTCTGCATTGTGATTCACCAATAGGGACCTGCCAAAGACTCCAAACAGTATTTCTGTTTACTGCAGACACTTCAGGCACCATTGGATCAGCAAGATCATATGGCCCAAGTGGCAGAGCAGCCTGCACGGCAGGCTGAACCTGTTGGAGAGCCTTCTGTTGTTCTGGGCCCCACTCAAAACTAGCAGCTTTCTGAGTCACTTGATAAATAGGCCACAGCAACACACCCAAATGAGTGATATGTTGCCTCCAAAATCCAAAGAGGCCCATCAGACATTGTGCCTCCTTTTTAGTTGTGGGGGAAGCCAGGTACAACAACTAATCCTTCACTTTAGTAGGACTGTCTTGACATGCCCCACACCATTGGACCCCTAGAAATTTCGCTGAGGTGAAAGGTGCCTGAATTTTTGTTGGGTTAATTTCCCAACCTCTAACACTCAAATCTCTCACCAATAAGTCTAGAGTCATCAATACTTCTTCCTTACTAGGTCCAGTCCGCATAGTGTCATCCATGTAATGGACCAGTGTGATGTCTTGTGGAAGGGAAAGGCGATCAAGATCCCTACAGACTAAATTATGACATAGTGCCCGGGAGTTGATATATACCCCTGAGGAAGCACTATGAAAGTATACTGTTAGCCTTGGCAGCTAAAGGCAAACTGCTTCCTGCTTCTGATGGTCCTTTGAAACTGGTATCGAGAAAAAGGCATTGGCCAGATCAACAGCTGCATGCCAGGTACCAGGAGATGTACTAATATGCTCAAGCAGTGAAACCACATCAGGAACAGCTGCTGCAGTTGGAGTCACCACCTGATTAAGTTTACGATAATCTACTGTCATTCTCCAAGATCCATCTGTTTTTTGTACAGGCCAAATAGGTGAATTAAATGGGGATGTGGTGGAAATCACCACCCCTGCATCCTTCAAGTCCTTGATGGTGGCAGTAATCTCTGCAACCTTCCAGGGATGTGGTATTGCTTTTGGTTTACTATTTTTGTAGATAGAGGCAGTTCTAATGGCTTCCACTTGGCTTTTCTTACCATAATAACCCTTACTCCACATGTCAGGGACCCATTGTGGGTATTCTGCCAATTGCTGAATATATCTATTCCAATTATACATTCTGGCACTGGGGAAATCACTACAAGGATGAGTTTGGGGACTCACTGGGCCCACTGTGAGACACACCTTAGCTAAGACTCCATCAATAACTTGACCTCCATATGCCCCCACTCTGACTGGTGGGCCACAATGATGCTTTGGGTCTCCTGGAATTAGTGTCAGTTCAGAGCCAGTGTCCAGTAGTCCCCAAAAAGTCTGATTATTTCCTTTTCCCCAGTGAATAGTGACTCTCATAAATGGCCTCAGATCCCTTTGGGGAAGACTGGGAGAAAGATTGACATTATAGATTTTTGGCAGTGTAGCGGGGTCTTTCCTCAAAGGGACCCAGCCTCCCCTTCATTCAAGGGATTGTGGGTCTGTAAACTGATTGAAGTCTGGGAATTGATTGAGAGGCCATGACTCTATTCTGGTGATTCAGTCTAGGCTGCTGTTCATGTGACCTAGAATTCTTCTGTCTGTACAGATCAAGTAAATATTTAGTAGGCCCGCCGTGTATTTCACTACTAGGAACACCATGAGCAAGTAGCCAATGCCATAATTCCACACGAGTCAGACTGTTCTGATTATTGTTCTGACTCTGCTGTCTATGATGGTAACCATGCCCACCTTGCCTTTTGACAAAGGTGCTGCTGCCACTTGGCCCCTACTACTACGGGGTCTAATCAGCCCCATCGTGTCTTAGTTCTGTTAGGGCAGTTTCCACTGTCAAATCTGGTTTATATAAAATAGCAGTCACTGTAGTCTTCAAAGGTGCTGGAGCTCCCTTCACAAATTTATTCATCACTGTACCTGGTGAAAGGTGTGTCTTCTGGACTCTCCATTTCTGGCTCTAGGAGTCTGATCTGATAAATGCGTTAGAACAGGCCAATTTCCCTAAGCCTCTGGATACCTTCTTCTACATTATACCAAGGCAGGTCTGGTACTTCACTTTACTTAAGGTAGGCCACTGGATAATCCCTGCTTCAGTAAGCCAACCAAATAAACAATTAGATCCTTTCCTAACTTCTTGAGCTGAAACCTTGAATGAAGAATCCGTACTTAGTGGGTGTAAATCAATAAACTCAGACTGATCCAATGTTACATTCCTTGCAACATTATCCCACACCCTCAGTAGCCATTCCCATACATAATTCTCCAGGTTTCTGTCTGCACATGTTAGCAAAATCAAGTAGGTCTTTTTGGGTGACCTCCTCAGTCACACTTTCTATTTCACCTTTTGGGGCTTGCTTGGACTTAACTTTAAATATAGGTCTAGCAGCAACAATGGGTGGTTAGAGCAGTTCCTGAGAACATTAAGCAATGTCTTCCATGGCCTCTGCCTCAGGTAATGACCCAGCAGGAACAGTTGGGTTAATCTCATCAAACTGAGGTAGAGGGGATAATGGTTTAAAGTAATCCCTTCAGATGGGAGGGATTCAACAGAATTTACAGGCTCTATATCCTGATCTTCCTGACTATCTTCCCATATATCCCCATTCCAGGTTTCAGGATCCCATTTTTTCCCAATCCATGCCCTCACTTTAACTTCAGACACCATTCTGGGTTGGTAATTTAATTGGCACTGTAATTCAGCCACCCTTACAATAAGACTCTGGGTTTGGTTTTCAGCAATATCAGCTCTGTTACTAGAAGAAATAAGGCTTTCTTTCAGAGCACAACTGGAAACGTTGAGGTCTTTTATGTGGCGCTTAAGCCATGACTCAGCAGCCCTGAGTTCATCTCGCTCTTTCACCACTTTGTCTAGTATAAGTAGGACCAACCAACCAACTTCCTTATACGCCTCATGCTGACAGAATTGCAGAAAAGTATCAAGTATGCGATCACCCAGAGCCTCACTTCTTACAGGTACTTGATCTATTGGTGGTGCTATTTTGCATATTAATGTCGCCACCTCCCACCATGGATTAGCAGGGCCCTCTTTACTAACAGAGACAGGATCACCAGTCCCTTTACGATTAATCGAATTGGAGACCAATTTAGGAAGCCCATCCATATGATTTTGTCCTCCTAGAACCACTCTCAGTACCAAATGTGCTAGACTGGGTTCTCTAGAGAAACAAAACCAGTAAAGCTTATATATATAGAGAAAAAGAAATTTATCTTAGGAAAATGGCTCACACACTTATAGAAGCTGGCAAATCCAAAGTTCTTGGATTAAACGTCAAGCTGGAGGCTTTTCCTGACTCACGCAGCCGCATGGGCTGAAGGGTTCAAGGTTGGCAGGCAGTATACTGGCTGTTGACTCCAATGAATGATGAATCCAAGATCTCCAGGCTGAATGGTGGATTGTTTGCTCACAGACAGTTGTAGGCAGCACAACATAATTCCGATCCACAGAAGGATGTCTCTTTTCCCAGGATGTCCATAAATATACTGGAAGTAGGCCACACCCCTAGGAAAACTCCCTTTCAGCAGATTGGCTGCCCAGAATATATACATCTAATCCCATCATGGGAGTGACCACATCACAGTTGCTTAAACCACACAGAATTGTGGTCCAACCAAGTTGACACACAGCTCCAACTATCACAGTGGGTTAGATGATGATATGTCTTGGTGATTTTCTTTTGGGGTCTATTCTGTTTGGGATTCATTGGACTTCTTGAATGGATATATTCTTGTCTTTCATCGTATTAGAGAAATTCTCTTCCAACAAATCTTTGACAGTTTTCTCTGTGGTTTTGTTAGTTTCTTCCTGTTATGGAATTCCAAATACGCATAGGTTATTCATTTTGGTGGTATCCCACACGTTCATTGAACTTCTCGAATGTATTTCTTCTCCTCTTTCATCATATTAGGGAAGTTTTCTTCCAACAGATCTTTGACAATTTTCTCTGTGGTTTTATTGATTTCTATCTGTTTTTGAATTCCAGTCACATGTATCTATTCTTCTTGATGGTGTCCCACATAAATCTTAGACTTTCTTTTTATGTATGTATGTATGTATATATGTATGTGTGTATGTTCTGTTTCTTTTGTCCCCTTAACAAAGTGTTGCAGAGAAATTTGTTTTCAGTGTTGCTAATCTTGTCTTCCATTAATTCAGTCCTCCTTTGCCTTTTCAATGTGTTACCTATTTCTGAAATCTTAGTATTAATCTTCTGGATTTCTATTTGCTGTTCTTATATGGTTTTTTCATTTATTTTGTCAGTTTGTTCTTGTATGTGTTCCTGAATTTGTCTAGAGTTTGTCCATGTTTTCATTGATTTTGTCAGTGTTTTCTTTGCTCTGTCTCTCAGTTCATTGAAGGTTGTTGTTGTTGTTGTTGTTTGCCGTCGAGTCGGCCCCGACTCATAGCGACCCCTCCTTGGGTTTCCGAGGCAGTATCACTATGGAAGTAGGATTGCCCAACCTTCCTTCCGTAGGAGTGGCTGAATATAATTCTTTTGAACTCCCAAGCAGGTAGTTCCAATGCCATTTCTTCCTCAGGGAGGCTTTTTGGCTCTATATTCTGGTCCCTTGTTTGTACTACTTTACCTTGCTTCTTTGTGTGAACTGGAATTGTCTGTGTTGTCTCTGAGACATTGTAATGACATTGTGTTTATGTTTAATTGGTGATTGTATGTTGGTGTATTTTGCCCAGGTTGGTTTTCTTCTTTTGCTTTATTTTCTTTTGATATATCCAAGATCCATGCATGTGGGGCTAGTGTGCTGCTCTGTTTGCTAGTTTGGCAGCACTTAGGCACTCATTGCCTGTATTCTAGAAGAAGTGATAGAGAATGAGAATGTGTGCACAATTCTGTTTGCTGTTCATGTAGAGCAGTTGAGGGTGGGTTGGGCTGGTATTGGCCACTGCTTGTCATTGATCAGTTGGTGCAGAAGCAGGTGGTAGCTCTTGTTGAATGGATGGGGCTCCAGGAGTTGTAGATGTGGTTGTGTCATGTGGGCATGGTCACTGACTCTGCCAAAAAAACCCCCACCAAACTCAGTGCTGTTGGGTCAATTCTGACTCATAGCGACCCCTCCTTGGGTTTCTGAGGCAGTATCTCTATGGAAGCAGATTGTCCAGTCTTCCTTCTGAGGAGTGGCTGGTGGATTTGAACCGCCAGCCTTCTGCTTAGCAGTCAAATGCCTTAGGCACTGTGTCACTAGACTCTGCCGGGTGGTGCAAAAAATTTAACACCAGAAAATCAGAGAACAAAAATATACAAACAGTACAACAAAAAAGAAAATATTAAAAGAAAAAAGAGAATGAAAAGGAGAAAAAACAAGTAACTACAGAAAGAAAATAAATGAAAAAGAGAAGGAAAAAAAAAGGACAAAAAGAAAAATAAAAGCCTAAATACGGGAAAGAAGGAAAAAGAATCAAGAAAAGAGAGAAAGAATGGTAAAGAAAAATACAAGAAGAAAAACAAGGGATGGGAAAAACAAAACGAGAAAAAGATAAAAGGGCACAAACAAAAGCAAAAAACAGGTAAAGGACAGAAAAGGCAAAAGAAAAAAAGAAAGGAGAAAAAGAAATTTAACAAAAAAAAAAGGAGAAAAGGGGACTGAGGTGGTGTTCTGCTGGTTGAGTACCTGGCAGGCAGCTGAGCACCTGGTTTCAGGAGTTCCTGCTAGCCCAAAAGACAGCTGGGGTCAGGGGGCCTGGTTCAGGATGGAATTCCTGCTGGTCAAGAAGGTAGATAAGAGTGGGGGATAGTTTCCCCTCACATCAGAGGGAGAGAGTGGAAACAAGGGGAATATCTCACCTTTCTGGTTGCTAGCCACTGTTGTGGATACCTGTGTAGGCCTCAGCAAGTGAAGCTGATTATCTGGTTGCTCTCCTGATAGGAGCCCCACTTGCAAAAATTCAAAATGGCCATGCCATCAGGCTAGTTGACAGTCCACAGCTTTGTCTCCTTATTTGCTGTTTTCATTCAGTTTTTTCTACTGGTCAGTGTTTGACCCACTTCTTTATCTTACCCTTTGAAGCTCAGGGTTCCAGGATTATTGTCTATATCTGGTTCATTTGGTTTCTTTTTTTGTAGAGGGTGTGGGTAACTTGTCTTGCCTAGTCTGCCATCTTACCAGAGGTTCTCCCCAATTGCCTTTTCAAAAGACTTTACCAGCGTACTCTTCTACCAACAGTAAAAGACAGTCTCTTTTCCTCAAATCCTTGCCAAACATTTATCATTGTTTTTAATATTTTGCTAGTTTGCCAGATAAAAACATCACATTTTAATATACATTTCCCTGATTACTAGTGAGGAGGAGCATCTTATGATACATTTATTGTCCATTTATATGTTGTATATGAATTGCTTGCTATTAACCTTCGTTGTTGTTAGGTGCCGTTGAATTGGCTCTGACTCATAGCAACCCCATGCACAACAGAGCAAAACACTGCCAGGTCCTCTGCCATCCTCACAATTCTTGCTACATTTGAAACCATTGCTGCAGCCACTGTGTCAATCCATCTTGTTGAGGGTCTTCCCCTTTTTTTTGACCCTCAACTTTACTAAGCATGATACCTTTCTCTAGGGAGTGGTCCCTTCTGACAACATGACCAAAGTAGGTGAGATGTAGTCTGGCTGTTCTCACTTCCAAGGAGTATTCCGGATGAACTTCTTCCAGGACAGATTTGTTCTTTCTTCTGGCAGTCCATGATTTTTTCAGTATTCTTCGTCAACACCACAATTCAAAGGCATCAGTTCTTCTTCAGGCGTCCTTATTGTCCAGCTTTTACATGCATATGAGGCAATTGAAAATACCATGGCTTGGGTTAGGTGCACCTTAGTTTTCAAAGTGCCATCTTTGTTTCCTAACACTTAAAAGAAGTCTTTTGTAGCACATTTGCCCAGTGTAGTATAGCATCTGATTTCTTGACTACTTCTTCCATGGGTGTTGATTGTGGATCCAAGTAAAATGAAATCCCTGACAACTTCAGTCTTTTCTCTGTTTATCAAGATGTTGCCAGTTGCGAGGATTTTCATTTTCTTTTTGCCCCATAGTGAAGACTGAAGTCTTTGATCTTCATTAGTAAGTGCTTCAAGTCCTCTTCACTTTCAGCAAGCAAGGTTGTGTCATCTGCATGTCACAGTTTGTTAATGAGTCCTCCTCCAGTCCTGATGTCATGGTCATCCTCATATAGATCAGTTTCTGGGATTATTTTGAAAATATTCACCACTGAAAACCTTATGAGTAGCAGTGAAGCACTGTCTGATACGTTTTAACCTTTAGATGTGAAAAAGTGTCTGCTTTCCATCATTTGGGTATTTCTAATATTAATTAATGATGGCCGCCTTTTTTGTTTTTCTGTACTACTATATATTTTTTCTATTCAAATAGACGTTTTATGCCATTTTTACGTGGTTTCATGTAGAAGTAGAGATTAATATATACTCAGTTCTCCATCCTGATACATTGTTTGGGGATGAGATTTTTTTTTTTTTTTTTATCCTTGTTGTATAAAGATTTGCACTAAATGCATGTTGGAATGAAAATATGATTTTTCAGGAAGAAATTATTTCAATATTGATCTCTTTTTGTTTCCGTCCTATGTGAGAGTGACTGGTAGTTATCTTTTTGTCTTTTTAAATAATTGCTTCGTTCATCTTTATAAATCCTGTTTATTGGTTGGATTACATACTTAACAGTTTATTATGTACTTAACTTTGATCATGTGGTTAAATAATAGTTGCTTTGTGTTATAGTTAGGAAACACATAATCCAACATACTGTTGTATTCTTTGAATCATTGGACTCAAGATAGGAGGAAAAAAAGCAACTTTTGCTCTTAGACTACTTATCTTCCTGGTTTCTGGAGTGGGAAAGATGAACTGCCTTTGATAATTCCATGGATCACATGAGTGGTTTAGGCTTTCTCTGAATTGGTTTGTTGACCTATCCATTTTCTTTTTTTGTCCTTCCCCACTGGTTTGTTTTTGAGGAGTATTTTCTCCCCATTGCTGACTAAATTATTCAAATAGTAAGAATGCAGTTCTTAGTTCTTAGCCAGGGAACAGAGTAATCAGATATAGTCAATGAGTTACTAAAGTGAATGATGGTTCTATAAGGCAGGCATTAACTTTTGTGAAGGATTTTTTTTTTTAAAGGTAAGTAAACTTTTAGGACCTAATTATCTTTGAAATGATATTTTTTATACCTTGTGTTCTCTTTCTCCCTTGAGCTGTTGAATAGAATGTACTCTATTAGAACTTGAACATTTTACTGTGATCTCTCTGGCTGTACAGTGCATTGTGAGGTGAATGTTGAGCTTATTATTTTATGTGGAAAGTTTAAGATATATTTAAAAGAACAATCAGGTTGTTTGCTTGTTTTTAAAAAATATTTCCTGTTAGATTATAAAATCTTTCTGGATGGATCTGTTTTTTGTTATCTTTTAACTTGCCATTGCACCAAATACTGTATCTTACACTTAGGTATTCTGCAAATGCTTATTAAATTGAATTGTTGATCATCTAGTTTCTAAGCCCCTTACTTTATGAGAAATAAGTTGTTTAAAGATTTCTTAAAGACTCATGGGATTCTTTTGCAACACTGATTGATATTTTTAAAATTCTTTCCTCTGAAGTATGATACAATCTTTGAGGAAATGTTCACGTTAGGCATGTGCTGTCATGCCTTTTTCTAGAACCAGGAAATAGGTACAGACTCTCCTAGTCCATCTTTAAGAATAGGCAAACTATTTAGAACTGAAGAAAAGAAAGAAGTTTTAAAAGGTATGTTTTCCTGGAAATAGATTTAATTTTGACTGCAGGAGGGAAGACAGTTTATAGGAGACTTAAAATCTAGAAGCATCAGACAGTTGTTTTCTCTCTGCTATTTACAAGTACCCATATGAGGAGAAACAGCTGTATCAAGTAACATACTTTCCAAAGAAAATAGCACATTTGGGAAATTCAGGGCGTGGTCAAATTTTATTAGAATAGCAGGTTATTCAGATTATTTCTGCATTATATGGTTTTTTCCTATCTCTTTCATGTATGAGAGAGGAAGATCAGTAGTTACAAGATTACTGTATAATTAGTTATATGATTTAGAGAACTGTTTAAATAAAATAATTTCAATGCTACTTGAAAGCCAGATTAGGGAATTTGGCAGCAGTAGCTGTAACTATTTTGTATCTAGTACAAAATAAAATATTTTGTTAAACTATGAGTATAAAGCTTTTAATAAAATAGATGTGTTTTTTTTCTGCTTATAAAAATAACATGTGCATTGGAAAAGAAAAAAAAAAAAGTTCAGGTTTTAGAGAAAATTTGAGAAAGAGAAAATCACTAGTAATCCTGCCATCTAATAACCATATTTTAGATTTTATCATGAATTTATTCCTTGCTACCCTGTATGACAGAATAGAACTGCCCCATAGGATTTCCTAGGCTGTAATCTTTATGGGAGCAGATCACCAGCTCTTTTTTCCCCACAGAAAGGCTCTAGGGTTCATATCTCTGACCATTTGGGTAGCAGCTGAGTGCTTAACCATTATGCTACCAGGGTTCCTTACATTTAATCTTAAGCTTTTTTTTTTTTTAAAAGAGATTTGAGGTCACACTTACATACTGTTTTTTATTTAGCTCAGCATGTGAAGCTTTCCGTATCAATAAATATAGGACCATGTTAACATTTTTATTGGCTACTTAGAATTATAGAAAATATAATTGTAATATATCATCTGTATGCCAGTATTGGGAGCTCTGGTAGTGTAGTGCTTAAGGCACTTGACTGCTAACCAGGAGTCTGGCTATTCAAACCCACCCGCCACTCCTCAGCAGGAAGATGGGTCAATCTACTTCCATAGTGATACTGCCTCGGAAACCCAAGGAGGGGGTCGCTATGAGTTGGGTCTGACTCGACGGCACATAACAACAACAACAACAACATGCCAGTGTTTCCCATAAAGCTTATTATAATTCAAGTAAGAATAAAAAATGACTTTTAAAAATGTAATATGTTAAAAAAAACACAAAAACCAGATTTTAAAGATTTATCATCTCCAGTAGCATAGTGCCTAAGGCACTTGACTGCTAACCAGAAGGCTGGCTGTTCAAACCCACCAGCCACTCCTTGGAAGGAAGGTTGGGCAATCTACTTCCGTAGTGATACTGCCTTGGAAACCCAAGGAGGGGTTGCTATGAGTTGGGGCCGACTCAACGGCACACAACAACAACAACAAACCAAATCTGTATAAAATGTCACAAGTTATCTTCTTTCAGTGATGATTGTTCCCTTTGAGATTGTGAGCTTGGTTTTATTTTTCTGGAGTCAAATGAGAGTTTGAGGTCTTATTTGCCACTTATATCTGAGAGCCAGCTGTTTTGTTTATCTCCAACTTTTTTTAAAAAAAAATGAATGTGGTTGGCAAATCATAATACAGATGATGTGGATATTTTACCTGAAGCTGAGAGGCCGTATAGTGTGATTAAGAGCCAACTGCCTGAGTTCAAATTTGAGTTGTCACTTAATAGTGCATGAAGCTATTTAACCCTTCCATGTCTTTGTTTCCTGGTCTGTAAAATGGACACCATAGTACCTAGCTTATAGGATTATTGTGAAATAGTCTGACACATAGAATTAATTATTGTTAAAATTTGAAATTAAAAAAAAAAAATCTTAACAAAGTACCCCTTCATCATTACCATTTATTTATATGTTTATTTGTGTAAGAAATGGCAGACTGTCAAAAAGTCAAAGTTGGAGGCTGGAGAATTAGTGGTATAATAAATGAATTCACATTTTTCAGGGCTGTGAAAGCCTATCTTTGCCTTTTCACACACATTTACTTAGAGCTTTTACTTTCTACATCTTTTTGAGCTTGGCAGCTAAACATATGCCTTATGCATAAAGCAATATTTTCTGGTTCTATCTATGTGCAAACGTGAATGTTTACAATTAATTTTTTGTACATTTCTATATAAGCATGTAATAATTTAAAATCTGTGTTGAAGTAATTTTAAAAACCTGATCTTAATACTTAAAGGAGAAAATATGTAAAATTTTATTTGGGATAAGAATTTACATATGCTTAATTCTAAATATATATATATATATATAGGAGCTCTGGTAGCATAGTGCCTAAGGCATTTGACTGCTAACCAGAAGGCTGGCGGTTCAAACCCACCAGCCACTCCTCGAAAGGAAGGTTGGGCAATCCTACTTCCATAATGATACTGCCTTGGAAACCCAAGGAGGGGTCGCTATGAGTCGGGGCCGACTCGACGGCACATAACAACAACAACAACAACAATTATAATATTTATATTGAAAGGCATCCTAGACTATAAAATGAAAGGTTTTCCTAGGATGTGAATGAAACGAGCATACTGTCATCAGTGTGATTTCTATAAAACTATGTAAGAATCGTAAGAGGAAATTAGTTGCTTTGATGTTATTTATGTGATTGCTTAAGTAGAAGTCATGCTTTAGCCTTATATGCAAGAAATCATTTGCTATGATTTCAGGATGTCGTGGAATGGAAGCTGAGAGTAGTTCTAGTTCACCCCACAGCATTCTTTTGGGGGCAGCATCAGGTGTAGTCACCAATTCAATCCTATAGAAGTAGTAAGTGTTAGTAACAAATGAGAATCTAGAAATCAGAGGATATAAAACATTGATTGCTCTATATATCAGTAAGTTGAAATATTCTGAGACTAATTTGATTACCTCACAAGTTCATCATGTTCTGAAGCAACAGTCCCTAACTTTATCAGTTTGTATTATGTTCCTTTTGTAACCCCCATATAAATGTGAAATATTTTTTAGTGTTTTCTACCTGAGAGTAAGCTGTTGTTGTTGTTATGTGCCGTCGAGTCGGCCCCAACTCATAGCGATCCCTCCTTGGGTTTCTGAGGTGGTATCACTACAGAAGTAGGATTGCCCAAACTTTCTTCCGAGGAGTGGCTGGTGGGTTTGAACTGCCAGCCTTCTGGTTAGCAGTTGAGTGCCTTAGGCACTATGCTACAAAAATATATTCAACCCGTGTATTGAGATGGTGATATTTAGTCAGTGCACCTTTATGGACTGTACATTTATGATTTGTTAGCTTTTTAAAAGTATATTGAAAATTAATCTAAATATTCCCATTTTTATCCTTGTGAACACTCCTAAGGGCCTGGGGTCATCCCAATTTGAGAAAATTTGTCTCAGTGATAACTAGAAATGATAGGGTTAAATGTGTATAACTCATATAATTTACTGAATGTTTTCATTGTTTTATTTTATAAGAATAATCTGTTATTTGCCAGAGAAAAGATTAATACCTTGGGCTGTCTGGTCCTACAGCTCCCACAGGTTATTTCTGTAGTCTGTAATGATTATGTGAATTTTACCAGTTCAGATAAGGAAATGGGGAAATTATGGGTAGATGAGCTTCTAGTCTTTAAAGTGTCATTAGGTAGCACTCCTCCTACCAATCCTGTGCTTGAGGCACTGTCAAGTTAGGTACTTTTTACAGAGAAATTGAGAGGGAGCTCCCCAAAGCATAGGGCCTAGAACCATCACCCAATATGGTATGGTTTGTGTCACAGAAAGTATTTGTTGGATCTTTTAAAGATCAGTTAGTCTGACCTTACCATTCACCTCAACAGCATTCTACTAGAATGTAAGCCCCGTGAGAACAACTTTGTCATTTTTGGTCAGGGCTGTTTCCTCACCCCTAAAAATAGTTACTGAAATAGAGAATCTGGTGCCCGAAGGCACTCAGTTGTCTTGTTCCATGAGCCAGCAAGCCTGCTTCTCTGTCTCATGCCTCTGGGTTCCTTAGCCAATCATCTCAGCTGGTCGTGTCTGCCAAAGATGTCCAGCTCAGGGATCTCGAGTCCGAGGACACACTCCATTCTACCTCCAGCTCTTCTCTCTTGATCGCAGCTGGCTCCCCCTTTCTGTTTCTAGGAGGGCTAATTTTAAGCCTAACGGAATGAGAAAAGTAACCAATCCCCACATTGGAATTCCATATACCTTATTTGTATGGTCCCACCTCCACGAGGGTGCCATGTGCCTTATTTACATGACTAACAAGCTGTGCAATCCTCTTGGTAGGCCATAAGCACCTTACATTTGCATAGTTCCACCCAGTCATCTGGTGGGAGTCACAAAGACAATGGCTAGGAGAGCCATACCAAGTAAATCACTGTACCACAGTGTGTATGTGAGTTTTATTCTATTACCCTAAAGAGGGTACATTTGCAGTACTCTAACAGGGAATAGGTAGTCTTTTGTTACTTAGCATATGAAAGACTAAATTTAGAACCCCTACTGCATTTAAAAAAAACAAAAAACAAAACCCAAACTCACTGCTGTTTAGTCAGATCTGACTCATAGCGACCCCTCCTTGGGTTTCTGAGGCAGTATCACTATGGAAGTAGATTGCCCAGTCTTTCCTTCGAGGATTGGCTGGTGGGTTTGAACCTCCAGCTTTCTGGTTAAATAGTCACATGCCTTAGGCACTATGCCACCAGAGCTCCTATACTGCCAGGGTCCTATAAATTCTTTAATTATGATTATCATCACACAGCATGTAGCATTTGTTAACTAGCATAGTGGATTTAAGATTTTTATAATAATAAAACAAATACCAAAATGGATAGAAGAATAAAATGAACCTCATATGTCTATCATCTAGATTCAACAATTATCAAGATAAATATTTTTTCATGGTGAAATGAGTGTTTTTCAAGATACGTTCATCATCTGGAAATATTATCCAGGCATTTCTGCCCTTGCATGAACAGAGTTTAAGATTTCAGTGAGGGAATTCCAGTAAGATGTAGGAATAGGCAGACAAGCGACACAGACCCTCTTCAACAAAGAAAAGAAAAACCAATTGACAGAGATACAGAAGATAATCCTGGAGGCCTGAGCTTTGAAAGGAACTATACAGAAGTGGTTTAGGCACCAACTAGTGGGAAAACTTGAATGAAAACAGTGAGTACAGAGACGGTTGGAGCTGCGGACTGTCAGCTGCTTTGACAGGACCAACAGCCTGAATATTTGCAAGTGGTATTGGGACCTGAGAATTGACTTAAAGATCAGCCCTGGTTACCAGGGCTACAGGGATGACTGTGCTGGTGGCCTATAACTAGGAAGGGAAACAGCAAGGAGGGAGACAATCTGAGCTGTTGACTTTCTGCTGTCTGGAGGGTGCAGCCATTTTGATTGTTTACATGTGGCAACCATTTTGGATATTTAAAGTGACCAAGGGCACAGCCATTTTGAACGTTTACAAGTGGTGGCCATTTTGGATATTTAAAGTGACCGAGGGGACAGCCATTTTGAATGTTTATAAGCAGCGACAATTTTGGGTATTTAAAGTGACTGAGATTGCAGCCATTTTGACTGTTCACAAGCAGTGGCCATTTTGGATATTTAAAGTGACCGAGGGGACAGCCATTTTGAATGTTTATAAGCAGCAACAATTTTGGATATTTAAAGTGACTGAGATTACAGCCATTTTGACTGTTCACAAGCAGTGGCCATTTTGGATATTTAAAGTGACTGAGGCACAAAGTTTACAAACGGTGGCCATTTTGGATATATAAAGTGACTGAGGGTGCAGCTGTTTTGAATCTTTGCAAGTGGTGGCCATTTTGGATTTTAAAGTGATAAGCTTTCTCATTTGGATTCCAGGGACCTAAGAATAGGTTCTCTTTGCCAAGGTCGGCAGGGACATACAAGAGGATGACAACAGGAAAGGAGACATGTGGTGAGTGTGTAAGTGCTGTCAACCACTGAATAGAGAAGCATAACACAGTATCCTGCTTGCATAGATAACATACAAAAAAAACAAAAAAAAAAGAAAATCGTGGGCAAGTCACTCCAA
>NW_006921661.1:6645402-6648778 GCF_000298275.1 Orycteropus afer afer | reverse complement strand
ACTACAAACCAAAAAGAGGGAAAAAACTATGTCGTTACAGAACTTCTAGATGGTAGGGATGTCAAGACAACTACAAGATAGAATGGATTGTTCTAAACTTGGGAAGAAAACTATAAACTTCAAACTATAACTTTGAGGTTACAGAGTAACCTCAAAGAAAATTGTTAAACCTTCACATCAAAATAAAAAAGAGGACCAGCATAACTACTCAGCAAATACTAAAACAGTAGCAGTGAAGGAAGTGATAACACGATTCATAAACAAAACGAGCTCAGCATAGAAAATTATATGGGACAAAGAAATCGACACCACAAAAAAGCACATAACAAAAATGACAGCAACAAATTCATATTTGCCAATAATTACATATCTGGGGGATTTATCTCTAAGATAAGCCTAAGGGATTTTTCTCTAAGATTTATAGAAAACTCCAATGCCTCAACACCAAAGGAATTAACAATTCAATTGAAAAATGGGCAGAAGACATGAACAGACACTTCACCAAGGAGGATATTCAGGATGTTCACAATCATTGGCCAGGAGAGATGTAAATCAAAACAACAGTGAGATGCCATCTTACCCCAGCACTGATGGCAAGGTTCAATGAGACGGAAAATAACAAATGCTGGTGGGGATGCGGGGAGATTGGGACTCTCATACACTGCTTGTGTGACTGTGAAGTGATTCAACCACTGTGCAAAGCAATATGGCGATTTCTTAGAAAGCTGGAATTGAAGATGCCGTTTGACCCAGCAATCCCATTACTAGTTATATATCCTAGAGAAGTGAGAGTCAGGACAGGAACAGATATATGCACACTCATGTTCATCACAGCACTATTTAGCAAAAAGATGGAAACAACCTACATGCCCATTAGTGGAATAGTGAATGACCAAACTTTGGTATACACACATTCTGGAATGCTATGTAGCTCTAAAGAATAATGTAGAGTCTGCAAAACACCACATAATATTGATGAACTTGGAGGACATTATGCTGAGTGAAATAAGTCATTCACAGAAGGACAACTGTAGTATTAGTTCGTTGTTGTGGAGGGTTGAGGAAAGGTTTTTATATGAAGGGAAACTTTCTTTGTTGGTTGGTTGCCAGGGGTGGGAAGGGAGGGGAGGGGAGGGAACACTGCAAAAAAAAAAAAATTCATTGACCCATGTAACTTTAGTTTTGTGTATTTCACTGTACATAAATTATATTTCAATAAAATGCAATAAAAATATAAATAAAAGAATTCAGTGAGCCCAGTATCCTATTACTTCTATGGGATGTTGTCCTATGGCTAGGAATTCTATTTGACTCTCGGTTTAGCTGTTAATGGAAAATTCAACTATTTGGTTTCAACCAGAAGATTAGTTGAATCCTGCTACTAAAATAATGCCTTTAGTGAACTTGTCATGCAAGATGCTTATTGTAGTGTCTAAAGGACAGAATACTGTCTGGAAATTTATGATGCTTAAAAAACAGGTTATGTAACTTTTTATACCTAACCAAACCAGTTACCATGGGGTTGATTTCAACTCACAGTGACCCAATAGGATAGAGTAGAACTGCCCCATAGGATTTCCAAGGCTGTAAATCTTTATGGAAGCAGATTGTCACATACATCACCTGTGGAGCAACTGGTGGGTTTAAACCACTGACCTTTAGGTAAACAGCTTAGTGCTTAAATGCTGCACCACATGGCTCCTTTTTTTAGTACCTACTTACTAATGACTTAGTCAAGAATTACAGAAAGCTAATTGAAAGCTGTGGTGTTTGGGTAGGGCTTGCACTAACTAGTGGGTTAAATTGTTATTTCCAGTAACAGATCCCCAAATACTGTTATCTGTGGAGATTTTCCTTGTGGCTGGTCAGAATTTCCAGAAAGAAATCCTTCACTCTCCTGACTTAAGGAACATAGAATGGGGAGAAAGCAGGAATTTGTCTTTTGGATATGTGGACTTTCACTTGTCCCCTCATTATTTCTTTTAACAGTTTTATAATTGATATACATGAACTGCACATAATTAAAGTTCATCTGTAATCAAGATAGCAAATACATCTGTCACTTCCAGAAGTTTCTTCATGACCCTTTGTAATCCCTCTCTCCTGCACTTCTCCCCATCGCCAGGCAACCACTGATCTTTCTGTCACTTTAGGTTGCATTTTTCAGGAATTTTGTATAAATGGAATCATACAATATGTACTCTTTTTCTGTCTGTCTTTTTCACTCATCATAATTGAGATTCATTCAGTTTGTTGCATGTATTGTTAATAGTTCATTCTTTTTATTACTGAGTAATATTCATGGTATGGATGGATCACAGTTTGCTTATCCATTTGCCTGTTTATAGGCATTTGGGTTGTTTCCAGTTTGAGGATATTACAAACAAAACTGTTAAGGACAACATTAATGTACAACTAACTCTTTCTATGGGCATATATTTATTTTTCTCTTAGATAAATAATTAGGAGTCAAATGACTGGGTCACATGGTATGTTTATATTCCAAAGTGATTTACTATTTTAATTCCCACCAGTAGTGTGTGAGAGTTTCAGTTTATCTCCATTTTCTCCAATATTTGGTATGATCAGTCTTTTTCACTTTTAGCTGTTTTAGTAGGGGTGTAGTGTTGTGGGATAGTATATAATTTTTATTTACATTTCCCTAATGACATATTAACATCTTTTCATGTGTTTATTTGCCTTCTGTATATTTTCTTTGGTGGTATGTCTGTTTATATCTTTTGCCCTTTTTAAAAATTGGGTATTTTTTTATTGTTGAGTTTTGAAAGATCTTTATATATTCAGGGTGTTGTTGTTGTTAGGTGCCATCGAGTCATCTCCAACACAGAACAAGTCACTGTGTGGGCCTGTGCCAGCCTCATGATCCTTGCTATACCTGAATGCACTGTCACAGCCACTGTATCCATCCATCTTGTTGAGAGTCTTCCCTGTTTTCGTTGACCTTGCATTTTACCAAGCGTGATATCCTTCTCCAGTGAATGATTCCTTCTGTTGACCAAAGGAGGTGAGACAAAGTCTGGCCGTTCTCTCTTCCAAGGAGCATTCCAGCTGCACTTCTTCCAGGATAGATTTGTGAGTTCTTTTAGCAGTATTCCTCAGTATTCTTTGCCAACACCACAACTCAAAAGCATCAACTCTTCTTCAGTCTTCCTTATTCATTGTCCAACTCTCATATGCATAAGAGGTGACTGAAAATACCACAGCTTGGATTAGGCGCACCTTAGTCTTCAAGGGGAGCTCTGGTAGCATAGTGGCTAAGACACTTGCCTGCTCACCAGAAGGCTGGCGGTTCAAACCCACCAGCCACTCCTCGGAAGGAAGGTTGGGCAATCCTACTTCTGTAGTGATACTGCCT
>NW_006921661.1:6642841-6645302 GCF_000298275.1 Orycteropus afer afer | reverse complement strand
TACTGCCTCGGAAACCCAAGGAGGGGTCGCTATGAGTCAGGGCTGACTCGACGGCACATAACAACAACAACAACAAGTCTTCAAGGAGACATCTTTACTCTTTAGCACTTTAAAGAGGTCTTTTGCAGCAGATTTTCCCAGTGCTATACATCGTCTGATGTCTTGACTGCTACTTCCATTGGTGTTGATCGTAGAACCAAGTAATAAGAAGTCCTTGACAACTTTAGTCTTTTCCCCATTTATTGTGATGCTGCTTATTAGGCCTGTTGTGGGTTTTTTTGTTTTCTTTATATTGAGTTGATCCATACTGCAGACTGTAGTCTGCAGTCTTCATCAGTAAATGCTTCAAGTCATCCTCACTTTCAACAAGCAGAGTGGTGTCTTCTGTGTATAGCAGGTTGTTAATGAGTCTTCCTCGAATCCTAATGTTGTGTTCCTCTTCTTATAATTCATCTTCTTGGATTATTTGCACAGCATACAGATTGAGTAAGTATGGTGAAAGGATACAACCCTGATGCACTCCCTTCTTGATTTTAAACCATGCAATATTCCCTTGTTCTGTTTGAAAGATAGCCTCCTGATTGATGTTCAGGTTCCTCATGAATACAGTTAAGTGTTCTGGAATTCCCATTCTTCTCAGTGTTTCCATAATTTGTTATGATCCACACAATCAA
This sequence comes from Orycteropus afer afer, assembly GCF_000298275.1. Classification (NCBI taxonomy): domain Eukaryota; kingdom Metazoa; phylum Chordata; class Mammalia; order Tubulidentata; family Orycteropodidae; genus Orycteropus; species Orycteropus afer. The sequence goes on along the minus strand of NW_006921661.1, from coordinate 6,644,628 downwards.
ATGCTTTTCCATAGTCAATAAAACATAAGTAAACATCCTTCTGATAGTCTTTGCCTTCAGCCAAGATCCATCTGAAATCAGCAATGATATCCATTAATCCATATCCTCTTCTGAATCCATCTTGCACCTCTGGAAGCTCTCTGTCAATATACTGCTGCAAATGTTTTTTAATTATCTTCAGTAAGATTTTACTTGCATGTGATATTAATTATATTGGTTGTTAATTTCTACATTCTGTGGGTTCGCCTTTCTTTGGAATGGGCACAAATATGGATCTCTTCCAGTCAGTTGGCCAGGTAGCTGTCTTCCAAATCTCTTGGCATAGCTGAGTGAGTGCCTCCAGTGTGGGAACCGTTTGTTGAAACATCTCGATGAGTATTCCATCAATTCCCAGAGCCTTGTTCTTTGCCAATTCCTTCAGTGCAGCCTCGACTTCTCTCTTCAATACCATTGGTTCTTGATCATATGCTGCCTCCTGAAATGGATGAACATCGACCAATTCTTTTTGGTATAGTGATTCTGTGTATTCCTTCCATCTGCTTTTGTTTTGTTTTTAAGTTTTATTGTGATTTGGGTGAAAGTTTACAGAGCAAATTCACTTTCCATACAGCAGCTCACATATACTTTGTTTCATGACATTGACTGCAGTTTCCCACAATGCAACAACTTCCCTCCTACTTCTCCTCATAGTTATATCTTCCCTGTGTCCTTCCCTCCCATGCACTACTGCCCCCTTAGCTGTCTCCATATGCATACACAGCCTTTCTGTTCTCCCATGATTGATCTCCCTGAGGAGTGTATCTACCTAATGTAAATGTTCAGCTCATATGCCTGTCTTTTTGTTTGGCTGGAAGCCACAGTACTGGATTCAGTTTCAGACCTGAAGGGCAGCTAGGGGCCATACTCAGTGGTTCCACCAGGCTCTATCAGACCAGACAACCTGGTCCCTGTTTTTTTCCCAAATGATTTTGAGTTTTGTTCCACATTGTTCTCCCACTCTATTTAGGATATCCTACATAGATTCCCCTCCGAGTGGTTGACAGTGGTAGCCAGGCACCATCTAGTTCTTCTGATCTCATAGTTGTATAGGCTGAGGATTGCATGGTGTACCAGTCGCTTGGACTAATTGTTTCCATGAATCTTTGGTTTTCTTCATTCTTCTTTGCTGTGGATGAGGAGAGACCCATTGTTACATCTAGATCGGCACTTGTAAACTTTAAAAATATCAGTTGCTACTTGCCAAAGTAGGATATGCAACAGTGTTTTTGTGTGGTATGTTATGCCAATTGAGCTTGATGTACCCTGCGACTATAGTACTGAGCCCACAGGTCCAGCTGTTTGCTCTGTCTGGGTAGCTGGCTGTGGCTAAGAAATGACCACAACCTTGTCCCTTGTCAGTTCTACTATATACTGGGAATTCTTACAGAACTTACAAATAAAGTTGTAGAAACATTGTCTCCTAACCCTATTCATGGTCATGGGCACACTTTGCCCTGCATAGACATACCTAATAGTTCAGCCTGTCCATCCATCTATCCACCCGTATATCAGTGTCTTCACTGACAACACAGTACTGTATGTGCAAAAAGGTTCATCTTTGTTGTCTGTACCTCCCATGCACCTGTCTGTGTTTTCATCTTCCTCAGTGCCACCTCAGTGATCATTCACATTTGGTACATTGCCCAAATCAGTACTTGTCTCTAACTATCTAACAGTGTTCTCTCCCTTCCCCTCCCACCCCTAGTAACCAACAAAGAAAATTTCCTTCCATATATAAACCTTTCCTT
>NW_006921661.1:6625612-6638822 GCF_000298275.1 Orycteropus afer afer | reverse complement strand
TCGATGGATCTATTTCTGGGTTCTCAATTCTATTCCGTTGGTCTATGTGTCTGTCATTGTACTAATACCAGGGAGTTTTGACTACTGTGGCTATGTAGTAGGTTTTGAGATCCAGCCGTGTGAGACTTCTTACTTTGTTCCTCTTCTTCGGTAGTGCTTTGCTTACCCGAGGTCTCTTTCCTTTCCACATAAAGTTAGTGATTGGTTTTTCCATATCCTTAAAAAATACTGATGGGATCTGGATTGGGATTGCATTGAATGTATAGATTGCTTTGGGTATAATTGACATTTTCACAATGTTCAATCTTCCTATCCACGAGCATGGAATGTTCTTCCATTTTTGTAGATATCTTATGGTTTCTTGAAGTAGTTTTTTATAGTTTTCTTTGTACAGGTCTTTTGTGTCCCTGGTAAGATTTATTCCCAAGTAATTTATTTTTTGGTAGCTATTGTAAATGGTAGGAGCTCTGGTAGCATAGTGCCTAAGGCACTTGACTGCTAACCAGAAGGCTGGTGGTTCAAACCCACCAGCCACTCCTCGGAAGTAAGGTTGGGCAATCTACTTCTGTAGTGATACTGCCTTGGCAACCCAAGGAGGCATCGCTGTGAGTCAGGTCCGACTTGATGGCACCTAACAAGAACAACTTTGTAAATGGCATTGATTCCCTTACTTCTTTTTCAGCAATCTCTTTGCTGGTGTAGAGGAATCCAACTGATTTTTAGATAGTTTATTAATTTTCTTTGAGGTTACCTTATAATTTATTGTTATCTTCCCAAGTTTAAAACCATCTCTTCTATCTTCTTATTGTCTTTACACCTTCTTCATTTGGAAGTTCTACAACTACATCATTCATTCATCTTTCTGCTTTGTAGTTGCCCTTGTTTAAAAATTGACATTTCTGGTGGCATAGTGCCTAAGGTTGTTGTTGTTATGTGCTGTCGAAAATTGAGGTTGTGAAGGAATTCACGTTGCTTGGTTCTACAATGGATGCCAACAGAAGCAGCAGTCAGGACATTAGACGACGTGTAGCATTGGGAAAGTCAACTGCGAAGGAACTGTTTCAAGTGCTGAGGAGCAAGGATATCTCCTTGAGGACTAAGGTGCGCCTGACACAAGCCATGATATTTCCATTCGCCTTGTATGCATGTGAGAGCTGGACAATGAATAAGGAAGACTGAAGAAGAGTTGATGCTTTTGAGTTGTGGTGCTGGCGAAGAATGCTGAAAGTACCGTGGACTGCTAAAAGAACTAACAGATCTGTCCTGGAGGAAATGCAGCCAGAATGCTCCTTGGAAGCAAGAATGGCCAGACTTCGTCTCACCTGTTTTGGTCATGTTGTAAGAAGGGACCATTCCCTGGAGAAGGATGTCATGCTTGGTAGGGTGGTGGGTCGACGAAAGAGGGGGAGGCCTTCAACGGGATGGATTGATACGGTGGCTGCGATGATGGGCTCAAGTATAGCAGGGATTGTGGGGCTGGCGCGGGATCGGGCAGTGTTTCGTTCTGCTGTGCATGGGGTCGCTGAGTCAGAAACGACTTGACGGCACTTAACAACAACAACATCAAGTGCCGAAGGCATTTGACTACTAAGCCGAAGGCTCGTGGTGGAAACCTACCAGCCACTCCTCAGAAGGAAGGTTGGACAATCTACTTCCGTAGTGATAGTGCCTCAGAAACCCAAGTACGGGTTGCTATGAGTCGGATCCGACTCCACGGCATTGTCTTTGTTTTTTGGTTGCCTATTTTCAGTCTTGTAAGTTTATTTTTTATTTTGGATACCTCAATATCTGAGTTAATTTCCAGGTGGTGTTGTCATGTGTCTTGATCTCAGGTTGTTGTCTGCCATTGTTGGTTCTTTGTCTAAATGACTTCCTTGAGCATTTCTTGTTGGGTTAACTTGAGTTTTACAAATTTTCCCTTATTTTCTGTTTATCTGGAAATGTCCTGATTTTGCTGTTGTTTTTTGAGGGACAGTTTTGCTGGGTATGTAATTCTAGGTTGGCATTATTTTTCTTTCAGGGTTTTATAGATCTCGTCCCATTGCCTTATTGCCTGCATGATTTCTGCTGAGAAATCAAAACTTAGTCTTACTAGATCTCCTTTGTAGGTAACTTTTTGTTTTCCCCATGCTGCTCTCAGGATTCTTTCTTTTTGTCTTTGGTTTTGGAAGTTTGATTATGATATATCTTGGTGACTTTCTTTTTGTGGCCTATCCTATTTAGGTTTGTTAAGCTTCTTGAATGCATGTCTTCTTATCTTTCATGATACTAGAGATGTTTTCTTCCAACAAATCTTTGATAGTTTTCCCTGTGATTTTTTTTTTGGGGGGGGTCCTCTTCCTGTACTGTAATACATACTGACACATGTATGTTACTCTTCTTGATGGTATCCCACGTAATCCTTAGGCTTTCTTAATTTTTTCTCTTTCTTTTTTCTGATTGTTCCTCTAACAGATTAGTATTAAGAGATTTGTCATCATTCTCTCTAATTTTGTCTTCCATCGATCCAGTTCTACTCCTTTGTCCTTCCAATGCATTATTTATTTATGAAATTTTAGTATTAACCTTCTGGATTCCTATTTGCTGTTTTTGTATGGTTTCTCATTTTCCACTTATTTTATCAATTTATTCTTTTGTTTATTTATTTTGAATTCTTCTAGAGTTTGATCTGTGTTTTCCTTGACTTTGTCTATGAGTTCCTTGGTGTCATCTTTGTTTCCTTTGGTCTCTTTCTTAATCTGATGAAGGGTTGTAAATGTAATCCTTTTGAATTCCTTATCAGGTAGTTCCAGTAGCATTTTATACTCTGGAAGATTTTATGACTCTATTTTGGTCACTTACTTGAGCCTTCATCTCCTGTTTGTATGTGATTTGGAATTTTTTCCAAGACATTGTGGTGTTATTATATTTACTTATTGATTATAGCTTGGTTTGCTTCTCCCTGATTTTTGGTTTTGTTTTACTGTATCCAGGCAACATATTGGGCATGCTACTGTCATCACTAGTTTGGCCGTACTGGGTGCTTACTACCTGTCTCCATATGGATTTGTAGCAGGTGGGAGTGTGGGTGCAAGTCTCTGATCATTGGTTGTGTAGAGAAGTTGAGGCCAAGATGGATGGATGTTGGCTGCTGTCTACCAGTGTTCCAGTGGTGTGGAGTGTTGGCACTCTTCTCAAGTTGGGGTAGTAGGTGTGGCTGTATGGTTGGGTAGTATCACTGGCTTCTGACTGATGGGGAAAAAACTAAAAAGGGACACAGAAGAGGGAAAAAAAGAAAAGAAAAAATAAAAAAGGGAGAGGAAAAAATAAGAAAGAAAACAAAGAAAAGGGAAAAGAAAAGCAGCACAATACTAGTACAAACTATAGCTGCCAAGCACACAAGTGTAGCAGGTATGGCTGGGTATAATTGCTGGCATCCATCTTATGAGGAAAAAAGAAAAAAAAAGGTGAAGGAGAGAGGAAGAAGAAGGAAAAAAGAGACAAAAGGCAGGGAGAGGGAAGAAAGGGGGGGAAAAAAAGCATCATAGCACCAGTGCAAATTTCAGCTGTCAAACACACAGGTGTGGTGGGTATGGCTGAGTAGATTTGTTAGCTCCCATCTTATGGGGAAAAAAGAAAAGAAGAAGGTGGGGAAGAAGAAAGGAAAAAAAAAAAAAAAAAGACAACAGCATAGCATCAGCCCAATCTCTAGCCACAGATGTCTGAGATCTGCAAAAGTGTGCTTCAGGCTGCTAATGGAGTGAAGCAACAGATTGAGGGGGCAGGAAACTGGGCCAGGTGGAACACCAGGTGGGGGAGGACAGTGGGGGAGGTTTGTCCAGCTGCCAGGTGGGTGGGGGTAGGGCTGTGCCTCTGGTCACTCACTGGGAGGTTATATGGGGTAAAGAGGATGATCACACCTCTCTGGTCACCAAACACCAGGGTGGGTATCTGCAGTCCTGGGTGAGTGAAGCCGATTATCTGGTTCATGTCCCAATTGGGATGCTGCTAGCAATAATTCAGAATGGCTGTACTGTGCTAGGCCAGTTGGCAATTCACCATTCTGTAAAACACCTTGTTTGCTGTTTTCATTCAGTTTCTTCTTCTAATAGGTTTTTGATCTACTGCTTTATCCTTTTCTTTGAGCACACAGTTCCAGGATTGCAATATCTCTGTATTTCACTTGGTTTCTTGGGTCTCTGTTGTAGATGGTCTCAGGTCTCAGCCGTATATCTGCCTAGTTTGCCATCTTGGATCCTCTTCAAAACTCTGCGTTCTGATGTCAAAATATGTTCTAAAATTCAAGCTCTTAAGTAACCCCCATGGCTCAACTTTGAGCCAAATAATTGACAAACCTATTAGTTGAATGACCATGTTGTCAGAAGAGACCATTCCCTGGATATCATGCTTAGTAAAGTGGAGGGTCAACAAAAAAGAGGAAGGCCCTGAACAAGATGGACTGACAGTGACTGCAGTGATGGGCTCAGGTATAGCAGGTATTGTGAGGCTGGCACAGTGTTTTGTTCTGCTGTACATAGGGTCGCTATAGCACCCTATGTATCGATGGCACCTAACAACAACAATATTAGTTGAATAATAACATTAGGGAGGTATGAACTCTTTAAAACAATCATCTTTATCAGATCAAAAGGGCAGTATTTGACCAGAGTTTAGATGGCGGGAAGGGATAAGAAAGAAGAATGAATGGAAGTGGAAAACAGAGCAAAAGTGGCTTGAGTGCTGTTACGTTGTGGGGATTTCAGTCAATGCCATGAAACAAAATGTGTATGAATTGTTGAATGAACACGGAAGTTGTTTTGTAAAAAAAAAATAAATGAAATCCAAGCTATTCGATATTGAATCTCCGTTGATTTTGAGAAATAACTATTGAGTCTTAATATTTTTGTCTGTAAAATTGTAGTGATAAATAGATTCAAACATTCACCCAAATCACATTAAAAAAAAAATTTTAGGGAAAAAAAAAAGATTCAAACAGAGCTCTTAAGGATTAAATGAGATATGCTATGTAAAACAAATAATTAATGACAGAGTGAAGTTATTTCTTTTTTAAGTGCACATGCTACTTTCTGACATTCCTCAAGGAATTTTTTTTTTTTTCAGTATAAAAACTCCTAGAGACCAGGTCATCATATCCTAATAAATAACTGCCAAAAGGAACAATAAAAATAATGCTTCTGCAGAACCCAGTGTAGAGAAAACACCAATATGTCTCAGGTTAGGATTCAAATGGACATATAGGTTTTTCACTTTTGTAAATTTTTTGCTTTGTTAAAGTGATACTCTGTTAGCAATGATTCACATTTGCAATATAAAGGCTGTTTTGCTAGCAACAGAGATCCACTGTCAGAGCTTTGAGAATAGCAATAAAACTTACTAGGAGGTAGAAGGATGCATTGTAATACATTAGAAAATCTTGAGAACATAACGTGTAAACATCATTAATCACTAAAAAAAAGAACACTAAAACATACGAAATAGGAGATTTAATATTTAATTAAAAAAAAAAAAAAAAAGAATGCCCACATATGTGTATATTGGGGAGTTGCAGCTGTCCTGTGAATTAAAGATGTTTATCAGTATCCCTGCTTATCAGTTTATCAGTATCATCTCACTAGATGGCAGTAGCACACCCTACCCCACCCTGTTTTGATAACCAAAGTGTCTCCACACATTGCCAAATGTTCCCTGAGGGACAAAATCACCCCACTAAGAACCACTGAGCTAAACCAAGGTTTTAATTCCACTTCCAGAATCTATGATTATGAATTTGAGCAAGTTGCTTAACTTTTAAACTTAGTCTTAGTTTTCTTATTACGTGAGATAGTATAATACTTAGCTCTATACCTGACACATAGAATTAGTAAATAACAGCAATATTATGACACTAAAACGTGTTCTCACTTGTGCCACTCTGTCTCTTTATCTCTCTAAAAGTGAAATGCTTCTTTGTGTAGCCTGTGGCCAAGCTGTTGAACAAGAATTTCTCATCTAAGATCTTCAAAAGGCGTTGATATTTTTATGTAGGCAGTTAGCACACACCTCAGGTTTGCTTTCTCCTGGGCTCCTCATCTTACATTCTTGTCTGAATTGGGCAGAGTTGAGCATGCACTATCTCATCTGAAACTCCTGGCACAGCATCATGTATGGTGTTCTTTGTGTATACATAAGCTTTTGAATTAGGCTCAGTACGTTAAAAAACTAATTCAGGCTTACAGAAATTGGGAAGATAAGACTAATGCTTTATTGTTGTTCATTGTTATTTGTGGTGGTTTTGTTTTTAACCCCGAGGCACCAGCCAATCAAAAATACAATATTTATTTATTCTATGGCCTACTTTTTTTTTGTAAGAATGATTAAAAATATTAGTAGCCTATAATTGCTTTTACATATGTTATCTCGTTTAAAGTTTATTAAAATTCGAGACATTGAAGGGAGAAGAAAGATAAGGAAAAGGGAAATCATGGTATACTGTAAATGCACAGCGAGACGGTACTGTGCATTACACTAGAAGAATGCATTGTAATACATTAGGAAATCTTGAGAACATAATGTGTAACATTAATCACGAGACAAAAGAACACTAAAACATGAAATAGGAGATTTAATATTTAATTTAATATTTAATTAAGTAAGTAGCATTATCTCTATTTTGTAGGCAAGAATAAGCGATAGCTTATAGCTAGTAAGTGAATAACAGAACCATTGGAACCTAGGTTTTCATTCCAAAGCCTATGCTATTGTCACACAATGACATGCTTTCAGCCCTCCAAATAAGGAGCATGTACCTTTGCTTTAAACTTCTTTGTAAATTGTTATCATGACCAACCCTCGAGACCATACATAGTATAATATGTAGGACATTGTGACTGTGATAGTCATTTTTTCTGTATTTAATGAGGTATAAAGATCTGTCTTGTCTAGTGTCAGCTTCTCTAGTTCTCTGTGGTCTCAGCTTCTCTGCTCTTCTGATCTAGTGCAGTTATATTGGGCTTATGAGAATGAAGAAAGTTTGTAAATGCAGGCTTTTTTGTCTGAGTGAATAAACCTTATTTTTAAAATTATGTTTATTATCTTAGCTTTTATGGTTTCATATTGCTCAAGAAGGCAGAGCAGTTAAATCTGAAGCTATGAATTACATGTTTGCCAAGGGCCAAGTAAAAGCAGACTTTAAAATCAAGAGGACTTTATATCCGATAAGAAAAATAATCCCCAAACTGCCACATGATCTATTTGTTCTGTTGGACTGCTCAGTAAAAGATATTTTTAAGTTTAGAGTGTCCTAAACTTTACTGTCTCGGTGTAATTTGTATTTTTAGTTGAGAGAAGAAAAGTTACAAGAGGAGAAAACCTCTGAAGATCAAAGCCACAAACTGTTGTTACCAGAGGATACAGAAACAGGGAAAAGGAAGATGGATGAACAGAAAAAAAGAGATGAGCCGTTAGCACTGAAATCAAATCTGGAACGTGTAAGTAATAAATCACCTTTTGATGGACAGCTGCCTCAGAATCAGCAACTAGTCCAGGTGACATGGATCCGAAAATCCTATGTTGATGAATTATGAGACGAGGAATAGTCATTGATTGTACACCTTCAGAATAGTGAAGAGCTTAGTATTCAGATGAGAGCTGGAGAAAATAATTGATGAATGGGACAGTGAAACCTGTGTGGGAAGTTCAGGGAACAGGCAAAAAAGATGAGTGAGAGGAAAAACAATGTAATTTATTGCCTGTGGTGAGTTTTTTATGTATATTACTTTTGGTTTGTTATTTAACATTTTCTTAAGGCTTGTATTTTACTTCTATTTCTTTTTTTTATAATGTTCTAAGCAGTGCAGTACTAGATATAAGGTAGGTTCTCAATATTAGATTAGAAACTTGATCTAAAATTCATGTAGTTAGACCTCTAGTTGGGCCAAATCTTGCCTGATGTTCTTTTCATTATTTATTTACCAAGCAAATTACTGTAAAAACTTTTAAGAGGTTTATTTAGTTACAGGTATATTTATTTATATAAGAAAGCACTTTTGAAGGGCCCACTGATTACACTCAAATGAATAATTACAATTGAATTTCATTTCTTTAGTTAGTCATATTGGATTGGACATCTGCTGTTGTTGCCATGTGTAATATCTTTTAGAGTAATATCTTTTAAAATAATTCTGTGATTTACGCTTCTTAATATTTCAGGTTAATCTTTCTAATTAGTCAGAATTAATAAAGGTTTGCTCTGGTGGCGTAGTGCCTAAGGCATTTAACTACTAACCAGAAGGCTGATGGTTCAAACCCACCAGCCGCTCCTCAGAAGAAAGATTGGGCAATCTACTTCTCTAGAGATACTACCTTGGAAACCCAAGGAGGGATCACTATGAGTCGGAACCAACTTGATGGCAGTGAGTTTTTAAGTATATATAAAGGCAGGCAACATAAGAGTAGGGAAAAAAAATCCCTGGACCAGAAATTTCCTTTCTAGACAAGTCCCAGCATTGGAACAGATTGTATCACTTAGCCAAGTTGCTTAATTTCTTTGTTATTCTGATTTACTCTTTGCAAAGGCATTTTTTCCTAAACTTCAAAAATAGAAATTATTTAAGCTTTCTGGGATTGCTAATCAGAAGGCTGGCCGTTCAAACCCACCAGCCACTCCTCGGAAGAAGTTGGGCAATCTATTTCCCTAGTGATACGGCCTCGGAAACCCAAGGAGGGGTAGTTGTGAGTCGGATATGACTTGAGGGCAGTGAGGTTTTTTTTTTTGGGGGGGGGGCGGGGGGGAGGTGGTGGGAACCAGTAGTATTTGCTGACTCCAACATGCTTTCTGATTTTATTCATACTAATAATAATAGTTACTATTTAATTACTATTAAAATAATCACTTGCATTTTATAGGGTTTCAATCTTCTAAAAGACTCAGTTTAACAAGCATGAATTTGCTTATATACTCCTAAATGCTTTATACATTGATAACTACAAAAGGCAGAAGACTGATAATAGACAGGATGTAATTTAGCTAGTAGCCCTAGCTGTGTTCTGTGGTCTCTTAAAGATTGAAGCTCTACCTTTTATCCCCAACAGGATTGCGTATTATTGCCCTCAGGCAAAACAACCTAGAAGGACCCTTCTTTGTGGGACATCCAGTCTTGACAGAAAGGGCTCATCCTTCACCTTGGTTCTCCAACAGGAAGAGCCTGCTGCTCCTGGCCTGGCCAGAGCCAGATTCCCTCTAGGAAATGTTCTCTTTTGTTAATTCATGTCAAGATAGGAAATTATTCAAATTATTTTTTTCTTTTGCCACCATCCTTTTTTAAATAGAAATCAGGTGTGTCAGCTTAATTTAATCTTAAAAGGAACAAAAAGAAGAATCAGGAAGTACAAATCTCAGATTTATTTTTAAATAACCAATTTATTTTAATAACCAATTTCACCAAATTTTCTGTGTAAGAACATATCGAATAAACTCTGATGTATGAATACTTTAAGCTTTAGATTTTTGTAATTTTCCCTTTTTTCTGTTTGTTTTGTATTTTTGATGACTTTTAAATGGCTCTAATTTTACTTTAAATATATCTTAAGAGTGTTCGGTGTTGATCAAATAATTTCATTTAGTTTAGCCAAGGCTACATTTAAATTGGTACTCAAGAGACAGTCAAATGGTCTTAGTGGAAAACTAGGTTAAAGATTATATTTCATACAGGAAGAATTATGATTAGAGCTTGACTGATTATTTCACTTTCCTGTCTTAAAAAAAAAACCCTCTGTGACTCTCCATTTGTAGAATTAAAACTCTTCACACTGATATTCAAGGCCTTAGTATAATTCTAGCTTATCTTTCCATCTTTTCTTATACCAGAACTCCAGGGAACAAATACCGCCCCACCCCCCAGTTTGCCAGTTGAAAGGCTATTCATCTCTCCATGTCCAGTTCAAAAGATGTCACCTTTATAAAACCTTTAGAATTCCCCACTGGCTTCTCCACTCCCTTCATCCTCCCCTGTCTCCTCTTTTTTAATTTTTATGACTTTATTTCATTCTCCCTTACATTCTATTATTTGTTCACTAGATTTTAAGTTTGTTGAGTATAGAAAATGTGTCTTGCTCATTTAAAAAAAAATCTTTTAAAATCTCCTATACGTTTGTTAAATTGAATTATGGTGGAAGGAGTAAAATGTTTATTCTAGAAATAGATCATCATCTGTTACTATTTTTTGAAGATGTAAATAAAATGGGTGCAATATTTGTTATGATTTGTTACCATACAAGTAATACCATATGAATTGTTGGAAAACAATTTGGTGTATCACAATTATAGTTTTACCAAAAATTATAAAGCAGAAAGTGAAAATTACTTGTACTCTCATAACCTAGAGACAACCTCTGTAAACATTTTGGTAAATATTCTTCCATGCTTCTTTTTCTAAGCACATATGTACACCCAATGTGATTATTTTTCTTTTCAGAAAATGTAGCCCAGTGTACAAACATTTTTTAGTTAACTATAAATCATGGATGTCGTTTCATATAAATAAGAATCCTCATCATTATCTAATGGTATTCTAATATTCTTGATTTTTGCATTTATTTGACTAGTTTATTTCATTAATCTGCTGATATTTTGTTATTTTAAACATCACTGTCTTATAAGTTCCTTAGAATAAATTACAGGCATACCTCGTTTTATTGCACTTTGCTTTATTGTGCTGTTCAGATACTGCGTTTTTACAAACTGAAAGTTTGTGGCAACCCTGTGTCAAGGAAGTCTGTTGGTGCCATTTTTCCAACAGCATGTGCTCACTTTGTGTCTCAGTGGCACATTTTGATAATTCTCAAAATACTTCAGACTTTTTCATAATGCTTGTCACACACTTAATAAACTAGTATAGTAGTATAAACATAACTTTCATATGCACTGGGAAACCAAGTAATTCATGTGATTTGCTTTATTGTGACACTCACTTTATTGCAGTGGTCTGGAATCGAGCCCGCAATATCTCCGAGGTATGCCTGCACTAGAAGTGGAATGCCAGGTCAAAGGGGTATCCTTTTTAAGGCTTTTGGTATTTATTACTCAATTGTTCAACAGAGAGCTTATATATAGTTATACTTACACCAATTATACATGAATGCTAAACTAATTTTCTCATATGCTTGCCAACTCTGGGTATTATCATTCTTTTAAATTTTTTAGATATTGCTTTAGGGATTTGTTTATTCATTTTTAACTTTAGGAATTTATTTTTGTTTATACTGTTTTAGGTAACTATAGTATTATAGGCTTATTTTTATCCAAGCTGAGAGGTAAATATTTTCCTATCTTATGGTTCTAGGCTTTATAGAGGTATAAGGTTAGAGGGGTAAAGTAGCTTCTTTCTAATTAATTAATTGTAATAATTTATTTTTCATGATTAAAGGAACTTGCCATATATCTACTATAATAATACTGACGTTTCTTATTAAAAGTTTAATAGTATTTAAATTAGCACAGATAAAATCTATCTTTTGTTGAGCACCTACTACTTGTTGGCTAATGTACTAGGTGTGTTTAATGACTTACCACAGTCTATGTGGCTTACTGCGACTGACCATCTTTATTTTACAGATGAGGAATCTGAGGCTCAGAAAGATAAAGTAACCCACAATGACAGTACTAGCTAAACAGTAGAGCTGAGTTTTGAGTAATTTTTTATTTCATATTGAATTGATTGTGTAGGAAGGCCTACTAGACAGAAATTACAATATTTATCCCCTGTGGAGTCTATGGGTATCAAAATGTCCCTCCTCCTCCCCCCCAAATTGGGAAGAGAATTTCATATAAAATTCAATAATGGGTTAGTGTGATTGAAGTTTGTCTAATGACTATTTTGTGTGACAGAATTCTTTAAAGAGTGATACCCTAAAAAATTGAAAAGTTTGTATATAAATTGTAATCCTTCAACTCTCCCTTCAAAGGTTGGCCAATAGGAAACACAGCCTATTGTATGTATTAGCCTACAAGCCCAGAGACTAACAAAGCATTGACAGAAGGTAGGGTACTCCAAGCCATATATGTCTACATATGCCTATATAGGGACCTGTGGTGGTATAGTGCCTAAGGCATTTGACTGCTAACCAGAAGGCTGGCAGTTCAAACCCACCAGCCACTCCTCGGAAGGAAGGTTGGCCAATCTATTTCCATAGTGATACCTCCTCAGAATCCCAAGGAGGGGTTGCTATGAGTCGAATCTGACTTGCTTGACAGCAGTTAAGTTTAGTTGTTTTTTTTTTAATGCCTATATATGTCTATAGGAACTCTTGGTGGTATAGTGCCTGAGGCATTTGACTGCTAACCAGAAGGCTGGTGGTTCAAACCCACCAGCCACTGCTCGGAAGGAAGGTTGGGCAATCTACTTCTGTAGTGATACTGCCTTGGAAACCCAAGGAGGGGTCACTCTGCGTCGGATCCATCTCCACAGCAGTGAAGTATATGTCTACAACTCTCACTTTCTTATAATCATTTGATGATTTGTTGTTAGTCGCCATCGAGTTAGATGACAGTTTGTCATTAAATGATTAGCCCTTTAGTATTGGGAATTAAAAAAAAAAATCCCTTGGCCTTATAGAGCTTATTTTCTAAAACAGAAGACAGACACCCAAATAAGAAGTTACAGTTCAATGTGATTAGTTGCTACTCATGAAAAGAAAGACTTTTGTACTGAATTATGAGGCAAAACCTCACTATATGCAAAAAGTACATCTAAAAGAGACCCCAAATCAAAAATTGAAAGACTCTAAAAAGAAATTCTAAAAACAAATGAAGGTAAATGAATGAATACAGACAAGATGGAAAAAAATTGACTCTAGGAGTATTTGGAAAATTTTGCTGAGAAAGTGACACATAAGAACATAAGATGACTCTAAAGAGTTAATAAGTATTTTGTAGTTAAGAGTACAGGAAGGAGAATTTTATGCAATGGTAACAGCATATCCAAAAGCATAGAAAATTTGAAAGTCTATGTTAATTTCTAGAGAGTAGAAAATAGTTTGGTGTGGCTAGAGCTCAAGAAATACGTGTGTGGAGGTTCTGGTAAGATGGCGGACTAGGCAGAAAGACTGCACAGACCCCCTTCAACAAAGAAAAGAGAAACCAATTAACACAGACACAGAAGATAATCCTAGACCCCTGAGCCTTGAAAGGAAGGATATAGAAGTGGACTAAACCCCAACTAGCAGAAGAATTTGC
>NW_006921661.1:6610663-6621982 GCF_000298275.1 Orycteropus afer afer | reverse complement strand
TTCCAGCCAAACAAAAGACAGGCATATGAGTTGAACATTTACCTGAGGTAGATACACTCCTCGGAGAGAACAGTCATGGGAGAAAGAAGGAAAGAAGGGCTGCTTATGCACAGGGAGACACCTCGGGGGGCAGGAGTGCATGGAGGGATGGACACAGAGAAGAGGTAACTATGTGGAGGAAGTGGGAGGGGTGCTATCGCGTTGTCATAAACTGTGGTCAGTGTCATGAGACAAAGTGTATGTGAACTGCTGTATGGAAAGTGAATTTGTTCTGTAAATCTTCACCCAAATCACAATAAAAAAAGAAATACGTGTGTGGGGACTGGTGGGTCTAGTTTGTAAAGGTTATTATGTTATGCTGAATTGTTTATCCTGAAATCATCAACTAATAAATCAGTGAATGATAGGATTCTGTCTCTGTGTTGGAAAGAGTTCTTAGTAGTGTGGAGGGAGATTGATGAGAAGAAAGCCTGGAGACCAGGCTGAAGATGACGAGACTCTAAGGTAAAGCAGTGACAGTGAGTACACATGAGAAGAGTTAGATTTAAGAGACATTTTAGGAGTAGAATTGATTGTTGTATACTGGAAAGAGCATGAAGACAGTTTGGAAAGAGAAAGCTGTGGATTTAAGTACCAGTTTTAGCCACTTCTTAGCTCTTTGTTCTTACTGTTGTTAGGTGCTTTCTAGTCGATTTCAACTCATAGCAACCCCATGTAACAAAGTAGAACTGCCCTGTAGGGTTTGCCAGTCTATAAAATCCTAGGCAAATTCACTACTCTGAGCCTCAGTTTGCCATCTGTAAAAGATAGATAATAACAATCCCTGCTTAATAAGGTTGATGTAAAAATAAATGAAATAAAATATTTACAAGTGTTGGGGAACAACAACCCAAAAGTTCTATGCAAATATTATAGCTTAGGAGTAAGGGAAAGGAAAGAAACATAGATGGCACTGAGGTATCTGTCTGGGTTGGGCTTAGATAAGAGATAGTGAGTAGGATTTGGGATGTATTGAAGTTTGGGCTATATGAATATCAGGGCAGTTGGAAATGTAGATCTGAGAGGTAACATATAGAGAAATTTGAAACTATAGCTATGGGGGAGATTCCATGGGAACCCCAAATGGACAGTCTTGTTTCCCTTGTCTCCCTGCCAGTGTCCTGCACGTCTCTCAGATTCAGAGAATGAAGAACCTGCTCGAGGCAAGATGATACAGACACATCGCTCGGCATTTGTTTCTAAGAACAACTCCTACTCCCTAGCTTTCTTGGCAGGGTAAGAAACTGATACTGAATTCGTTCAGGGTTCTTTCATTTTAGGGTATGAGACAAAAGGGACTGGGGAACAAAGATGTTTGTTATTGCTACTTTGGGGGAGGTAGAAGGGAAGAAAAGAGGTGGAAATTAGTTGTCAAATATGGGTTAGGGAGAAAGGGATGCCCTGAATTTTGTTTTGCTTATTAAATTTTTGGTGAAAATATACACAACAAAGCATAAACACATTCAGTAATTTTTACATGTACAGATCAGTGCCATTGGTTACATTCTTCACATCATCTCACCATTCTCACTCTCTCTACCCATATTGTTTCACCACCATTAACTTTTACTCTCTATTCCCTTTAATGTTCCCATCTGCCCTTTAGAATTCCCGTTGTCAGTTTGATCTCATGTAGATAACTGTTTACAAGAGCAAAATGTTTAAGACTGACATCCTATTAATTGAGCTAAATGATTGTTTTATTTACAGATGACTTCATGGGATAGTTCGATTCAAGGTTTAAAGAGTGTTTCAGAACAGTAGATTCAAGGGTTCTCCCAGTCTCAATGGGTGCAGTAAGTCTGGCTCCTGTTACAGAGATTTGATGTTCTGTTCTACATTTTTGCTCCTTCTGATTTAGGATTCATCTTTTGGTCTTTGATCAGAGTGTTCAGTAATGGTAACTGGGCACCAACCATTTATTTTGGTCTCATGGCAAGGGAGTAGAAGTTCACGAAGGCAATTAGCCCTGCAGTCCATTTCTTTCTTCAGTTCCTGGGACTCCTACTGTTTGTGGCAAATAAGAGACCGATTATTACATCTTGGGTGGCCACTCACAGTTTTAAGACTGCAAGGTTCCTTGCCTTTTTTTAAAAAAAATAAAATTTACCCATTTCTACCATCCTCAGCATAGAATTATGCCAGTTGCTCTGCTGCAAAGTGTGAACTTTCTGACCTGGTGGGAAAGACAAAATCTTCAGTCTGATAATATTCATGGACTATCCCTCTGAACTTTTTCTCTTATAGAAAGTGAGGCCAGAGTTGATTTTATTTTCAATGCATAGACCTAAAATATGTGTTGATTCAAGAGGGCAAACAGAAACATTTTTAAGATCTTCTCAGAGAATCTCCTTAGACTTTGCAGGCCACAGGGAGGATAGGAGGGAGGAACGGACAGATGTTGAATGATGAAGGCATAATGGAGGGAAGAAAGAAGGAATCATTCTTCTTCAGCAGATACTTTGTCAACAGCTGCTATGTGTCATGCTATATCACTTTAGAGATGAAAAGATACATCTTTACCAAAGTTTGCTATTTGTTTGCTTGTTAGAACTGACATTACCCACCCTTATCCCTGGGGTTCCTCACTTTCCCCCCACAACACTATGTAGTGGGTCTTTCTTTCCTGATGCCCCTATGACCCTTTCATCTTAAGGCTTTTACTGCTTGTCACTAGTGAGTAGGAAAAGTAAATAAATAAATAAACTGCCACAGCTTAAGAATTTTATAAATTGTGATCCCTGATGTAGTTTGTATTTCTGAATCCCTTTTGTATATGTTCTTTTGGAGTAGTCTTATTTTTCTGTTATTTCTGAGAATTAAATTCACTAAACTCCTTTCTGTAATTGCCTTCCTTTCTCTAGGTATTGGAAGTACCTTTTTCCAGAAGGCCCCTTCCCAGAATATTTATTCACTCATTTAACATTTGCTTAATGGCTACTGTATTGCAGCCACTTAGACTTGTTTGATATATTAGGACCCAGTAATTAAGGTGTAAGCCAATGTCCTTTCCATTTATGATAAAGATAGGACTCTTGCATTGTATGTTTGAGCTTTGAAGTACTCTCTAAAGTTAAAAAATCCAAGATTGCTTGACTAAGAATTATCACCTGCTAATTGTGTATATAGGGAGCTCTGGTGGAGTAGTGCCTAAGGCATTTGACTGCTAACCAGAAGGCTCGTGGTTCAAACCCACCAGCCTCTCCTCAGAAGGAAGATGGGGCAATCTACTTTTGTAGAGATACTGCCTCAGAAATCCAAGGAGCAGTCTCAGTGGGTCGGGATAAACTTGACAGCAGTGAGTTTGGTTTTAATTGTGTGTAGATAGATTCTTTTTTTTTCATTTTTTATGTTTATAATAAACTCACTGCCGTTGAGTCAGATACGACTTGTAGCTGACCCCTCCTTGGGTTTCAGAGGCAGTATCACTATGGAAGTAGATTGCCCCGTCTTCCTTCCAAGGAGTGGCTAGTAGGTTTGAACTGCTAACCTTCTGGTTAGCAGTCAGATAAGCATATCTTAATGATTATAAGAAGAAGGATCTACTGGAGAGAAAAAATGATCATATAGCTTATTCTAATCAGGTTTTAATAAATAACATCCTGAAGCTAATAAGAGTCCCTGGGTAGGGCAAATGGTTAATGCTCTCAGCTGCTAACCAGAAGGTTGGAGGTTTAAGTCCACTAGAGATGCCTTGGAAGAAAGGCCTG
This sequence comes from Orycteropus afer afer, assembly GCF_000298275.1. Taxonomy (NCBI): domain Eukaryota; kingdom Metazoa; phylum Chordata; class Mammalia; order Tubulidentata; family Orycteropodidae; genus Orycteropus; species Orycteropus afer. The sequence continues at coordinate 6,618,233 of NW_006921661.1, read as the reverse complement.
GTAATCTACTTCTGAAAACTCAACCGTTGAAAACCTTATGGAGCACAGATCTACTCTGATACAGATGGGGTTCTCTAGGAGTCAGAATAGACTTGATGGCATCTTATTGGAAACTAATAAATGTCACTTTAGGTAATCTGTGATAATTAATATTTTGTAATTTGAAATGACTTAGAAAAAATGAAATTTTATATTAAAATCCAGATGTGATCCCAAGGGTCAATTATTGCACCAATTAGTTGGAATAGAAATTGAACAGATGAGTTACTTATCACCAATTCTAGTTTCTACCCTGGTAGCTCATTCTTTTGAAAGGGTTAGCAGGTTAATATGCCATTACTTAGAAATGCCTACCAAGAATCTTAGGAAATTCTCCCTAAGGGCAAAATGCAAAGTCTGTACAGAGGGGTATGCTGTCCTTACGTGTGTCTCTGGACTATATGTTATACATTTTCTTTTCCTGCTTCTTACCCCATACTTGCCTTTAGCCTATGTCATTGAACCACAGTAGGACTAATTTATAGCAAAATACTCATTTAATGAGTTAAGAAATGTTTGTGATCATACATTTCTGGACTTCAGGTTTTATTTTTTCCCAGACATCCAAGGTTATAGGTTGACTTCACTTATTAGTACAGTTATTACAAGTAATTGGATTTAGTTGACAGGGTGACATTTTTAAGAAATACTTTGCTGATGTCATGGAAACCTTAAAGCCGAAAATCTGTGGTTTGCATGTCTTATTTAGTCAATATGCTTTTTTCCTTAGATAAGAAATTATTAAGTTTCAATTCCAAATTATATTTAGGAAAACAATATGAAATTGTGTTGATAATGAGAAATAGCATCAACAGTCTGCATACAACAGATTTAGCATCGTTCATAGTTTTTTTATATTCAAAATGCATTTATTTCTTTAAAGCAGCAACAAAAGAATAGGTTTTGTTTCTCTCCAAGTTCTTTTCCTAGAGAGAGTTCATAAGTAATTTTTAAGTTTTTGCATTGGTGGGTGTTTGAATCAAATGAATCTGTGATTTGTTTACTCATCTGCTATATAAATGTTTCTTTTTGAAGCCCAAAAGTATAGAGCTAAGGATGAGTAGGCATAACTAATAGGATCAGTAGATTCTGGCCACTGGTTCAGCTTAATGTTATTTGGAAAATTGAAAGTAAAGAGGGCTTTATAGCCATATTAATTTCTAAAGCCCTTTGAAAATGAAACTTCTTATCAATAGGCAGATAAAGTAATAGTTAATTTTAAGTTAATCACAAAATACTTGTTAATTGGAAAAAAAATTAACTTGGAACATAAGTAGGATATATTATTGTAAAGTTAAACTTTTATTTTTAGTACCAGAAAAACTGTCTTTCATTCTTCCTGTCTACCTCCTCCTTCTCTCTGTTCTTCCTCCCTCCCTCTCTTCTTCTTTCCTTCCGTCCCTCCTCATTCTCCCCTCCACGTGCAGCTACCGGTCACCCAGAATCAGACAGAAAAACCTGGTAGCAAATTCTTCTTAAAGCCCAGCCTAGAAAAACTTGCTCTTGTTGAGTTATGTCTTTTTCTTTTTTTAAAGAGCTACATGTCCAGTTGCAATTTCTTCTTTGCTTGGGCTATCAGGAGTTTTAATTCATTCACCATGGCTTTCCAACATCATAGTTTTCTGAAAAATAATATTTGCTATCCATTTCTCACACGTTATTTAATTTAGTCTTTAAGGCTCAGTCTTTATGCATTTTTAGTATAAATCACTTCAAATTTTTCTTGGAAATAGTATGTAAATCATACAAAGGAATATAATAAATTGTTCCCTTTCCAATTTAAAAAGAAAAAAAAAGTGATGCAATAATACCAGTATGGCTGTTTAGTAGAAAAACAGTATTTTAATTAAGTCTGTAAGTCTTTATGGAAGCAGACTGTCTGATCTTCCTTCTGCAGAGCAGCTGGTGGATTCAAACCACTGACCTTTTGATTAGCAACCAAAGGCCTTAACTACTACACCACCAGAGCTCCCTAAAATCAGGTTTCTAGAGGGGGTTTAAAGCAGCCTTTTGAAGGGTTGAGGAAAAGATGTCAGGGAATTCAAAGAAAGGGGTGAGGCCAGACAGAAAGTTCCTTAAAAATCTAAAGATTAGATGTAGCAAGTTGTGGGTGGGGAATAGTAAAACAGTGACTAGAGGGAGGGAAGACTGAGAGAAAGATGAAGCAGTGAGTTTAAAAAAAAAAAAAGCAAGAGAAAAACTGCAGGGTATGATGATGGCCTGGGGTAGGTCATCTGTTAAGGGGTGGGTAAAAAGGGCGATAAAGGAATTGATAAATCAGTTAGTTACTAAGAGGACAAATCCTTTTAAAAGTAATGGAATATGGTTGGAAAAAGAAGATGACTTAAAGAAAAGTGATGTGGAACTTAAGAAATGGATGACGGGTTTTAGATTTTCCAGTAATATCTCTGCCATTTTAGAAGTAGAAGCATTCAGGTAAGTTTCAGAAAGGTATAATGGGATGGTGAAGGGTATTATCAGGGGAACTAGCCTTTTCCCAGTGCCCACCAGTGCCTACTATAGGCTGGGTGCTTTACATACATCATTTCATTCAAACCTTGCATGAATTCTGCAAGATTTGAATATTACTCCCATTTTAAAGCTGAGGAAACTGAAACTTAAAGAGGTTAAGTAACTCACCCAATAATCTTTCAACTCAGTAACATAATACAGAAGGAATTGGAACACAAGTCTCTGAAGCCTGTACCCTTTTCTTTCGAACCATTGTCAAAACCCTATGACAAAAGGCCCTGCACTTGAATATTTTTTCTGTGAAGTGAAAACAACAGAAGGCTGGCTTTCTTTTTTGTTTCATAATTTATACCCTGCCTTTATCCAGAAAATACAGGGTTGCTACAGATGTGGGTAAAAAGCTGTCAGTTATCCTATTATTTGAGGGAAATCAAATCCTTTGCATCATGCTTCTTGTTGTTGTTGTTATATGCCGTTGAGTCAGACCCGACTCATAGCGACCCCTCCTTAGGTTTCCGAGGCAGTATCACTATGGAAATAGATTGCCTCATCTTCCTTCCGAGGAGTGGCTGGTGGGTTTGAACCACCAGCCTTCTGGTTAGCAGTCAAGTGCCTTAGACACTATGCTACCAGAGCTCCCTTGCATCATGCTACGCTCTTTGAAATAGAGCTATGGAAACCAAGTGTTTGTGTGTATCTAGTGTTGGGACTCAAACAGATACATGTATCTATTGTTCATGCAGCACTATTCACAGTAGTCAAAAGGAGGCAACAACCCAAGTGTCCATCAACAGATGAATGGATAAGCAAAATGTAGTATATACACTCAATGGAATATTACTCAGCCATAAAGAGAAATGAAATTCTGATACATGGTACAACATGGAATAGCCTTGGAAACATTATGCTGAGTAAAATAAATTAGACATAAAAGGAGAATATTGTTTGATCGTACATATATGAAATATCTAGAATAAGAAGATACAAAGAGACTGAAGTTTATTAGTGGTTACCAGGGGCTATGGGGAATTACTGCTAAAGAAATACTGAGTTTCATTTTGGGATGATATAAAACTTCTGGAAATGGAAAGTAGATCAGTGGTTGCTTAGGGCTGAAGAGGCGGGTAGTATGAAGGTTGGAAGGTGATAGCTAAAGGATCCGGAGTTTTTGAGTTGATGAAAATTTTAAAATTGATTGTGGAGATGGTTACACAACTCTATGAATATACTATCAACCATTGAATTGGCTTCTTAAAAAAAAAAACAAACAAACTAGTGTAGACAAGGCAAATCATAGCATAAATATACAAAAGAAGGGTTGCAATAAAATCTTACCCATTTCTTGGTGTGTGGCAGCTTCATCTTGGCTGAAGGAAGCTACTGGTTTCACCCAAGTATGGGGGTAGGATGTGAGGAGGGAATGGTCTTTCAGGCTAGGTGATAGGGGAGGATCCTTTCCAGCTTATAGTTTCCTAGTGGAACTTTAATGTGGTGTGAGTATGTGAGAGGCAGAGAGTGATGAGTGAGCAGCCAAGAGCATGTACTGGCTAAAGTTTTATATCATATATTACCATATGGAACCCTTTAAGCAGTGTTCTGTAAGCATTAAATCTTCTAGCTCTCCAGCTGTTTATACTGGCTGCCCCTGCTTTTCTCTGTAAGTCATACTCATTGTGCCTGTGCTTATTTTTAGACTAACTAGACATCCCAGAAACCATCCAGTCTCTTGGCAGTGGAAATTTTAAGTCAGTTGTCTTTCAGACAATGCTGTTTTCTCTTGATTGTGACTTCATTATGTGTTTGGATACAGAGAGCTTCCCTGGAGGTGTTGAGTCTGCTTTATAACAGAGGAGAGAAGAATGTTAACCAGTATTCTGTTGTGGAAAGAGTATAGGCCTTCGAATCATAGAAATATAGGTTTAAATCTTGGCTTCAGCTATGTGACCTGGAAAAGATTACTTACCTCATTTTTCTTTCTATGAAGTAAGATACATATCTCATAGGTTTTCTGTATGGATTAGATAAGTCACAGTACATTTAAAGCACCTACCACAAGCCTGGTAGATAATAGGTTCCTAATAATTAGGAAGGGAGCTCTGGTAGCCTAGTGGCTAAGACACTTGCCTGCTAACCAGACGGCTGGCGGTTCAAACCCACCAGCCACTCCTCGGAAGGAAGGTTGGGCAATCCTACTTCCGTAGTGATACTGCCTTGGAAACCCAAGGAGGGGTCGCTATGAGTCGGGTTTGACTCGACGGCAAACAACAACAACAACAATAATTAGGAATGTTTCCTTTCTTATTCCTTAAAGGACAGAAAGAGGCATTTCTGTTCATTTTTCATTCACCACAGAAATTTATTGATTGTACCTACTATGTGCTAGGCACTGTGTTAGGGTTAGGGGGTACAGAAATGGATATGCATAAAGGAGGAGTAGGCACTTGTGTCGTGTTTTAGAGGAGGTAATGTTAGAGCTCTTTTCATCCTAAGAATACTATTCTCAGCCAGCATTTTGAAGCCTCTTAACCTGACCAAGTGCTACAATAGCAGTAATGATATCTGTATAATACATTTATGACTTATACAATATTTTTGCATTTATGATTTTAGTGATTCTTAGTGTCAGAATTCACACCCCATGCCTATAAAAGAACTTCTTGGGTTTCATAGTAGAACCATAGTAAAAAAACCCTTTCTTGCTTTATCATTTATATCTCATCTGTATCAAAATCTACCTTTCGTGGTGATGTCAGCAAAAATGGTAGAATAGGATACTCCAAAAGTTCATCCCTTCATCAAAGCAGTAAAGAAACTGTCAATCAATTTCATCAGCACTCCAGAAACTGATCAAAGGTTTACAGCAAGCAGGTAATGTTTAATCAAGGAAACACTTTAAATTCAGCAGTTAAGAAAATGTCTGTGGAATCACTAGCTGACTGTTAGACCAACAGAACAGAGGTATCAGTGGCCACACATGACAAAGCATACAGACTTTGCAAAACTAGTTCAGAAAAGTCACCAAACAAACAACAATTACAACAAGCAACCACAATAAATACTGGGAAGGGAGCAGATTCTGATTTCCACATTTGACACATTATAATATTTAAAATATCCAATTTTCAACAAAAATTATGAGGCATTCAAAGAAACAAAGTATGGCTCATACCAGGAAAAAATCCATAGCAGTGGTCCCAGATGAAACCCTGACATTAAACTTATTAGACAACTGTCTTAAATATGCTCAAAGAGCTAAAAAAGACCTTGAGAATGATGTCTTAACAAATAGAACACGTAATTAAACAGATAAAAATTTTAAAAAAGAACCAATTAGAAATTCTGGAGCTAAAACATGGAATAGCTGAAATGAAAATTCACTAGAGGGGTTCAACAGCAGATCTGAGCAGGCAGAAGAAAGAATCAGTGAAGTTAAAGATAGGTTCATTGAGATTGCCCTATTTGAGGAACAGAAAGAAGAAAAAAGAATGAAGAAAAATGAACAGAGCTTAAGAGACCTGTGGGACACCACCAAATGTACCAACATATACATAAGGAGAATCCCAGAAAAAGAAGCAGAAAGAATATTTGAAGACATGAGCTCATTTACCCTGAGCTCAGAAGATCTAGATATAGTGCTAGCTACCACTACTGACTATACTGATCAGGGCCACAAGAGATAGAACTTTTTGGAACAGGAAAGAAATGTGGAAGAGAATTCAGATTCTTAAAAATCCAGACTTACTGGACCTGAGACTAGAGGATTTTCCAAGAGTATCATACTGAGATACACTTTAAACCTTAAACCATAGTTTTACCTCGAGGTTACCTTTTAGTTAAATAACAAATTGAGTTATAAAAAATATCACCCTTGAGTAATGAGCATCTTTAAGAAAAAATAATCTAATCTCTAGGAGACCAGGTGATCAAAAATTACTCTAAACCAAAGATGAGATGTTAAGGGGCCAGGGAAACTAGAGTACTTAAAATGGTACAGCCACAATGGAATGAATGAGAATAATGACACATTGTGAAAAATACTTATAATATCACTGGATAATTTGTGTAGAAATTGTTAAATAGGAACCTAATTTGCTGTGTAAACTTTCACCTTAAACAGAGTAACATATTATTAAAAGAAAAAAAAATTGAAGAAATAATAGCTGAAAACTTCCCAAATTTGATGGACATGAATCTACACATCCAAGAAACTCAACAGATCCTAAGTAGGATAAAATCAAAGAGATCTACATCAAGACATGTTTTAATCAAACTTTTGAAAGCCCAGCAGAGATCCTGAAAGCAGCAAGAGAAAAAGAACTTCTCACATACCACAGATCCTCAGTAAGATTAACAGCTGATTTCTTATCAGAAGCATGGTGACCAGAAGGCAGTGAGATGCTATATTCAAAGTGCTGAAAGAAAGAAAAAGCAAAACTGTCATCCAAGAATTCTATATCCAACAAAAGAAGCCTTTAAAATGAAGGAGAAATTAGTACATTGTCAGATAAACAAAAGCTGAGTGAGTTTGTCATTAGTAGGCCTGCCCTACAAGAAATGCTAAAAGAAGTACCTCAGGCTGAAGTTACTATTACACTTAAAGTAATTTGAATCCATGTGAAGAAATAAAGAACACTGGTAAATGTAACTACATAGATAAATAAAAGAATCAGTATTAAAATGTATTCTTGTTTTGTAACTCCCATGTTTTTCCTGTATGATTTAAAACACAATTATGTAAAATGATACAATTTTATGTTAATGGGCTCACAATTTATAAAGATACAGTTTGTAACAATAACAGCATGAAAGTGGGTGGAGCTATATAGAGCAAAGTTTTAATGTACTAAAAGTAAAGAAACAAAACCAGTTGCTGTCAAGTCATTTCCAACTCATGGCAAAACTGAACATGTCAGAGTAGAACTGCATTCCATTGGGTTTTCAATGACTATTGTCTTACAAAAGTAAGTCACCAGGCTTTTCTTCTGTAGCACCATTGGGCAGATTCATACTGCCAATATTTTGGCTAGTTGTTGTTGTTGTTGTTGTTGTTAAGTGCCGT
>NW_006921661.1:6566575-6583899 GCF_000298275.1 Orycteropus afer afer | reverse complement strand
GGCCATTGGAAGCTCAGAAGTAATGAATTAAGGGAGGAACTGCATATAATTTTGATACCCTTCATAAAAATTCAGTGCACATCTCTGCATTTTGTTAAGTGCTTAAATATTTGTTCCATTGCTGATATAGATTGAGGAGAGTTTGGGGCCTAATAAATGGAAAAAGTTGTTGCTTGTAACGGTGATTTAATACTGTATTCACCCTGTTAAGGGAGGTGAAGTATCCTGTCCCTATGTAGGGCTAAACATGGACAAAATAGCCATCACACTTGCCTCATCTTCACAGGGACTGGTTTGGAGACCTCTCTGGAAAGCTCTTTCTCTTTTGACAGGGTGTTCTTAGAATGTGTTTTATTAGTAAATTAACTCATTTTCTATTCTAGCTGCCCAACAGAATTGTCTTTCTTGGTGGGTGGCTTAGAAAGAACAAAGAGTAGATTCTAGAAGAGATTGTGAGATTGTCATCCTTTTTCCTTAACTGGTGTACAGAATGATTTTGACTCTGTCTTTTCTTACTCTCTTTTAGGAATCTAAATTCCAAGATGGAGAGGAGTCCGAGCTGCAATGACACTGCTCAGGACAGAACAAAGAGCAGACTCCGAGCAGCTCCAACCAGCAAAGCCAAGGTAGACCTCAGACACGGCTTTGGGGCTTCTCTAGTCCTGCCTCTTAACTGCTTCTGTTCATGGCCACAGTAGAAACTATTCCAGATGAGAAAAAGCAGAAGGGATCCTCAGCACAGTAGTTATGTCAGAGAATTCTGTAGACAGATACGAAGGAAGATATAACAACCAGATGAGTGGAATTAGGGCCACTATATGAACTTTTTTAAAAGCTCTAGGTATGTTTTTTTTTAATACAGATTATCAATTTTATGTTTTAAGTGTATAGGAATTTCTGCTAAACAATATACTTTCTAGGTTAGGGATTCTCCCTGTTTATTTTTGAGACTCACGTCACACCCTTCATCCCTTTTCTTGCCCTTTCCTTCTTATCTCTCTACCATCATAAGGGAATTATGACAACATACATGAGCTCTGGTAACATAGTGCCTAAGGCATTTGACTGCTAACCAGAAGGTTGGTGGTTCAAATCCACAAGCCACTCCATGGAAGTCTACTTCCATAAAGATTTACCACCTTGGAAACCCCAAGGGGGTTCCTGGAAGTCAGAATGACTCAGTGGCAGTGAATTTGGTTTTTTTGGTTTTTATAGATAAATGTTGCTGCATAGTGTCTATTCAGACAATATCTGACCACATGTATATCCGTAGTCACAAGTCCTATAAAGCTTATTATATTAAAAATTCAAGGTTACATACAAGGGTTCATATCAACAGATGTGCACTACTTTGTGATGTACATCAAAACATTATTATTACTGTATTAAAGATGTTTTAGTGTATCCGGAAGTATTTCTTAATGTTATGCATAGAAAGGTACACTATATACTATATACTAAGATACACATTTGATTAACTGACATTAGATTTGAACCATACCTAACCTCTCCAACTTATATACAAAATCAACTTAAAGACAGACTTAGAAATGGAACGCGTTTGTAATCCAGGGACTGCCTGTATATTATATGGTATTTGCACAGTGTCCAAATCCCATAACATCTTCTGTCACAGAACATACTATGGACGTTAAAGGGACACTACTGTGCGTGTGTGTGTGTATGTATATATATATGTGTGTGTGTTTTATATATATTTATAAATAACAACAACAACAACAAAAAAGAAACTCACTGCTATGGAGTCGACTCCAGCTCACAGCAACCCCTTCTTGGGTTTCTGAGGTGGTATCTCTATGGAAGTAGATTGCCCAGTCGTCCTTCTGAGGAGTGGCTGGTGGGTTTGAACTGCCAACCTTCTGGTTCGCAGTCAAATGCCTTAGGCACTATGTCACCAGAGCTCCCATATAGACACACACACATATAGATATATATACACACATACATACACATATATATATATATGTAAACAAAAACAAACCTGCTGCCACTGAGTCTATTCCAACTCATAGTGACTCTATAGTACAGAGTAGAACTGTCCCATAGAGTTTCCAAGGCTATAAATCTTTATGGAAGCAGACTGCTTCATCTTATCTCCCACAGAGTAGCTGGTAGGTTTGAACCACTTACCTTTTGGTTAGTAGCCAAATTCTTTAACCACTGAATCACCAGAGCTCCTTATGAATAAATATATATACATATATGTAATTATTTAAAAATTGTTTTTCAGGTCACAACTATGACTCCAGCAACCAACCCTATAATTGGTGTCCTCCTGTCTACCCAAAACAACCGCTGTCTCTCAGCCCCAGACTTAGCCATTGAAAAGCGTCTACCTTTCAGCTCCCTCTCCTCCTTGGCTTCCCTGCATAAGCCAGAACGTTCTATCAGTCCTGAGAGCAATGATAGCATCTCTGAAGAACTAAATCATTTCAAGCCCATTGTCTGCTCGCCATGCACTCCTCCCAAGAGGCTCCCCGATGGCCGTGTGCTAAGTCCCCTCATCATCAAATCCACACCCCGCAACCTCAACAGAAGCCTACAGAAGCAGACTTCTTATGAGGCCAGTCCATGGATCCTCAAAAAATGGGAACAGATCTTTCAAGAGAGGCAGATCAAAAAGACCCTTTCAAAAGCCACTCTCACTTCCCAGCCTCCTGAAACAGGGGAAGACTTACTAGTCTCAGAAGTTATCCATTCTAGCAAAGAGAAGCCAGTTCTGGCTTTAAATACAAGACTGTCCAGCGGGCAAGTACCCTCAGAGTATACTGGGCCCACACCTACTGACCTTGATTTTTTCCCTTCTGGTAGCCAAACAAAAGCTGAACAGGGCAGTGATAATAAAAGGAACACTGAGATTCCATTGGAAACCTGCTGTTTCTCAGAACTCAAAGGGGGAGCCAGTGGGACTTCTTTGGAGAGAGAACACTTTGAGGAATCGGGCTTAACCCCAGATGCTAAGTTTGACAAGCCCTGTACAGCCATGAAAATCTCCACAGTTAATTCAGTGCTACCCAAAAACAGTGTTTTGGGTGGGGTACTCAAAACTAAGAAACAGCTGAAGACCTTGAATCATTTTGACTTGTCTAACGGTATACTGGTAGACAATCTAGGTGAGGAACCGCTTCCATCCTTACGTCGGGGCCGGAAAAGACACTGTAAGACCAAGCACTTGGAACAAAATGGCTCCCTTAAGAAACTTCGACAAACCAGTGGTGAGGTGGGTTTGGTTCCCGCAGACCCAGTACTGCGAGAGATGGAGCAGAAATTGCAGCAAGAGGAAGAGGACCGACAGTTGGCTCTGCAATTGCAGCGCATGTTTGACAATGAGAGGCGGACTGTGAGTCGGCGAAAAGGAAGTGTGGATCAGTATCTTTTACGGTCCAGCAACATGGCTGGTGCCAAGTAGCACTTAAAGGACAGTGTTACCAATTTCCTCAAAGTTTTTGGGCTTGATCATTTATTCTGAAGAGCTGAGTGTTCTCACTTTGGGTTTCTTGATGGCAAAACACTGTTTCATGGTTCTGAGATGTTCTAGGGTCTTTGTAGTCAATATTCAAGGGAAATGGGTCTTTGCCTCAGTATGACCCTGGCCAGAAGCACTCCTCATCCCCAGAGTGACCCATCCCTGAGGGCTTCTGGGCCAAATCTGTCAGCACCCTCTTGGAATGAGATTTCGCATGGCCTCGTGCAGGAGCACAGTGGCCAAATGGACATGGTAGAGGAAGGAGGGGATACCTTCTCAGACTAATAGCCCTCCTGGCTTTTTTCAGTAAGGCTTTGTTTTAAATCAACCTTGCAGATAAAAATTAATTTCATCTTTTTCAAAAGAATAGAACAGTGTAGTTCTTTGGCAGATAAAATGATAGATGGTTATGTTCCCCCTCCACTTCCTCCTACCACAGGTAAATCTACCTACCTAAATCATTTGAGCTTATGCTCCCACAAAAATTAAGTTACATTCCTTGTTTAAAAAATAGCATTTGATTAATGCTGTATTTTTGACAGAGCACATTCACAGTCATCGTTTAATTTGGTCTTCCCAGGAGACCTAACATGTAAGTGCTATTAGCCCCATTTTTAGATGAAGAAACTGCAGTGCAGATGTTTCAATTCTCTCAACTACTAAGTGGCATAGCCCAGACTGACTGCTGGGTCTCCTGACAACAAATCCCATGGATTTTCCACACTAAAAAGTTGCCCTAATGGACTGCAACCCAGGGCATGCCAGGGGAGTCTAGGGAAAGCTGGCTGGGCATTGAGCACCATAGTGCAAAATCCACATGCAAATAATTGAGATTGACAGGAAGTATAAATACACACTGTACAGTTATCCCCATCCTCCATGCCTGCTGTTTTCCTGGTGAGGCAGAGTACATCACGCTTCATTATTACTCTCCACATGGCCAAGGGTTATAGCAGTGTTGATCTAAAATCCTAATAGTTCGCCCGGAAGTCAGGCAAAGAACAATGCTGAAACTCCATACTATGGAAACAAGGTATCTAGCTGGATGCAGCTGGTAAATTCAGTCCCATGGACCTTTGGGATTTATTTTCCTTAGCAGCTGACACCATGTGTCTTTTGCATCCCTGGTGGTGCTTGGTGCTTCTGCCCAACTGGGCTCATTGAGAATAGGGATTAAGGTATGATTTTAGGGAATCTCAGATGGACTGGCATTCCCTGTGCATGTATGAACTGTTGCTATAAAGTCATGTGACTGGCATTTTAAGAGACTTACAGAGCTTATATATCCCAATGTACATTGTCCCCTTGGAGTAGTCCTAGCAACATATATAGCATAGTTTTTCCAATGATGTTGCCATTGCTGAAAACATTTCTGGAACTGTCCTCAAAGTCTAGAAACAGATTCCTAGACTTTTAGAACTAGAAGAGACCTTAATGGTCATCTTTTCCAACCTCCTTCTTTTTCTAAGGCAGGGGCTAAGATTCAGAACAGTGGCTCACTTATCAAGGTCACTAGGAAATTAGCACCTTCTTTTGATTCTTCTCAGGATATTTGCCCTTTTTCTGAGGGCAAATCATCAACCTTTTGGGGTTAAAGGAGCGAAAACTTGAAGTTTGAAACTAGTCAGAACTGTTGGAAGCCTCTGGAGAAGAAGGTAGGTTATGAAGAGGGCAGAGATGGGATGGTTTGAGTCACAAATGAAGAGCAGCTATATAGCAGTCAGAGCCTTTTTCTTGTGCAGCTCATAAACAGTTCCCAAAGAGAAGTTCCAGAGATGTCTTAAGCATCATGGTCATCATTGCGATCTGGGGAACCTCCTCGGTGACTGCTTTGGTGGGGTGCTTCACTCACTTGGATGTATGTATTCTGTGCTCTGTGTGTGCACACAGGTACAAGTGTATGCTTAAAAAACATAGATCATTCTCTTTATATTCATACCACTTCAGTGCTAGGTCTTACCAGCAACATATGCTTTCCAGGGGCTGCTGGAGGACATGCTAGTGCCGGGGATAAAACAGCTGGCACTGGTCAGCGAGGACATGGAGGGTGACCTTACTAAATGGCCATAGAGAAGGCATCCGTTACTGCCATTTCATGTATTTCCTTTTTGATCTTAGTTGGTATTATAGGAAGGCTAATCCCATTGGTAGTAGCAAAGACTTATTTTTCCACTTGCCACCTTTTACTATGTTTCCAAGTCATTTGAAAAATACTTTTCAGTTGGAACTGTATTTTGTTTTCAGAAAAAAGATATTTTTAATAGATAAAAATATATATTTTAAATATTTCCCCAAATTAATATTTTGATTTTAAGAAGTTACATAGCAGTAGCAACAAGTTTTAGCTTCAGGTACAGAATGAAAGCTACTTCTTGTTGAGCAAATATTCCAAATACTAGGTCCGGCTTGCTTTTTTCCCTTGCACCTAATATGGTGCCTAAATGGTTTGACAGTTTTTGTTTTCCAAACTTCCTGCTGAGTAGTGGTCTCTCAGATATGGGCAGAGCAGTTTCCTTAAGGAGGGAACAGGGTTGATCTTTAACCTACTTGGCTTTGGAGGAGGAAGAAACCACTAAAGTATTGTTTGTATTTTGAGATGCTCCCCATACTTAATAGCCAAAGCCTGAACCCTTTTTTTTTTCTGAAAAGTTTCCTCCTTGTCACTGGATTGTGGTTACAGATGGAGTTGTTGGCATGACCTCTTTGGGGGAAAGAGTGAGAAAGACAAGGGAAATGAGCACATTGGGGAGAGCTCGTGAGTTAGAATGAGGGAGACGCTACTTCACAAAACATGTGTCTCTCACAAGTCGCTGGAGTCCAATTCACCATACACACTGCCCTCATCCTAACTCTATTCCTTGTGTATATGCATTCTGGTTTTTTGGCTCCACCCCCCACCACCACCACTGTATTAAAGGGGAGGTTTAGAGAGGTCAGGGGGTGGAGGTCATTCTGATGGGTCCAGAAATGGCAGTGCCCTGAGGAGGCGGCTCTCAGCCTTTTTCTGTAGAGTAGGAAAGAAGCTTTGGGAACATTGATTGTGTTAGCTGCAAGAAGACCTCTGGGCCCATTGGGTCGGTAATACGATAGGGGTTATGCATCCAGCCCCTGACCCCTTTTCATATAATTGCCTCTTTTTTTTTTTTTTAAGTGTAATTCTTGACTTAGACTTGTTAGGAAAACTTCTCCTAGGTGACTTCATTTATTACTTTTGTATACATTTAATTTTTTATTTTTGCCTGGAGGAAATGCTAGTGATGAATGCTTTTTTTGTTGTTGTTAATTTTCCCTCGAGGAAAAATGCCTTTTAAGACATTAAAGCTGCTTAGTTAATTGCTGATGACTAAAATAGGAAGCTGCCCCGTGCTTGACTGATGAAGTTGATGACCTGAGGCTTTGCTGTTCGCCATTTCATTCCATTTGACAGATGCTTCCTGAGCTTCAGACTCCTGTGCCAGCCCTGTGCTGGGCTGTGGAGGTGGAAAGGTGGAAAGGACAGCCCATGCTCTTGAGGAGCTTAGAGTTCTAATGGAATGTGTTTGAATGTGTATGTGGCTGGAAAGTTTGTTAATGGTCTTATGGAAACGCCACTTCTTTCATAGTGATAGTTTTGGATTGTTCCATTCAGGATACTGTCCAGCACCCAGCATGCTGCCTTGCACATTTTAGAGACCCCATCAGTATTTGTGAACTAGATTGAAACACTGCTTTCTACTTCCTGCACGATTTTAACAGGGAGAATGAATTTTTTCCTCCAGTGATTATAGGACAATAACCTCTTTTCAGGAGCTGTTCTTGGCCTAAGCCCCAGGAAATGAGGCAGGTTGTGGATCACTGACATGGTTAGAGGAAGCCCACACCTCGACTTAGCAACCTCTTAACCTCCTTCCCAACCAGACCTCTCACCAGAATTGGCAGCAACTTGGGATTTCTTTTTCCTGCTTGGCTTTTCATTGAGATAGAGGACCAGCAGGAGAGAGGGCAAAAGAAAAGTAGGAGGCTGGATCATAATTACAGAATATTAAAGCTGGAATGGTTGTGAAAATCAAGTTAAACCTCTTCCTTTTCTTTTTTTAACAGATGAGGAACTTGACGTCCAGTGCTGTTTTATTTTTTTCTAGGGTCTGACTAAACAGACCTTAAAATGACACACACACTTTGCTAATGAGGAAGACACCCAAATGATTTAGGAAGCTTTTTAACAGATTTTCAGTCCTGAGTTTTTTCAGTTAGAATTAAAATGTACCTGTATTTCCCAAGTACATCCCAGGGTAGAGAAAACCCCCATAGTGTGAGTAATGTGAATATGGGATTTTGGAAAGCAATATATTTTGGTTGGAATAATTGTCCTTTAACTACCAAGGCTTAAAAACCAGACTTTCATTTTTCATTTTAAAACAAGAATTCCCTAGGGGACTCACATCTTTTTCAGCTAGCCTATTCTTCCTCAACTCATAAAATGATCTTTCAGCCTGGTCTTTAGGGGTAAGCATAGCTGGTTATGAATTCTTACAACTCAATGAGAAAGCCATTTTCTTTTTTGAGAGGGTGGTGGTGGTATGTGACTAGAGATAAGAGCCGCTGAATAAATTTTCCTCCAAAGAGATCCAAAATGCATCTTTACACATGATCATTATCCACTGTAGCTGAGAAAGCAGAATAGAGACTTAAAGAGATGCAGAGTTCACCAGTTTAGAGGTTGGCAAATTACATGAAGGAGAAAGTGCCAAGACTGTGCACACTGTCCCATGTATTAGCAGTATTATTTTATTAACAAAAATATTTATTCACTTTCCTTAAATGTATTGTAAATAAGAGGGCAACTTCTCACAGCCTTCTTCTTGTGGGAGGCAACCCCAAACTCTGGGCAGGCTCCTTCTCTACTTTTTCTGATGTCTTAAGAAATAATTGGTCAAAGCCAAGATAAAGTAAGGCTTGTTCATGTTCCTATCATCTCATTTGAAAAGAGGTAAAAACAGGCAGTGCCCTTCTCAAATATCAAGGTGTTGGAGCTCAAGAGTAGTTTTTGGGCCCTGACTCTGGATTCATACAGCAGCACTCAGACTCCCCTTGTTGGCACTGCCCACTCCCCAACCTATGCCACCAAGGGGAGCAGAGACTCAGTGGATTCAAGTTTGCATCCAACATGACGCCACCAACCCTTAGCCTCCAGGTGCACTTAAAGTTCTAGTAAGAGAAGAGATACTATGCAATGGAAAAATATGATTATCTTAAATGCCAACTAATTTTTTTTTTCATACGATTTGCTGTTTACTCTCAACTCTGTACAAATACTGTTGTCGTCAGGGCCTTTCTCCACCTGCCTAGAAGTAGAAAATGGGTTGTATATTGGTTGTATTCGTCCTGCTCCCTGCATTAGAATCTGAGAAGGGGCCTGGATCCTTGTGGACTGCACTGCTGGCTGCCTCATCTCCTACTCATCATAAAGAGCATTTTGACAGAGACAGAAGACTCAGAACAGGGTATGCAAGCCCTGTCAAGGACGCTTCTGCCAACAAGAAAATGACGCGGAATCAAGCAAGATGATGTGTTATTTAAACAGTACCAAAGTGCATTCTTTAATGTATGCCTGCCTGGTTAAGGAGAGGCCTAAATTGAGAATACAGTAAACTCATGAAAGTCAGTGTTCTGTTTCTAGTCAAAGTCTTGTCTCTGGAGAACAATCTCTGACAAACCTGAGCTACGCTTAGAGTATGTGTGCTCTCTTATTTTTTTATGCTCTCTTTGCTTTGGGAGATGTACCATGTTGGAATGTATGCTTTGGTATTCACAATGATGGGGGAGAGGATAGCTGGGATGAGGTTTCCATAGTTTCCATGGCGAACAGTTCCTCCTCTTGAGCTTTACAACTGTCATTCTGTATTCAGCCATCATATTTCTAATGAAGGTATCAAGAAGGAGTTTGAGTAGAGAATGAATATACAGGATGACATTGTCTTTGCACGTTAGGGCTGTATTCAGAACATCTGTTTTTTTTTTTTTTTTTTTTTAAATACCCTTTTTTGAAACCATTGCTTAGGAGGAATTCACCAGAATCCCCATGGTGTCAGTTTCTCACCCAGCAGAGAACAAATGGGTCTCTATTCCTTCTAAACTAGAAAAACCATTTTGAAAGACTGTTGTAAGAGTCCATGCCATACGTGGTAAACTTGCACTTGGTCCAACCCCTTTAAAAAAAGAGCTGTTAAAATGATTTGCAAGAAACAGTGCAGCTAGTTGGAGATACGAAAATGGAACTTGATTGTCCTTTGGCCCCTGAAGTAACAAAATGCTCTATATACCACACTTATTAATTCCTCTGTAGCCTGGTGTGATGAGTGGCGTGGCTCTCATTTTACACATGGGAAACTGACCCTGAGAGTTATTCATAGCCTGCAAGCTGGGTCCTCTGAGCCACTGATTTCTTTTTCTTTGGCACTGCTGTACTCCTCCAGGTGCTTTACCTAACAGTGGTTCCAGTTGCTTTCTGGGTTGGATCTGTTCCTCTTGGATTGGCCTGGCAGGGCTATAGAGACCAGACTTTTTGTCTTCCTTCTGCAACCCCTTGAAGAGTGTGAGGTATCTCAAGGCATCATGAAATGTGGGGACACAATCTGCATCCAAGTGTTCTCTCTCCTTTGGCCACTCAGCTCTCCAGAGTACTCATTGGCATCTTGGATAAGTGACTAGAAAAACAGAATGGACCTACCCTAATCTTGGAGGATTGGTTGGGAGGAACCAGTTTTCTGGTTTGCTCTTGTTTGAACATTGGAGAAGGCTCAAGAGTGCAGCAGCAGCTTTCCATTTGCCAGTGGGAAATAAAGGGTCTCTGGGTAAGAGAACCAGCAGAGGGGAATGAAGCGTCCAGTGATAGACCAGCTGTACTGGGGAGAGTGAATGACTGTGCCCAGAACAGGGTTGGGGGTGGCTGCCTTCATTAGCTGTGAATTCTTACTCATTCGTTTGATAAACCTAGTCTCAGACTGATTGGGTCATGTTTTTTCAAAAGCAAAAACTCAGGAATCCAAGAACTAGAATTTACTCCAGAACCCTCACAGTTTGTTCTTAACACTAGAACAGCCCATAGAGATTGAAAACCCCACTGATGCTATCCCACTGCCATCAAGTTAATCCCAACTCACAGTAACCCTGTAGGACAGAGTAGAATTGCCCCCAGCGTTTCCAAGGCTGTAAATCTTCACAGAAGCAGACTACCTCTTGCTCCTATGGAGTGGCTGGTTAAGTTTGAACCGCTGACTTGCCCTGTATCATACCACAAATAAAGCATGGATTAAAAATTGAACCTTGGTCG
This sequence comes from Orycteropus afer afer, assembly GCF_000298275.1. NCBI lineage: Eukaryota > Metazoa > Chordata > Mammalia > Tubulidentata > Orycteropodidae > Orycteropus > Orycteropus afer. Next base: position 6,573,100 of record NW_006921661.1, on the reverse strand, counting down.
TCTTAAGTCCAGATTGTTCTGGAGATAAAATGGACACAACTGGTAAATGGATATACAGCCTCCAAAGATGGAGCCAGACATTCTGTCTCAGGATACTTAAAACAGCAGGCAGGTACCCTTCCTGCTGCTGTTTGATTGGAACAAGGTGTTTTTAGGAGAATGAGGAGGGTCCCAGGGGTCGATTTCTGGATCAGTTATCCTTTGTATGCCCAGCACTGGCTTCTAGCGTCCTCAGCGATAACTGTTGGTTATGGTGTACAATCCCAAAGACGGCTGGCAGGAGCCATTCCCATTCTTTCCAGCATACTCATTCAATTTCATCACCTACTGGACCTGGGATGGGCACCAGAGGTATAACCAGTTCTTGATGTAACAAAGTGTGGTAACTTCAGTGGAATCATGGGGACACAGAACAAGAAAGCTCATTTCAGCTTGGGAGGAGAGTTCAAGGACACAAGCTGAATCCCAGAGGGTGAGTAAGAAACATCAGCTCCCATGTGGTGGAACCTAGCTCTTCTAGAGTAGCAGTTACTGGCTTCCTTCTGTTGACAGTTTGGTTATACATGAGGAAAAAGCAGCCAGCACCTATAAACCCACTCTACAAGGTGGGAAAGCCATTTGGATCAGAAATTCAGACATCCTGTCAATATGGAACTCTAGGCTGAGACTAACATCAGTAAATGTAAAAACCTTCCTTAGATACCATAGGTCAATTTCAAGGATAAAAGAGGGGAAACAGTTCTGATAAAGTAATCTTTGTGATGAAGGCTCAGTAAAGACAAAGGGGTAAATGTCATTGGTTTTAGGAATGGTTGGCCTAAAGTGTAGCTTCTTTAGGATGTTCTTACGTTGATGAAGGGTTGGCCTGGCTGGGTAGAGAGCAGATTCAAGCTTGGCTTAAAAGGCAGAGAGGTTGGACCACTGGGGGGCTTCGGAAGACAGCCCAATGGTCAGAACTGTCCAACAGCTTTCCTGATGAAGGGACCGCTTTTACAGAGGGTGAGCCTCCTATCACTAGGTGTGCAAGCAGGAGATGAAAGATATGTTGGGGGCAATTGCAGGAGGCTCCCTGCTTTCTGATTGGAACAGAGCTGTTACCAGGAGCCTTTAAGGCCTGAGAGACTGAGTATAGTGTTCTCACTGAAGGGAGCAATCAGATGGTTCTCCAGAACTGGGATGAAGCAAGGCTTACAGTGTGAATGTTGGGGCCGATTTTCCTTCCTAATAGAAGGGTGGTTTGGGGCCCCTGGTGACCCAGTTGGTGGGTCTGCAACCTCTTGGGCCTCTGCACATGACTGCTGCTGTGGGTAACAATGTATTGCCTGCCTCTGTTCAGGTGCCTGTGTGAATGGTTAAGTGTGACCTATGGATGTCAGTGTACGATTTGAATGTTTATGGTTGGGTCTGAGCACAGCTGTGTGTAAGTATTTAACTGGGCACAGGTGTGAGATCATGCAGTTGAGTATGCAAATATTTCTGTGTCCAAGTTTCACACTTGGAATGCAGCAGATTCTCCACTGTGCTTGTTGAATAGATGATGTCTCCTGTCAGACCTGTGACTACAGGACTATTTCTATAATCACCTTAATTGCAACTTAGGTTGTGGGAGTCTGTGCGTTGCTGTGGACGGCTGATTGTTGGGCTGCTGCTTCCTGGCTCCTGGGAACTGTGAGCCTGCTACCTGGGTAGGAACTGTAGCATTGTACCCAGGGCAGTAGCATTAGGAGCAAGGGCTGCCTGGAAGGCTTGGTCACCCCCAGGTCACCATCCCAAATGTGTAGCCCTAGGAGGTTTCTCCAGACTCTCCTAAGAGGGTGCTGGCCACTGACCACTCACCAAGGATGGGGCAGCGTTGGCCAGTGCTGCGTGACTTACTGTGAACCCAGGCTGACTTGGCACAGTACCAGGGTCCGTCCTAGAGCCACAGCCCAGCCTCACTCCTCATGAGACTTCAGCTGTTGTCCCGGATTAGGGAAATTAGTGAAACTCCACTTTGTAGCACCAGCCATACGATCAGAAGGGAATCCCAAAGTCTCCTCTAACCCCCTCCCACAGAGGGAAAAGCTGCCCTGCAAGAAAAGCACCGCTTCTAGGGCCTGGAGGCAAGGGTTTGACACCGTGCCCACCCTTCCCCTCCCGCGCCCCCTCCACCCCGCCCTCTTACTGGCTTTGAGCGAATTAGTCGACTCTTCTGAACCTTAGGTTCTTTGTGGCTTCTCTGTACCATTTCCCCCCTGTGCGAGGGCAGTTATCACAGTTCTGTTGTACATGTGTGACTAAGTGTCCCGTAGGACTCGGATGGACGCATCGGGAACTTTCTCCCGGTGTGACAACGCGGCAGCTCTGGCCCGGGTTCCAAGAAAGACTGCGCGGTGATCGTGCTCTCTGCACCCATTCTTTATTGCTGCTAGGCCAGGCGCCGGTTCCTAACCTGGCCCTGATAGGAGGGGTCCTGACGAGCTCCCCGCTGTCCCGCGGCCAGCAAGCGAGGCCGAGTCCGGCTGCGAGGCCCGCACCCGACCCAGTCGGCCAAGAGGCGCAGTCTGGCTACAGAGCCCTGTGGGAGGGAGGCGGGCGCGGGCCGGACTGTGGGCACAGCCCTTTGCGCAGCCCTAGCCTTTCGAGTCATTGGCCGGCGACTCCTGGCAGAACTCATCCATGAACTCGAGGAAGCGGCCGAACTTCCGCTGGCCCTCGCCTAGAGCGGGGCGCGGCGGGGGCGGCGGGGGCGGCGGGGGCTGCCCGAACACCGTCCGCATGGAGCCGCGCACTAGCCGCCGGTAGCGCGCCCGGAACTCCTTCAGCAGCCGCTTGGCCTCCAGGTACTGCTTCTGGTTCACCAGCCGCTGTTCGACCCGACCTCGTAGGACGGCCCCTACAGAAGAGACGTCCCACTTGGCATCCAAGTGGAGCAGCTTCCGCGGAGGGGCACCAGGCATGCTCGGATCCCACCCCAACCGAAGCAGCCGAACGCTGCGTCTAGAGCCCCCTGGAAAGTGGTATGGGCTGGGAGGGGAATGTTAAGGGGGTGGAAGATGACATCTCCAGCTTGGGGCAGTGGGAAGTCAGGGGTGACCCCTCCTGAGTCTGTCTCAAGCCTTTGCTCTTGTTTTTAGCACGCCGTGTGACTAGTCAAATCCCTGCTCTGCCCTGGCCCTCAGTTTCTCCATCTGCACATAGAGGAGTTGTAGCAAATGCTTTCTAAGAGCCCTTCTGCTCTGACACAGCCCTCTGCCTCCCAGCAACAGACAGGAGTGAGTCCTGCTGGAGTGAGTCCTGGCAGGCATGGCTCTCCAGGGCCAGTACCATACCTAGAGGAGCCTCTGTGACGTTCCGGGGGTCCCGCATGCGAATGAGGATGTCATCCAGCAGCTGGGCTCGTGTCTTGCGTGGGGGTGGAATAGGGATCCTCTGGGCCTGATGAAACGTAAGAGAAGGTGTTACCCCAGGTTTATGCTCAGACTTTCCTGGCCTCACCCCCTCATAATCACAGCCACAGGCAAGGGAGCACTTGGGGACACTGGCATGACAGCCACATGTGTGACTATGGGGCTCCTGAGGGGCTGCTGGTGCAGTGAGTGAGGTGGGTGTGTACCCGCTTCTCCTTGAGGACAAAGGGTTTCTGAAAAGTGTCCATCCTGGGCTTGGAGGACCGATACAGGAGTGGGTGCTTCAGCATGTGCTGCAGGGCCTGGGCATTCTTCTGGATCCCTAGGGAAGGAAGGCAAGGTGGAGTCAAGGCAACCCCCTCCTCCTTGATGCCTCCCCTGATTTCTCCATTCCCCAATCTTATAGCAGCCCTGAGTAAAAGGATACGAGAGGCCCAATGTAGAAAATACTGCTCCCAGATATCTCCCCAACCTGCCACAGTGCCTTAAGTTCTATTGTTCATTCAGTGAATACTTGTCCTATGTTAGCACTGGAGTAGGGAGAAGCGCTGACCCCAGTGTGACTCCATGAACTTCAGGGAGTTACCCGACAGGAACTGTGATACCCCAGAGTTCAGCTGAGCACCAGTTCTTTTGGAAGCACAGATAACTGTTAACACATTAGTCTGAAGTAAGGGGCTCAGGCAGGGAGCTGCCTCCATTGCCTCAAATCCCAAACGAGGGGGGAGTGGGGTGGTTTGGATGTTCACTTTGGGTCTAAACTGGAAAGGACCTCAGGAATCTGGCTAGTCTTGGTGTTTGTTCAAACCCTTCCTGAGGAGGGACTTTTCCAACTAGAGCAGCTGGGCCCAGACGTGCAGGAATTTCTTCACTCCCCAAAAGCTAGTGAAGGCCAAGGCCAGGTCAGGGGTCCCCTCTGACAGACATTTAAGACAGGGACAGCACACCCTGGCTAGGATAAGAAAGCTTGGCTGCAGTCTGGCTAGGATAAGGTGGCTTGTCTCCAGCCTTGGCATGGCCCTGGTTTGCTATAGGCTGTGGAGAGGGCACCTTGTCCTGGAGCTAGCCTTCTTACATACCCTTTGGCTCGATAAAGTCTGGATCAGGCGTAGCTGTCAGCAGCTCTTCATAGCCATGGTACTTTTGGGGGAGGGAGGCAGATGGGAGCTTCCTTCGAGTCTTCTTCACCTCTTTGGGTGCTGTTGATGGTCTTCTTTGGTCTTTCTCCTTCACCTCTGAGTCACCCTTCTGGATGTAGGTAGGCAGCTCACTTACCTGTGCCCAGGAGGAAAAACATATTTATTCATTCCATTAATAATCCCAAGCATAAGCCCAAGCTCTGTGCTGGTTCCCAAGCTGGACCTGGGGACAGACCCTCCCTCATTAGTGTGCAGATTGGGTGAGAGAAGGCAGAGATGAAAAGACAATGACCATATACTTCAATAAATACAGTAACAGAAGACAGCCCAAGGGCCTGGGTGAGCCCAGAGAAAGTCCTAACCCAGCCTGGGGGTTGGAAGCTTCCCAGAGGAAGTGATGCCTTAGCCTGAGCTAAATCTTGAAGAACTAGGAGAACTATTTCCAGGCAGAGGTGGGGAGTGGAGTGGTCTTCAGGTGGTGAGAAAGGATGATGTTGTGGGCAAGGAACAATCTAGGCAAAGGGGCAGAGGAGCAAGGGACATTTAGGGGAATTAAGAATTGGTATAGCTGGAGTGCAACATGAAGAGACAGACAGCTGGAGCAGAAAATGAAGGCCCAGGTCAATTGTTGTTAGTTGCTGTCCAGTCAGTTCAGACTTTTGGCAATTTTACGTGTAACAGAACAAAACGTTGCCTGGTCCTGCTATCTTCATGATCATTGCTATGTATGAGTCCACTGTTTTGGCCACTGAGTCAATTAATCTCATCTTCATTGAGCCTCCACTTTGCCAACCATGATGTCCTTTTCAAGTGATTGGTAAAAAAGTCAAGTAAATAAGTCAAAGTTTCACTATCCTTGCTTCTAAGGAATATTCTGGTTCTATTTCTTCTAAGGCTGATTTGTTCTTCTGGCAGTTCACAGTATATTCAGTATTCTTTGCTAACACTACAATTTGAATGTATCAATTCTTCTTCTGTCTTCCTTTTCAATTTTTGCATGCATATGAGGTAACTAAAAAAAACCATAGCTGGAGAGTAGAGACAAGATGGCATCCTGCTAACACACTCCACCCAATCCTTCTACAACAGAGACCCAGAAGAACCAAGTGAAACAAATACAAATAATGATCCTGGAATTCTGAGCGTCTCATAAGAAGATAAAGAATTAGACTAAGCACTGACTGGAAAGGGAGATGGAATGAGGTCAGTGACTGGGAAGCAAAAAGAAGCTGGGAGCAGCCAAAGAGTAGCCATTTTAAACAGAGAGGCAGAAGAGGAGTTAAAAAAAAAAAAAAAAAAAAACTTCACAGAATCCACATAGTGATAAATACACAGTGTAGACAGATCAGGAGGATTTTAAGGTGAGCTGAAGTTGTGGTACTGGGAGAGGAATTTATAGGGAAGGGGGTCAGACTTTCAGTGGCACAGGCTGTAACAGAACAAAGAGGGAGCCAGAAAGGGAATAAAAGAACTCATAGCGACTCTTTTTAGGATGGAGTAGAACTGCCTCGTGGGGTTTCCAGGGCTGTGGATCTTTGAGGAGGCAACTGCCTCATCTTTCTCCCACAGGGTGGCTGGTGGGTTCAAGCCCTCAGCTTTCTGGTTGACAACCAAATGCTTTAAATACTATGCCACAGCCCTTTGAGCTGACAAACAGAGACCCACACCCACATTCCTCCCAGTTATTCTACCAACCCAAGGACAGCTGGGGAGTGCCCCACTGATGACAAGTTAACAACCAAAGAAGGACACCTGCCCCACACATCTGGATATAATGAAACAAAGTTAAAAAAAGAAATAAAAAAAAAAGGGTAAAACAAACCAACAATCAATAAATAAAGACAACAACTTCAAAATGTCTCAGAGACAACAGAAAACTTCAATTCAAACAAAGAAACAGGACAAGACAGCACAAGCAAGTGACCAAACTAAAAAACTAGGAAATCTCCCCAAGGAAGAACAAATAATAGAACTATCTGATAAGGAATTTAAAAATA
>NW_006921661.1:6560733-6566475 GCF_000298275.1 Orycteropus afer afer | reverse complement strand
TATAACTTCTAAGAACTCAAGGAAACCATAGCAAAGAAAAGACAGACCATACCCTTGAAGAATTCAGAAAAATGGTACAAGAGTGAAATGACAAAACAAATAGACAATTGGAAATTGTAACAGCAATTAGAAATCCAGAAGTTGAATACTAAAACTACAGAGACAAATAACACATTGGAAGGACAAATGAGTAGCATCAAACTGGCTGAAGAATGCATTTTTCAGCTAGAACACAAATCCCAGCTTGTATGAGGAAAAATGAAATGAAGAAAACCTGAGTTATATGGGATGATATCAAAAGAAATAACATACGTCTGTCTAAAATTCCAGAACAAGAGGAAGCAAAAAAAGAAAAAAAAAAAATCACAGAGAAAATTGCCAAAGACTTGCTGGTGGAAAACTTCCCCAACATCATGAAAGATGAAAAGATACCCATCCAAGAAGCTCAATGAACCCCATACAGGATAGATTCCAAAAGAAAGTTATCAAGGCATATCATAATCAAACTTTCCAAAATCAAAACGAAGAATCTTGAAAGCAGCTCAGAAAAAAAACAAAATCTTACCTACAAAGGGCATCCAATTAGACAAAGCTCTGATTTCTCAGCAGAAATCACATAGGCAAGAAGGCAAGGGATGGCATACGCAAAACCTTGAAGGAAACTGCCAGCCAAGAATTACACATCCAGCAAAACTGTCCCTCAAAAATGATAGTGAAATTAGGACATTCCCAAACAGAAATCAAGGGACTTTGTAAAAACCAGACCAATTTTCAAAAAAGTGCTAAAGGGAGTCCTTCTAACAGAAAACTAACAATGGAAGAAAACAATTTAAGAATAAGACACATGACACCACCACCCAGAAATGAATCCAGAAAAAAAATGCTCAGAACTAAAATAAGCTCACAAAACAGAAAATAGAGAACCAGAGGAGTCAATCTGTAAATTATACCAACTACAAAGCAAATAGAGGGAATGAACAGTATAATTACAAAACTGCCAAATGGAGAGGAAGACAGGATGATATCAATATAGAACAGACTGTTTCCGAACTTGGGAAGATAAAAATCCACAGGGTAACCACAAAGAAAATTAATAAGCCTTCTAACCAAAATAAGAAAATCACAAGGACTTAGTAAACACTAAATCAGTAACACTGAAGAAAAGGGAAAGAAAACTTGATAATAAACTCAGCACAGAAATATATTAGGAAAAAAGAAACTATCAACACTAAACAACAAACACAACAGCATAATGACAGCAGTGAGTTCATACCTTTCATTAATTATACTGAATGTGAAGCGAAAACAAGGAGAGTGGCAGATTGAATAAGGAAAGAAGACCTGTCAATCTGCTGTGTATAAGAGACTCACCTTAGACACAAAGATAAAAAATAAAATTTAAAATAAAGGGATGGAAAAAATATATCAAGTTAATGGCAATCAAAAAAGAGCAGTAGTGGCATATTAATTTCTGATAAAATAGACTTTAGGGTGAAAACCAGCATAAGAGACAAACAAGGGCATTATAGTATGATAAAAGGGTCAAGGCACCAAGAGGACATAACTGTAATAAATATCTGTGCACCCAGTGAAAGAACTCCAAAATACATATAGCAGACAGTAACTGAACTGAAAGGAGAAACAGACAATTCTACAATAGCAGCAGGAGATTTTAACATAACACTTTTGATGAAGGACAGAACTACTAGAATAATACAGATATAGAAGATCTCAACAACACAAGCAACCAACTTGACCTCATAGACATATACAAAACACTCCACCCAAGAAAACCACAATACAATCTTTTCCAGTATTCTGGATCATTCTCCAGAATACACCATATGGTAGGCCACAAAACAAGCCTCAATAAATTTTAAAACAATGAAATACTACAAAGCATCTTCTCACATCATAATGCTATAAAATTAGAAATCAATAATAGGAAGACCAAGGAAAAAAACTCAAATACATGGAAAATGAATAATACACTGTTCAAGAACTACTGGGTAACAGAACAAATAAAATGTGAAATTAAAAAATTCCTAGAAACAAACAAGAATGAAAACACAACATATCAAAACCTTTGAGACACAGAAAAAGCAGTAATAAGAGGACAATTTATAGCAATAAATCCACACATCAAGAAAAAAAAAAAAAGAACCAAAATCAACACCTTAACCCAACAACTCCAAAAATTAGACAAAAGAGCAACAAAAGAAGCCTAAAGTTTCCAGAAGAAAGGAAATAATAAAGCTCAGAACAGAAATAAATGAAGCAGACAACAGAAAAACAATAGAAAAAATCAACAAGACTAGAAGCTGGTTCCTCAAAAAGATCAAAAAAGTTGACCAACCACTGGCTAATTTAACTAAAGAAAAGAAAAAAGAAGACACAAATTACATGAATAATAAATGAATTGGGCAACATCACAACAGAACCAACTGCAATGAAAAGGATAATAACAGAATACTATGAAGAACTGTGGGAGCTCTGGTAGCACAGTGCCTAAGGATCGGGCAGTGTTTCGTTCTGCTGTGCATGGGGTTGCTTATGAGTCGGAAACGACTCGATGGCACCTAACAACAACAACAGTTTTATATGGAAAGGAAAGAGAGCTCAGATAAGCAAAGCACTACTGAAGAAGAAAACAAAGTAGGAAGTCCCATGCTCCCTAAGCTCAAAACCTACTATACAGCCAGAGTAGTCAAAACAGCCTGGTATTGGTACAATGTTGGACACACAGACCAGTGGAACAGAATTGAGAATCCAGAAATAGATCCATCCACCTATGGAGAGCTGATCTTTAGTAAAGGGCCAAAACCCATTAAGGGGGTGGGGGTTGGGGGGGAAGATAGCCTCTTTAACAAATGATGCTGGCAAAACTGGATATTCATTTGCAGAAAAATGAAGCAAGATCCATACCTTACACCGGATGCAAAAATGAACTCAAGATGGATCAAAGACATAAATGTAAAACCCAAAACTATAAAGTTCAAAGATAAAATAGGGGGAAACTTAGGGGCCTTAATTTAGGGCATAAATAGACTATTAAACATAGCCCAAAATATACAAACAGCAGAAACTAGATGACTGGGACCTTCTAAACAGTTAATTCTTATGCACATCGAAAGACTTCTCCAAAAGAGTGAAAAGAGAACCTACAGATTGGGAAAAGATATTTGACAATGACATATCCAACAAGGGTCTCAACTGTAAAATTTATAGAAATTTTCAACTCAACGTGAAAAAGACAATGCAATTCAAAAATGGACAAAGGACATGAGCAGACACTTCACCAAAGAAGATATTTAGGCAGCCAACAAACACATAAAGAAATGCTCATGATCCTTAGCCATTAAAGAGATACAAATCAAAACAACCAGGAGGTATCATCTCACCCAGCAATAATAGTGAGGTTCAACAAGATAGAAAGCAACAAATGCTGGTGAGGGTGTGAGGAGATTGAAACTCTCATATACTGCTGGTGGGACTGTAAAATGGTACAACTACTGTGGGAAATGATATGGCAATTCCTTAAAAAGTTGGAAATAAAAATGCCATTTGATCCAGCAATTATCAGTAATAGCAAACACTAATCTAAGGGTGAGTGCATAGGTAGACGAGCAAGAAGATAAGGTATGGGTTGTTGTTGTTGTTATGTGCCATCGAGTCAGACCCGACTCATAGTGACCCCTCCTTGGATTTCTGAGGTGGTATCACTATGGAAGTAGATTGCCCAAGTACAGAGACGGTCCTTCTGAGGAGTGGCTAGTGGATTTGAACCGCCAGCCTTCTGGTTAGCAGTCAAGTGCCTTAGGCACTGTGCTACCAGAGGTGAATGGAAATATACCAATGACCATAGACAGGTTTGGCATGATACTCATACATAAGTATTTGTATGTGCTATAAAAATGTCTATATATAGTATAGAGCTAACAGGACAAAGTTAGGATAACTTATAAGCCACAACCAAGCACTAGTTACTGGTTACTGAGGGAGTAAGTTGCTGGGCTTGTAGGCTCAGGACCATGGTCATGGAGGACATCAAGATCAACTAGCACAACATAGTACACAAAAACATTGTTCTCCATCCTACTTTGGTGAGTAGTGACTGGGATCTTAAAAAGCTTGTGAGCAGCCATCTGAGATGTAACTATTGGTCTCTCCTCATCCAGAGCAAAGAAGAATGAGGAAAATTAAAACATATGGAAATAATTATTCCAAGGACCAATGGACCATACTATACAACCCTGATACCAGAAGAACTAGATGGTGCCCATCTACCAATGCCAACCAGTCAGAAAGGAATCAAAATAGGAGATCCTGGATAGAATGGGACAAAAGATGTGGAACAAAATTCAAAAACATACAAAAGGCCAGGATTACTGTTTAGATAGACTGATGAAACTCCCAAGAGTATTGCCCAGAGTCACTCTCAATCCCATGGCTCTCAGCCAAACAACAGATAGGACTATACAGCAGGGAGATGCACTCCTTAGAAGAGTCAACCATGGTAGATCAGAAGGGCAGCATTTGCACAAGGAGAAAGCTAGGCAGGTAAGAATGTGTAGTGAAGAAGGACACAGGAAAGGGGTAACCACAGGGAGAAGGTGGGAAGAGAGCTGTTAACATTGTGGGGATTACAATCAGTGTCACAAAACAAAAAGTATATGAACTACTGAATGTACAATGAATCTGTTTTATAAAGTTGTACCCAAATCACGATTAAAAGTTTATATATATATAGACTTCTGGTAAGATGGAGGAATAGGCAGACAAGCGACAGAGACCCTCATCAACAAAGAAAAGAAAAACCAGTTGACAGAGATACAGAAGATAATCCTGGAGCCCTGAGCTTTGAAAGGAACTCTACAGAAGTGGATTAGGCACCAATTAGTGGAAAAACCTGAATGAAAACAGTGAGTACAGAGACAGTTGGAGCTGCGGACTGTCAGTTACTCTGACAGGACCAAGCCTGAATATTTCCAAGTGGTGTTCAGACCTGAGAATTGACCTAAAGATCAGCCCTGGTCACCAAGGGCTGCAGGGATGACTGCACTGGTGACCTATGTTTAGGAAGGGAAACAGCAAGGAGGGAGACTACCTGAGCTTTGGACTACTGGAGGACGCAGCCATTTTGATTGGTTACACACAGCAGCTATTTTGGTTATTTAAAGTGACCAAGAGCACAGCCGTTTTGAATGTTTATAAGCAGTAGCCATTTTGGATATTTAAAGTGACTGAGGGCGCAGCCATTTTGAATCTTTACAAGTGGCAACCATTTTGGATTTTAAAGTGATAGCATTCTCATTCAGATTCCAGGGACTTAAGAATAGGATCTGTTTGCCAAGGTCAGCAGGGACATCCAAGAGGCTGACAACAGGAAAGGAGACAGGTGGTGAGTGTATAAGTGCTGTCAACTAGCAAATAGATGAGCACAGTACCCTGCTTGCGTAGCTAACATCCAAAGAAAACTAAAATCATGAGAAAGTCACTCCAACATATAATCACCAATTAAATATAACCACAAAAACATCAAAATACCTCGGAGACAACAGAGCATCACAGTCTACACAAAGAAGCCAGGTAAAGCAGAAGAAACAAGGGACCAGGATACAGACCCAGAACACATCCCTGAGGAAGACGCAGCATTGGAACGCCCTGATAAGGAATTCAAAAGAATTATATTTAGGTATCTTCAACGAATTGAGAGACGGGTCAAGGAAAACACTGACAAGA
>NW_006921661.1:6527659-6557323 GCF_000298275.1 Orycteropus afer afer | reverse complement strand
ATGTATCAGACAGTGTTTCTCTGCTATTCATAAGGTTTTCCCTGGCCAATTCTTTGAGAAGTGGATGGCCTCTTTCTTCTTCCTAGTCTGTCTCAGGCTGCACCTGGGCTGATACCTTGTGAACCATGTGCACCCCACTGGGTTTGAAACACCAGTGGCACAGCCTCAAGACTCACAGCCACATGTCACCACAGTACGACAAACGACAGACAAGTTTGTCTCCCTCAGCTGTTGGAAACCTCTCCAGCTGCCCTTACCTGGATCCCTGTGGCTGACTCCTCGATCTGTTTTGGTCTCCTTTGCCTTTTCTGTCCTCTCCCTGCTTTCCCACCTTGCTGCTTGTGGGGCATGGCCTGGTTTCCCTCTCCTCACCTGGGTCCCTGCGGTTGATCCAGCAAAATTGTCCCTCAAATATGATGGTGAAATTAGGACATTTCCAGATAAGCAGAAATTAAGGGAATTTATTAAAACCAGACCAACCTTACAAGAGATGCTCAGGGGAGCCCTTTGGACAGAGAAACAACAACAGCCAACAACAACTGACCATTAACACACATGATGATGTAACCCAGAAACTATCCCAGCTATGGAAGTATCCAACGTAAAGAAGCCTACAAGATTGTAAACAGGAAACCAGAGACATCGATTGACAAATATGGACAACTACAAACCAAAATGAAGGAAAATACTGTGTCGTTACAGAACTTCTAGATGGTAGGGAAGTCAAGACAACTATAAGATAGAATGGACTGCTCTAAACTTGGGAATAAAACTATAAATCACAAGGTAACCTCAAAGAAAAATGATAAACCTTCACATCAAAGAAGAGGACCAACATAAATATTCAGCAAATACTAGAATAATAGCAATGAAGCAAGTGATTCATAAACAAAACAAGCTCAGCATAGAAAATTATATAGAACAAAGAAATCGACACCATGAAAAAGCACTAACAAAAATGACAGCAACAAATTCATATTTGCCAATAATTACATACCTGGCAAGGGACTTATCTCTAAGATTTATAGTGGAAGAGTGGATGACCAAACTGTGGTACATGCACATAATGGAATGCTATGTAGCACTAAAGAATAATGTAGAGTCTGCAAAACACCACATAATATGGATGAACATGGAGGACATTATGCTGAGTGACATAAGTCAATCATAGAAGAACAAATATAGTATTAGTTTGTTGTTGTGGAGGGTGAAAGGAAAGGTTTATATATGGAGGGAAACTTTATTTGTTGGTTGCCAGGGGTGGGAGGGGAGGGGAGGGAACACTGCCAAAAAAAAAAAAAAAAATGCATTGACCCATGTCACTTTAGTTTTTTGTAGTTCACTGAACATAAATTATATTTCAATAAGATGCATTAAAAAGTTTATATAAATATTTTAAAAAAAAAACTATAGCTTAAGTCAGACATACCTTAGTACTCAAAGTAACATCTCTGTTGTTTTAAAACTTTAAAGAGGTCTTTTGCAGAAGATCTGCCCAATGCAATATGTGATTTGATTTCTTGACTGCTGCTTCCATGGACACTGATTATTGATCCAAGTAGAGTAAATTCTTACAACTTCAATTTCTTTTTCATTTATCATGATGTTGTTTATTGGTCCAGTTGTGAGCATTTTCATTTTCTTCACATTCAAGTGTAATTCATAGTGAATTTGTCTTTGACCTTCGTCAGTAAGTGCTTCAATCGTATCAGTAAGGACCTTTAAATGCCAAGCTACAGGTGTTTAGTTTTGTTTTCATTTGTATTTTCTTTATTTTCACTGTAGTGGCAAGCAATGAAGGGGTATATAAAGGAGGTGAGTAAACTAGTCTGAGTTCACATTTTTAACCCACTCTAATAGTTTTATCCACCACCCATCTGTCAGCATGTTGTACTGTGATGACTTGTGTGTTGCTGTGAGGCTGGATGCTCTGCCACCAGTATTTCAAATACCAACAGGATCACCCATGGTGGACATGTTTCAATGGAGCTTTCAGACTCACACAGACTAGGAAGAAAGGTCTGGTGATCTACTTCTGAAAGTCAACCAATGAAAACCATATGGATCACAACAGAACACTATCTGACTGCCTTTCTGTGAACAGGCCATGAGGAGGGATCAATCAATTACTGGAAAGAGACATCATATTTGGTGAAGTCGAGGGCCAGCGAGGGTGAGGAAAACCCTTGGTGAGATGCACTGGCACAATCTTTGCAATAATGGACTTAAACATGCTGGTAATTTTGCAGATGATATAGAACAGGACAAAAGTTTTCTTTTTTTCTGTTGTATATGAGGTTGCTGTAAGTAAGAACTGACTTGACAGCAGATAGCTATCTATCTATCTAATAGCTTTGTAAGAGGTGTCCTTATAAAGTCTGTATTTCATATAGGGATGCAGTTTATTAAAACTATGGCTGGCTCAAGAAGAAACAGAAAATCTGAACACACTTATAGTAAGTAAAGAGATTGAATTAATCATTTTAAAACTTCCCACAAAGAAAAGCCCAGATCCAGATGGCTTCACTGGTGAATTCTACCAAATGTTTAAAGAATTAGCACCAACACTTCACAAACTCTTCCCAAAAAATAAAATAGGAGGGAACGCTTCCCAACTCATTCTACAAGACCAGTAATCCCTGTGATTATTACCAAAATCAGAGGAAGACACTACAAAAAAAGAAAGCTATAGAACAATATCCCTCATGAATATAAATGCAAAAATCCTCAAAAACTAGCAATACATAAAAAGGATTGTACACTATAACCAAGTGAGATTTATCCCAGGAAATCAAGGTTGGTTTAACCAATGAAAATAATTTAATACACTGTATCAACAGAATAAAGGACAAAAACCACACTATCATCTCAATGGATGCAGAAAGCATTTGACAAAACCCAATATCCCTTCATGATAAAACAACAATAACCTCCATCAACCCCCAACTCAGAAATAGAAAGAAACTTCCTCAGCCTGATAAAAGGCATCTTCAAAAAAACCACAGCTAATATACTCATACTGGTGAAGAGTGAAAACTGCTCTCCTAAGATCAGGAACGGAGCTCTGGTAGCATAGTGCCTAAGGCACTTGACTGCTCACCAGAAGGCTGGCGGTTCAAACCCACCAGCCACTCCTCGAAAGGAAGGTTGGGCAATCCTACTTCCGTAGTGATACTGCCCAAGGAGGGGTCGCTATGAGTCGGGGCCGACTCGACGGCAAACAACAACAACAACAACAAGATCAGAAACAAGATAAAGATGTCTGTTCTCTGACACGTTTTTTCAACATTGCACTAGAGGTTCTAGCCTGGAGAATTAAGCAAGAAAGAGAAAACAAGGTATTTTTCCCCTAATGACATTGTGACTCTTGACTGATTGGATTACATTGGCTTCTAGGAAGCTCAGAACTGCATTTTGACAATACACTTCTGTTACAAGGACAGCAGTGCACGATGTGCGTGTTTGACGGAATTACCTTTGGACTTACTATTTCATTTCCTGTCTATATTTTCCTTTCATCATCTCTCGTTTATTTTTAATACTTACTTGCTTGTACTCTGCTTTGTTCCAAAAAAGGTTCTGAGACAGTTCATACATATACTTTTATACTGTATGAATTTATATGTCACTAGAAATCATTTGTGAAATCAAGAGACAGATGAATGTATGGGTGGATATACATCTTGGAAAGAACTGGCAGTGGGCAAGCCTGGAGGCAGGGAGATCAGTGAGGGGGACAGAACAATAATAGAGTTTAAGAGGCCCTGCCCACTCCTTCAGCCTTATATGCCCCTTTCCCTACATGTCACTCTTCTGTTCCACTGACATATTTGTGGCTCCTGCACATACCATTTTAAATTCCTTCCCTGCTACTCTGCACTTCATGCTGTTTGCTCTACCCAGAATGAGCCTGCCGCCCATGTCTTCTCCTCATAAACTCCTACTCAGCCTGCAAAGCTCAGCTCATCTGAACCTCTTCCAGGAAGCCCTCCTGGACTAAGGCAGAAGCATCCCTCCTTCCTTTAGGCTCCAAGCCCCTGGATTTTCCTGTCTTAGCACTGATTCTATACCTTGTTCATGCCCATCTATATCATTAGACTGAGAGCACCTCAAGGGCAGGACACATATCTGATCCACCTGTGTCCCCAGGCTCCAGAAGTGAGGTGAACTTAGACAGAAAGAGGCAGCAGCAAATCTTCCTAAAAAGCTGGTCAGAACCACACCCTAGCCAGATGTCACCTGTGTCACAGGACCATGACCTATCCCCGTGTGTGTCTGCACCAGTAGCCTGGGGTCAGTGGATATCCTAGAAAGGACCTGCAGACCCTGCCAGGGTGCTACCTTCTGGTTTCCAGACCTGCCTTGTGCTTGCTCCCAGCTGCCCACAGCCATCCAGCCACCTAAGGGCTGCCCAGGAACCTGCAGGAGTTGGAAGAGGTAGACAGGAGCAGAAAAACCTAGGCACCTGGGTCAAGAAGACAGACTCTACACTCTTGGTATCCTCATCTGACAGGTGCTGTGGGCTGAGGTGGCCAGCTGTGTCACTTGGGTGGGACATGGTCTCTTCGCTATGCACCGTAGAGTCGGAGCAGATGGGAGGCAGTGGCACAAAGGTCCGGTGGGATGTGGAAAGGCCCTTGAAACCCTCAGTGGGCCTCTCTGAGCCCATGGAAGTGCTTCTGGCAGTGGGCAGCTGTTCAGCGGGCTCTGCCTGTGGCTCTGGCACATCCGTTGTGGGAGGCCCGACTGCAGTCACAGATGGGTACTGGAGCATCAGAGGTTGTTTCAGCACCTTTGGGATTTGGGTTTTCACCTGCCATGAGAGAAAGGCTGGGTTGGATTTGCTCCCTAATCAGAAGTCTCTCCTCTTGGACCTCACCAGCCTAAGGCCATGTGGTACAATGATCAGAGCACTGGGTAAGGACTCAAGGGGGAAGGAGGGGAGAGGGAAATCATACTACTGGGCACCTACGATGTACCCTGTGCACAACATATGGTGTGTTCTTTACACTCAAAACTACCTGTGACTAATTATAATTTTAAAGATGAGAAAACCTGGCTCAGAGGCAAATCAGCTTGTCCATGATCACAGAGTAATTCAGATAGAGTGTGGACTATATGAATCCAGTCCAGGGTGCCAGGCCTCATTCTGCATCCCTGACTATCTCAGCCTGGCCTTCTATTTAATGTAGTGCTGTTGACTTTCCTGAGGGATGCTTCTGCATTCCCCTTTCTGGAAGGCAGTATCATCAGGCCCCTTTCAGGATGCAGGTCCCTTATGAAGACCCATTAGGCAAGTATCTCAAGGTTCAGGGCCAAGGAAAGAACTTCTTTCCTGTTGAACTGCCCAGTTCCCTTAACTAGCAAAAGCCTGTCACCATGATTGTCCTCCTTTGCCTCACCTGCCAGGAGGTTCAGTTTTAAGTCTGATGTCTACGTGTTCAGTTTCCCTCAGCTGGCTTAGTTCTGTCTCCCTTTCCTATTTTCAAAAAATTCTTTGTGAAAGCTATTTGGTCCATTGAAATCTGTACTTTTACAGACTGTGTATAGTGGAAAGAGCTGAAGCAGTGCAGTGAGGAAAACATGGGCTGGATGCAGTTCACAGTTGGAGCTTCCATTTCCTCCTCACGAAATGGGGGAAGAGTCGCTGTACTGCCTAGATTGCAGAGTTCTCTCAAATGAGATGATGTGTGCAAAGGTACCTAGCAAACTAAAGATATATAACATCTCAGTGTTTAGGCTTGAAGCCCAAGAGACTCAAGAGTCAGTTTTCAGAACTCATGACACAGGGACAGGCAGCACCATGCTTCAGTGTCCAAGACACCTATTTCCAGCTAGTAGGGAAGAGGCAATGCTTAGCCCTCCCTCTCATAGATCTGTGAGTCATCTGCTAGCATGTCCTTCTGGATGGAGGAGTGCTGGGAGGGCACTCTTTGGTCTTTCTTTATCCTACCACTCTGTTTCCAGCCCCCTTCCAAGGGAAGCCTGGATAGTCTAACTGGTTAGACATTGATAGTGACTGGGCCCTGTTTCACTGGTGGGCTGGACTGGTTTGCTGTTGTTAGTTACCATGGTGTTGGTTCTGGCTCTTAGCTCTTATTCAACAGAATGAAACTGCAATACTGAGTATCAAATGCAGGTGGTTTTATCTTCCATTTGTGTTCTCAGAAGCAAAGGGTTCACATAGCTTCTTGGTGGTATGTTGAGTTGGTCTGGGCCTACTCTGGAAAGTTCTCCATTTTCCCCTGTTCTGTGCATGCCTAAGCATGTGTAGGGCATGCAGTCTTCGTCCATGTACCTGAAGAGGCTCAGGAGTCTGTTCTCCATATCCAGCCCCATCTCTGTCAGTACCCTGAGGACATGTAGGTCCCAGGTTCTAGCATGGGGCAGGTGGATGTCACCAGTCTGACTTCAGGCCTGAGCCACATTCTCTAGTCTACCTTGCATTGGGAGTTAGCAGGTGTTGCCCAAATTAATAAATCAGTTATTTGTTTCTCATTTGGATATTGCTATTTGTGTTCATCTTCTACTAACTTTTCACTAGTCAGTTCACCTCCCTGAGTCTGTTTCCTCCTGCGTACAGCGCCTCCTTATATGGGATTATGAGATAGCTTATGTGCAAGTGCTCCACAAAGACTGGGCACAAGTGTTCTGTAAAATTTTGCACACTATAAAGGTAGTCACCATCTGACTCATTCTGATTTAGCCATCTCCCCAGGTGGCTGATGGGAAGAGAAGTAGGGGGATTCTTACAGGGGTGACAGACAAGGGGGAAGGTGATGGAAAACCCTTTGAACTATTTCCACTTATGGTTTTAAATGCTTGCTCTGATCCTCTGAAGGCTCCAGATAAGAGCTTGGCTGGACAGAGGCAAGCTGGGGAGGGAATGATGAGGGAATAACTGCAGTGAATTTTGGGATCTACAACACCCAATCCAGCTTCTGGCTGCAGGAAGACTAAAGTTCAGGAGGGAGAACAATTCACTATGGAAACAGATTGCCCAACCTTCTTTCTGAGGAGTGGCTGGTGGGTTTGAACTGCCAGCCTTCTGGTTAGCAGTCAGATGTCTTAGGCACTATGCCACCAGAGCTCCTTTGACTTACATTGTAGCATCCCAAACAGCAAATGTAAGACCACTGGCTGGGAGAGTTAGAGAAAGCTTTCTTTCAGCTAAGGAAGCACTTCCTTAAGATTCCAGGCAGTCCTTGTGCAGCATTCATGACTATTGCAGATAATTGTGACTTGTATTGGCATGAGGCTTTGGGCTTCATAATGTATTTCCATATCTGCTGTTTCATCCAGTCCTCTCCACAGCTCTGAGAGGTTTTAGAGATGAGAAAACTGAAGCACAGAGAGGCGAAACTCTTGCCCAAGGTGTGGGAGCAATGGAAGGTGACAGAGCCAGGCTTGTACCTGGGTCCTCTGACTTCAAAGCCTGTGTTCTCCCCACAGCTCCTTCTCTGGGCCTCAGTTTTCCTGTAAAATTAGGGAGTCATAGTCTGTGACCTCCAAGACTCTTCTCTACTCTGATTTTTGGGGTCTCTGACTGACTGTCTTTTTCCTCCTCAGGTATATCTACACTTAACAGAGCAAGGAGAAGAGAAGACAATATAAACATAATGGAAGGCTTCCAGTTTTGTGGCCTAGAGCAGCTCCATCTCCAGGTCAGTTTACACACATCAAACAGGCACCAGCCCCAGATGGCTCTGTGCTTGGAAGCTTTACCTTCCGTGTGTCCTTCCGAGGAATCAAAATATGTGGCCGCTTAGCCTTTGCTATCTTCTTTCGAATTAAGTGGATCCCCAGTCGCTCCTGGAGAAAACTCTTTAGCAATGGAGGGACCCCTGGTGCCATGATGAGAAAATGATAAGATTAATGTTAACCAGTGTTTACTGAAGGCCTACATGTTCCAGAAATTGCTCAAATTACTTTACATGTATTAATGTAACTTATTTTCATATTAACCCTGGGAGCTATATACCTATATAATTCCTATTCAGTAGGTGAGGCAACTGAGGCACACACAGAGAGGTTAAGGAACTTGCCAAGACAAAAATGATGGTATAGAACAAAGATCAGAACTCCACTGGCATCACTCTAGGCCCAGGACTCTATCATGCTTCCAGCTGCTGCAGTCAGTGTGCTCTGGAAAGGGAGAACCTGAGCTGGGCCCCCCACTCCTCCTCAGCTGGGAAGTAGAGAAAGAGGTCACAACAGATCTGCTCCACAGGGCAGGGTATAACTTAAAGAGCTCATATAGGATCTAGATAATTCTATATTCTATTCCCAGCTCTGCCTCTTTCATGCTGTATGACTTTGGGCAGATCATGAACCTCTCTGAGCCTCAGTTTCCTCACTGTTAAATGGGGCAATAATGCCTGCCTCACAAGTTGCTATCAGGACAGTGCAGAAAAGGCACTCAGAATGCCTGCTGTCTTTTCTATTCCTTGTAAACCGCCTCCACCAATGAGATAGAGAAGAGCCAGGGCCTGGCACTAATGAGGTGGGGATGGAGGTACCCCACTGCTCCTTGGGCACTGGGGTGGGTAGGGCCAGGTCTGGAGGCACTGTACCTCGTGTATGAGCCACTAGAGGGTTGTTGTGAAAGATGAGCTCATAAAGCGATGGGAAGAGAGCTACCGGCAGCAGAGCATCCTCCCTTGAGATCTGCAACAAATGCAGGAGACAGCATCAGGTCAACACTGCCACTTTCCTCTGCCAGGTACTTCCAGGCCCCATACCGTGGGGCTCTATACTTGCTAGGGTTGGGGTGGGTGGGGAAGAGTTGCTGCTGTAGATGGGCTCACTGCTGAGGAGTGCTTTGTCCCTGTAGTTCCCCCTGCTCACACCCAGAATGCCTTGTCCCTCCCATCTGAAATGGCACCATTCCTGTTTCCATGTCTGAGAGTTAAGAACTGCTCTCCCTTCTTCACACTGGATATGTAGCCTACATCGAGTATTAAGGGCATAAGTGGCAAAACAATGAGAACAAACACTTATATAGCACTTTTCTCACAAGGAGTCTGGAAATTTGGCTGGACATTGAGTTTGACTTCAGGCTACAATTTATCTGACACTTCCCTCACCTTCCTCAATTCAAGCCATTACACTGTCAACAGAACTCCCGATGGTCCTCTTCACCGAGGCCTGTCATGAGCACTGATCAGAGGAGGGACAGAGGATAGGAGGTCAGAGGGACCCACCCATCTAAGGAATAATCAGGCCAGTGTTAAGGGTTACTTCATGGTTGCTTGGGGTCCAGAGGCTGCACTACCCTGTGAAGCCAGCCAAGCTAGGCTCTGAAGGGCAAAAAGTATAAAATCCTTCTTGAGCAGAGTGGCTAGAACATCTAAGAACTATCTTGGGAAGGGTGTCTATAGCAGTGGAACAGGATCAGAGCCATCTCAGGGGCTAGGGCTGGGACAATGACCTTTCAGATACCTGGGCACACTAAGAGGTGCAGGGTCAGATGCAGGCCCATGAAAGGCCATTTCAAGGGCTGGAAGAGGTAGGACACTTCACTTTGGCTTTCCCTGGAGCTGCACTGGGTAGCACTAGAGTTCCACTGGGCAATACATTATACTCATACATTCTCTTTCAGTTTTGTTCATTCAATCAATATTTACTGAATGCCTACCAAGTGCTCTGGTGGCATAGTGGATAAGGCATTTGGCTGCTAACCAGAAGGTCAGCAGTTCAAACCCACTAGCCACTCTGCAGAAGGAAGATGGGGCAATCTACTTCCATAAAGATTTACAGCATTGGAAAGCCAATGGGGGTCTCAATGAGTAGGAATTGACTCAATAGCCACGAGTTTGTTTTTTTGTTCACCATGTGTCAAGCACTGTGTTGGGAATGCTCAAAACAGGTATTATTCCTCCTCAAGGAGCACTGCTAATGGGAAACAAGCACTGAAGAAAAAGTAACACATAGGAGAGTAGATTTACAACAGTGATAAGTACCATACAATCAAAGAAAAGTACACAGTATACTAGGGTGGCCTGATCTAGTGAGGTAGTTAAGAGGAGGTATGCATCCCTGAGATCTGTAGGATGGGTAGGAGGGCAATTGGTGAATATGTGGGGGTGGCATGTGTATCAGAGATAGCTGTGTATTTATTAAGCCATTTCCTCTACCTTCTGGGCACATACCAAAA
This sequence comes from Orycteropus afer afer, assembly GCF_000298275.1. Lineage (NCBI taxonomy): Eukaryota > Metazoa > Chordata > Mammalia > Tubulidentata > Orycteropodidae > Orycteropus > Orycteropus afer. Next base: position 6,547,167 of record NW_006921661.1, on the reverse strand, counting down.
AAAAAAAAAAAAAACACCCAAAACTCACTGCCATCGAGTTGGTCTTGACTCATAGTGACCCCTCCTTGGGTTTCCAAGGCAGTATCTCTACAGAAGTAGATTGCCCAGTCTTCCTTCTGAGGAGTGGCTGGTGGGTTTGAACTGCTAGCCTTCTAGTTAGCAGTCAAATGCCTTATCTTCTAGCTTCCCTAGAAGCTAGGTGTGGTCATGTGACTCAGTTCTAGTGAATGCAATGTGGGTAGAAGTAATAAATAAATGCCCCTTCAAAACCTGAGGATCCCCTACTTCTCTCACAACCTCCCTTAGCATGACCATCTAGCCATCCAATGCATAGATCCAATAAAGTGCTCTAAGACCCTATGGGATGGCTGAGGCACAAGCCAAAGTGGACCTGAGCTTCTGAATCATCATGTGGAATGCTACCTGCCAACCAGGAACAGGCACACTAGACTTCATAAGAATAAGAAATAAACTATTATGTTAAGTGATTGATATTATTACATTTGTTGTAGTAGCTAGTATTAACTAATGCAAAGAGAAAAAGTATACCATGCAAAGAGAACAATGCGGTAAGAAGGAGAAATTGAAAAGAAGGCCAGTGTGACTAAAAGTAGACAGAAAGAAGGTGCATGGTACATAGGATGAGGCTGGAGATGTAAAAGTGGGGCCAGATCAAAACTTGTTAAAGATTTTGATCCCTAGGGAACCCATTAGATGAATTTTAGAAATATGCAGACATCAATTTGACAAGACTTGGCAATGAATTAGGCCTGAGGTTAGTGATGGTATAAATGAGAGAGAAGTATCAAGGGTGACAATCAGGTTTAGATGGATAACAAAGCTATTCACTAAGATAGGCAACAATGGAAGAGCATCGGATTTGAAGAGAAATATTAATTCACTTTGGATATGTACCCTTCTCCAAGTATAGATGTCAAGTAGGCAGTGGATCCAGTGGTCTGAAGTACAGGAGAGGTCCACACTGAAGTTATAAACTTGTGAGCCACTATTCATGGACCAATGAATATCTAAAGCCATCCCTAGAGAAAGAGCACAGAAAGAAGGAAAGGAACTGGGAGTGGGCCCTGAGGAACTCTAATACTTGATCGCTGAACCAGGGTTGGCAAACTTTTTCTGTTAAGGACCAGACAGTAAATGTTTGAGGCTTTGTGAGCTGTATGGTCTCTGTTGCAACTTCTCAACTTTGCTGTTGAAGCACAAAAATCTTGGACATCTTAGAGATGACACCAAAGGCACAAAGTAGTGTGTCATTAGTGAAAGACTAGACCTCTAGATCAATGGAACAGAATACAGAGGCCAGAAATATATCCAAATATATATGGTAAATTGATTTTTCTTACAAAGATGCCAGGGCAGTTCAATGGAGTAAAGAAAGTCTTTTTAATTAATGGTGCTGGTATGAATGGATATCCACAGAGAAAATAAATGAACAGTGAATCTTATTTTAAATCATATATTTAAAAAACTTTAAACTTATCATAGATGGAATTTTATCAACCCCTCTTTGGGTTTCCAAAGCAGTATCACTACAGAAGTAGACTGCCCAACCTTCCTTCTGAGGAGTGGCTGGTGGGTTTGAACCACCAGCCTTCTGGTTAGCAGTCAAATGCCTTAGGTACTACGCCACCAGATCTCCTAAAACTATAAAACATCTAGGAAAAAATATACAAAAAGTCCTCGCGATCTTTGGTAGACAAATTTTCTCAGGATACGAAAAGCAGAAATCATAAAAAACAAACAAACAAACAAAAAACAGTAAGTTGAACTTAAATTATAATTTAAACATTATTTTGAAATGCAGAAAAGCCCACCACAAAATGAAAAAAATATTTATAATATATATAGCTGATAAAGGACTTGTATCTAGAATATATAAAGAACTCTACTATCTCAATAATAAGGCAAACAACCCAATAAACAGTAGGCAAACATTTTAAATGAATAAATATTTTCATAAAAGAAAATACACGAATCACCAATAAGCAGATAAAATAATCAACATCAAATTTAAAATCACGAGATACCCATTAAAATGGCTAAAATTGTGAAGACTGATACACCAAGTGTTGGCGACAATGTTGAACAACTGGAACTCCCCTCTATTGCTAATGGGAATGTAAAGTGGTACAACACATTGGAAAACAATTAGCCAGTTTTTTTCTGTTTGTTTTGCTTGTTTCTTGTTTTCAGTTAAACATACACCTATCTAACACTCAGCAATTCCACCCCCAGGTGTTTACCCAAGAGAAATGAAAACATATGTCTCCCCAGGACTTATTCTTAAATGCACACAGCAAGTTTATTCGTAATGGCTAAGAATGAAAATACTTAAATGTCCATCAAGAAGTCAATGCATAAAGAAGTTTTGAAATCCCGTTTTAACATTCTTTTACACTCAGGGCATTAATTGTACCAACTGTTTGGCTTAGAAGGAATATAAGCAAAGTATCTTTAAAACATCCTGCATTTCAGACTTGTGTAGGCTCAATTAGTGGGGTTTATATGACATTGAACAGAATATGGATATTTAGAAACTATAGGAAAAACATCTGTTCCTCACTGTTAAATCTGCCTCATGGATTTCACATTTGCTGTTCTCTTGGTCTAGAACACTATTTCTTACTTCACCCTACCTTCATCCTTCACCTGGCTAACCTCATTGATTCAGATCTCAACCACCACTTCCTCAAGTACCTTCTCTGATTCCCAATATTAGACTAGACTTTCTGTCAAGTACTTCATAGCACTGTGTATTTCTTCATAACACTAAGCATGCTTATACTGTGATTATTTGTCTTGAATTCCTATTCCATATAGGCTGTAAGCTCTACAAGGGCAGAGGCTCAAATCTTTTTAATAATTGTACATCCGGTGTGTAGTACAGAGCCTTCCAATGGTAAATGCTAAAGAAATGACTATGACTGAATAGAAGGATGGACTCTTGCCCATACATTCCCTTTATTCTCCCCCTCCCAAGATTATCTAAGTCTACATACCTATAAAATGGGAATGGGAGGGCTGGCCTTTAGGCTATAGAAGCCCCTACTCTACCTTCCCATTTGTGTCCCTGAGGAAATAAGTAGAAAAGGAGAGATGATTCACCTTGTTGTAGGCCAGGCTAAGGTACCTCAGCTCAGGGAAGGGTGGGGCCAGCGTCTGGTTCCTGGCCTTCAGTGACTTCACAGGAAGAATCTCAAATATGGGAGGAAGTGCACATACTTTGGTTGGCTTAAAAGGGAAAAAAAAAAAAAAATTCAAAGTCAAAGTACCCTCATGAAAAAGAAATTGAGGCTGGCCAAGGGCCAATAGACCCGTCCTACATAGTGTGGTCAAAAGAATATCCTTCAGAGGCCAAAAGAGGTATCCAAGGTCATGAGGGGAGATGTTGCTAAGGGTCCAGGGTGTGGTTCCAAGTTCTCTGAGGTCACATGGAGAGCTACTTCTCCAGTACCCAAAGTTCTAGCTTTCAGTTCTCTGAGGGCACCAGGACAAGATAGCAATGGTGGCTAGGTGGTTCTTTGCCTCAAAGGTTCTATACTCACACCTCCTATCCTCTGTGCTAGATCAGATTATCATGAATTGGCCTTTCTACATAGTTGGGCTAAAATTTCTTCAGAGAGCAAAAGGGCAGGTCCTTGCCTTATTGAAGGGAAATGCAATTTTCTTACAGGGAGAGGTGTGATGGGCTAGCTTACATCCTACAGTGGAGGCTCTTCATTCAAGGATGAAACAGCTAAATCCTGAATGACTTCAGCCAGGCCTTGGGGCATGGATCTGGCACAGTCTTTACGGTCACTTGTGGTGTCAGGGTCTCTCTGTACAACCCAGACTATTTCAGGGTCAGTATGTCTGATCAAGCAGAAAATGGAAATTGTAGGATTAACCATGTCTTTACTCAGTTTAAGGAGCTCTGGTGGTACAGTGCCTAAAGCACCAGATGGATGGCAGTTTAAATCCACCAGCCACTCTGTGGAAGGAAGATGGGGCAATCTACTTCCATAAAGAGTTACCACCGCAGAAATCCAGTGGGGGTCGCTATGAGTTGGAATTGACTCTATGGCAGTGGGTTTACTCAGTGAGTCCTTAAGTTTAGCTGGGACCAAAGAAAATTACAGGGTAGATAGACATTGAGCTAATGATTGGGTTCAGATTAACTAGATTCTGTTCCTAGCTCTATTAATTGTGTGAACTTGAGCAAGTCATTAAATTTCATTTGTTCATTCACTGAGCATTTATGGAGTACTTGGGAACAAGAATTTTGTGCCTAGTAAAGCCACGTGTGGTGTAGATCACCCATGGGTGAGAGTAAAAGGACCTGAGTGTTTGGGAATGTATATATGGCTCTCCACTCCAGGTGATCCAAATGGAATCTCCAAGAGGCCAGAGGGAAATGGAGGCAGTCTCCTCAACTGTGCAATTCCCTATGTGGAGCAAGGCTGTATGAGCCGAAGGGGTGAGTCAGACTGGAGAACAGAAAACAGAAAGCCCGAGAATCAGGCTACAGGGTGTCTAGCACTATCCAGGGGGCAGGAGTGCCTGCCCTTAGGGCAGACTGGTCCTGCTGAAGGCAGAGGGCCCTGTCTTAAAAAGGGATGCATCTTTCATAGAGAGAGGCTGCTAAAAGTCTCAGCCACCCAACTGACTCCCCAGATTCTCAGCTGTTAGCTGGGATCTGGGCACTAAGCAATCTATCAATTATCTTGACTTCTGTGGTAGACAATTCAATGGCCACAAATGTCTCCCATCCCAGTATGCATGCCCTACTGCAGTATGACTTTGCTCTCCTCAGAAAACCAAAGAAACCAAACACTGCTGTGGAGTTGGTCCTGACTCATAGAGACCTCTCCTTGGGTCTCTGAGGCAATATTTCTATGGAAGTAGATTGCCCAATCTGCCTTCCGAGGAGTGGCTGGTGGGTTTGAACTGCCAGCCTTTTGGTTAGCAGATAAATGCCTTAGGCACTACGCCCACCAGAGCTCCCACTCTCCTCAGAGGTGGAGCCTATATCTCTCTCTACTCCTTTGAAACTACACTTGCTTTGGCCAATTGAATGTGGCAGAAGTAATACTGTTTGAGTTCCAGGATCTTGCAATTCGCCCTTGCTCTCTTGAACCCTGATGCTGCCATCCTGTAAAGAAGTCCAAGATAGAAAGACCAACAGGGGGAGGTGCTAAGCTGTGCCAGTTGTCCACTTGAGCCCATCCCTCTCCTCTCCCCTCCCTAAACCTGCCAGTCAGGTGCTTGAATGAATCCTGATGAACTCAGTAGATGAACCACCTAGCCAGCCCAAAAAATGTGAGAAATACTAAACTGCTATTGTTTCAGGTCAGTAAGTAGTGGGTTGATTTGTTTTGCAGCAATAGTTAACTGATATAATTTCTCACATAATTATATCTGTGGGAGGGGGCATACTGAGCTATCATTTCAAGGATGCAGGTTGGCTAAATGTGTAGTACTTCTTATTGTGATTGAGTAAGTCAATGTTTAGTTTATGTGTGTCAGTCTCTATAAGCTTGGTTAGTGAGCATCTACCGTGAGCACCCAAAAAGAAAAATCCATGTTCTGGTTACCCAGTGCTGCTCTGAAGAGAAATATACCACAAATGGGATGGCCTTAATAAACAGGAGTTTATTCTTACAATTTGGAGGCTTTAAGTCCAAGTTCAAAGTGCCAAGCTCTAGGGGCTGGGTAAAAGCCCCTCAACCTTGGGGTCCAGCTCTGCCTCCTGCTCCCGGCCCACTGGAGCTAGAGGCGTTTCTTCACTCAGACAGCTAGCTGAGGCTGAGAAGCCCCAAGGTTGACAAGTCAAAAGGCACAGTCCCAATGTTACCAAACCACACGTCAGGCCATTAACTTAAGTCCACTGTAAGTCCCAAGGTCAGCAGAGCACAGTAGGCTGCTAAGCAATGACATGGCTACATGCAGGGTCCAAGTGTGCCATAGGCTAGAGACCATTCCCAAGGCTTCTCCTTATATACAGGAAGCAGACCACATCCCAATGGCAGCTATTCAGCTGCTTGTGGTAGATCCCACCATGGAGTTAATTGCCAGTCTCATCATGGGGGAATAACGACCACTAGCTGCCCAGCCACTCAAGCAGGCCCAGCCAAGTTGGCATAAAAACATAACCACCACAATCCATTTGATATTTTTCTTAAAATGAAAGAAAAACCCATTTCCTGTACAGATGAAAATCAAATGTCTAAGCCTAAGACACCAAGAGTGGTAAGTCTGAAACACTAAGGGTTAGGTCTTAGATGGTAGTACATCTGGCAAGCATCACTCCAGCTTTTGAGGGCTCTTGTGAGGAAGCTGATGGGCTTCGTCCTGGTGTTGGCCTCACTTCACTGCCAGCTTTATCACTGGAGATGAAACCGTCACTACTGAACAGCACCCAAGGAGAATGAAAGCAGCCCGTGGGCTGTGAGAGGACAGGGGGCTGGCTGCCTAGTTCACTGCTGTGTCTCCAATGGACAGCACATTGCCCGGTGCGTGGTAGGTGGGCAGTAAATATCTGTCCAATGAATGGCCTTCCACAGTGTGATATGTATCAGTGCTTCTCCTGGCTCCATGAACTTTTTTCATTTATTAACATTAATGTTCTAACTCAAGGACACAATATAAAGTAGGCAGTTCCTACCTGTGAGGTTGAAAATCCAGGGTAAGATGAAAACACAACCTCTGAAACAAAACAGAAACAGAGTATGCGTTGTTGGTAAGAGCACCGATGGGCCCAAGAGGCGAGAGTCTGGGTCTGCTACCCACTGTGTGCAGTAGGGTGCCTCCTGCAGGGGTCCTCATTGTGACTTCCCAGCTGGAGGAAGAGCTGGCAGTGACATCAGTCAGGTAATAAGTCCTTTCACACTTAGAATAAAATTCCCACTCCTTACCCAGACCCACGAGGTCCTTCATGACCCAAGTCCTGCCTACTTCTCCAATCTCACCTCAATGCCACCCGCCCCCCTCACTTACTGTTGTTGTTGTTGTTGTTATGTGCCGTTGAGTCGGCCCTGACTCATAGCGACCCCTCCTTTGGTTTCCGAGGCAGTATCACTACAGAAGTAGATTGCCTCACTGACTATCTCACTATATTCCAGTCACATTGAACTTCTTTCAGACTTTGGAACATGCAAACTCTTTCTGGCCTCAGAACTATTCAGCAGTCAGCATTGATCAGAAGGGAAATCAGCTGTCTTAGAAGATACATATATTATATATATGTATGTATGTAATACCTAAGGCATTTGACTGCTAACCACAAGGCTGGAGGGTTCAAACCCACTAGCCACTCCTCAGAAGGAAGACTGGGCAATCTACTTCCATAGTGATACTGCCTCGGAAATCCAAGGAGGGGTCACTATGAGTCGAATCTGACTCGATGGCAGTGAGAGTTTGAGTATATATATTTGATATTCTGTGAGAGAATTTGAAAATACTACTTGTTATATTATTAGATGCAGAGTGTGTGAAGTCAGTGAATTCAGGAGCGATACCAAGAGCAACCAGCACAGCAGCAAAGAAGAAACTGCAGTGTGATTATGTTCTTGGGACCCTAAGAATAAGATGAGCCAATAAACAGCTGAATTCAACCAAATAACAGAGCATCTGCTGCACTGGGTCCTGTGCTGGCATAGGACCTCACTGTTGCCCTGGTTAATGGGACCCTTTCCACATGTTCAATGTGTCATGATCAGAAAAGTCATATGAAAATGAAAGAAGTAGGAATAGGGGGTGGAACAACATGTGGTATAAATAACTCCTCCTACACTGTGGTTCTGGAAGTAGTTTGGAAAAGGTCTGTGTAATGAATGAAAAAGGAGTTCACATGGGGATGGGCTGTGGTTGCAGGCATGGGTGCTAAGCAGTAATCCCCTATGGAGACAGAGAGCCCCTACATCTAGAAAGACAAGGAATAGCATACTCTGTCTGAATACATGCCTGTCCTCACCCCTCCCCACAATAACAGGAAGCAAACTCCAGAAAATGGTACCTACATTCTAAGGTTCTGATAAGGGATTGTAAACAAAACAATGAACAGACAACAAAGAATTTATTTATCTTTGAGGAAAAGTAACACTGTAGAAAAAAAAAACCTCATGAAATGTGTTTGTGTGTGTGTGTGTGTGTATACAAACAATGGAAGAACTAGCACCTGAAATTACAATAGGGTTCATTTAGAAGACAGAATAAAACTTTATAATAGAATAATTATTAACCTCTGAGGAATTCAGAAGGCTATTTCATTTCTAAAACAAAGGCAGGTTGCTATGGAAATGAAACTATTAGCAATTTCAAAAACGTCAAATATGAAAACCAAAATAAAAGACTTAATGGATGTGCTCGATGGAAGAACTGACCCAACTGAAGAACTATTGCATAAAATGGAGGGAAGACTCAGCTGAGAAACTCTCAGAATGGAGTGCAAAAAGGCAAAGACATATAAAACATCACAAGAGAGAGGAAATGAAGATAGATCCAAAACCTCTACCATCTGATGGAATTCCAAAAGAAGACTATACAGAATGTAAAGGAGGAAACAAAGAAAAGTTATCCAAGCTGAACAGACTTTTATATTCAGTGATCCAGCAATTCCACTCCTGGGTATATACCCAAAAGAAACGAGTGCTTATGTCCACAAAAAAAAAAATGTAAAAGAATCTCTATAGCAGCTTTATCCATTATACCCTAAAACTAGAAACCACCAAAATATCTATCAATAAAAAAAAGAGTAAATAAATTGTGGTGTAAGTGTAATAAATAAGAACCAATGAAAAAGAGTGAACTACTGATAGATGCAACAACATGAATGAATCTCACCAATATAATGCTGGGTGAAATAAATCAGACACAGAAGAACACAAGCTGTACAGTTCCATATTCATGAATTTCAAATCAGACAAAACTAATCTGTGATAGATAGTGGTTATTCTTGGAGGAAGTACTGATTAAAAGGGTACTATACTGGATGCTAGCACTATTCTGTATTGTAATATGGATAGTGGTTAAAAGGGTGTATATATGTAAAAATTCAAGTTGTACACAAGATTTCTATACTTTCTTCTATGTAAGCTGTTCTTCAACTTAAAGTATAACAAACAAAACAGTGTGGTAGTGATCAACAGAATAGAATATATAATGCAGAAATATATATTAAGGAGATTTTTGGTTCATCATAAAGGTGGCACCTGACTGCTAACCAGAAGGCTGGCAGTTCAAACCCACCAGTCACTCCTTGGAAGGAAGGTTGGGCAATCTACTTCCATAGTGATACTGCCTCGGAAACCCAAGGAGGGGTCGCTATGAGTCAGTTGGGTCCGACTCGACAGCAAACAACAACAACAACAACAACTTTCTACTTCTGAATGCTGCCATCTGGATGTGATTCTTGGAACTGTGGTACCCATCTTGAGACCCCACTGGGATGCAGCCTAAAAGGACAAGCAAGCCGACTAAGGCAGGCAGAAAAGAGGAAGGGAGGAGACTGAGTCCCTCAATGACATCAATGCACCATTTCTGGAAAGCTTCTGAGTTTCTCATCATTTGAGATTAAAAAAAAAGTTTTAAAACCACTTTTAGTTGGATTTCAAAGATATCTTAATTGACAGAACCAGGTAGGAAGTCACTGAAATAGTTCATGTGACACTTCCTCCTTCTGAGGACCAGCAGCTTAAATGCAGCAGTTCCCCAGGGAGCCAAAGATTTTCAGAATAAACTCTCGGGAGTTTGTTCCCACCCTGGGTCTGAAGTCTCTGCAACAAGGGGCCTCGCGCACCTGTCCGGTCCACATCCTTTTTCATGGGCAGCACTGTATAGTCTGGCTGCTCATCTGAGGTCTCATACGCCCATGACTTGGGCCGCAGCATGGTCTGGTGCTCTTTCCGAGGACTCCCCCTGCTTCCAACCCAGTCTCCTGACCCGTCACGGAGGTGAACCTGCTGTAGGTACGGGATCCGGAAAATCCTGTTTTGATCCAGGCTTAACTTCTTCAGTCTTTAATTAAGGAAAGTGAATACAGAATCATAGCAATAATGACATCTCAGGGATATATATCCAGCAACTTTTGGGAAAGAACATGGAATCAGGCTTGGACCTCAATATCCCTTTCTCTAATATGGGGATAATGGTATTTATTAAGCTCTCAAGGTTCATGTGAAGATTAAATGAGATAATACGTACAGGGCCTGGTACAAAGTATGTTGAGTATATGGTAAATGGATCAAAGTAAAATCTCCAGGGATCTAGAGCTTAACTATATAAATGTCTTCATTTTCTTTATTTCAACCAAGTAGAACACTTTTTAAAAGGTTTAAACACTTCCTCCTGTGCACAGCAGTGACGCTTCTCTTTCAGATTCTACTATTAATTTTTCTATCTTCTCTTTCAGGGTCAGGATCCCATCTCTAGTTGTACCACCTCCTACTCTACCCTCCTTTCTCTTTGGGGCTTCTTATCCAGTCACATGATCAGAAATGTCCTTTAACGGATAAGCTAAAGCTCAGAGGGAAGAAATGACTTGCCATGGCCACACTGCAGGGATAAGTGGTGAGGCTGGGGTTTGAACCCTGGCTTTTTGCCTTCCAGAGCAGCACTCAAGGTGTGAGCAAGGGTGGGGGTTATACAGGACTGTGCAGAGAGAGGCTTCTGGCTTTACCTCCTGAGCCCAGCCAGGCTGGCAAAGCAATTGGGATTGGAGAGCTTGTTGTCATCCAGCATCAGTGTCTCCAGCGCTGGGAACCTCAGGATGTACCTCTTGCTTGTCAGTGTTGTTAGAGATGCCTCCCTGTGAATACAAAGACCTTGGGTAATAAGCAAAGGCAGGGGACAAGCTTCACCCCACCCCCAGGAAGAAATGGAGGACAGGGAATCAATCAGGAAGCCTAATCAACTTGGGAACTTCTCTAATGCTCAAGAGGGGGCCCTTTAGCAAGGGAACAGAGGGTGTAAATCCCTCCCTGGCTGACTCTTTCCTCAGATCCCAACCTACAACACTTACAACAATGGTCTTCGGTATCCGTGTCATTACCTGTCAGTGTAATATGTCTCAGATGGAGACATAATATGGCCTATTGTTAGAATTTAGATGGATTTGGGCCACAAGGATCTATTTGCATGGATAGGTCTACAAGAGGGGAAGGGAGGCAAAGTAGACCTTTTATAGGTGTATCTGGGAGAGAGATGAACTGCAGTCGCGGGTACTCAAGTCTGAGCCCTCACTCTGGAGAAAGACTGCACACTTCCACTGGTGAGGCAAAGGCAGGAGTGGGAAGACTGGTAGCGCTCCTAGCAAACACCAGGTTGAACAGTGCTTCACCAAGTTGGGAGGGAGTGTTCTGTGGGTAGAAGACTGAACAGTTTTGGCTCAAGGCAGGCTTCTGAGTGTGCCATGTCATCCCAAGGAATGGTAGCCAGGGGAGCACTGGATATGGACCACAGCTTTGCCACTCCATGGGGCTGGGGAGGGAGGATGAAGGTCCACCCCTGGCCACAATGAAGTTCTCCTCTCAGGTGACTCCATACAATGCATGTGTCAGTGAGGGGCTGAAAAACCTCTTCTTAAGCTCAAGCTTTCTGAGGGTTCCCAGAAACACCTGAGTGGGATTTAAGGAGTTGAGGTCCTGAATTACACAGGTGGGGCAGGAGGTGCTGGCATGTTAGTTATTAATATTCTTGCAACCTCATTTGTGTCCCCAGATCATGAGGCCTAGGTAACTCTATGTAACCACATAGAAGCAGATGACTCAATTCACATTTTCATCCTGCCTCGACATTTCACATTTCAATTCCTCCACATACCAAAATATACAACACAGACGTATAAGCACAAATACACTTACATATACATAAACCACAAACATAGCCAACAAGAGAAAAGGAAACGTCTTAAATGCCTACCACATTCCTGGCATTGTGTTAGGTGTTTTATATATGTCACCTTGGAAAAACACTGAGGAGGGTAAGTATTATTTATATCCATTTTTTCAGATGGGAAATTCAAGCTAAGTGCCTTGCCTAAGCTCTCATAGCTAAAAAAGAAAAAAAAAAAAAAAAAGTGGCAGAGCTCAAATTAGAACTCAGGTCCGCCTGACTGCAGGCCTTTTATACTACCCCATACTACCTCTCTCTCACACTCACATCTTCAAGGCCCATGTGGATTAAAGGGTGAGGAAATGAAAGGGTAATTGTAGTCGGGCCAGAGAGACCTTGACAAAGGTAGGCAGTGAATTTGAAAGCTGGGGGAGGGAGCCCTAACAGTTCAAGCAGGAGAGCTGCAATGTAGCCCTGTTGTTGTTGTTGTTATGTGCCGTCGAGTCAACCCGACTCATAGTGACCCCTCCTTGGGTTTCCGAGGTGGTATCACTACAGAAGTAGATTGCCCAATCGTCCTTCCGAGGAGTGGCTGGTAGGTTTGAACCACCAACCTTCTGGTTAGCAGTTGAGTGCCTTAGGCACTATGCTACCAGAGCTCCTCCGATGTAGCCCTTATGTTATTTGTTATGTGCTGAAGAGTCGGACCTGACTCATAGTGACCCCTCCTTGGGTTTCTGAGGCAGTATCACCACGGAAGTAGATTGCCCAACCTTCCTTCCGAGGAGTGATTGGTGGGTTTGAACTGCCACCCTTCTGGTTAACAGTCAAGTGCTAGGGCTGGGGAATTCAAAAACAGGAGTCAGAGGGGAAAACAGTCTAAGATGCAGGCTTGGCTGAAGTAGCAATAGGAGTTCAGGAGGCATGACTCGGAGTGGGGCTACTGTCTGCTCCTGCTCACTTATTATTTTTCAGATTGCTTTTTGTTTTTTCACTTGATAATTGTAGATTCCCATGCAGAAATAATATAGACAAATCCCTTGTGCATTTTCCCAGTTCCCCCCAATGGTAACATTTTGCAAAACTATACTATCACAGCCAAAATACTGACATTGATACAACCCACCTATCTTGCTCAGATTTCTCTAGTTTTACCTGTGCTTGTATTGTGTATTAAGTTCTTTTCAATTTGTGACTTGTGTAGCTTTGTGTATCCACAGTTCCTGCACCACAAGAATCCCTCATGTTGCCCTTTCATAACCACAACCTCCCTCTGACCCTCCTAATCCCCAGCAATATCTCATCTGTCTTCCATTTCTAAACTCTTGACATTTCAAAACTGTTCTATAAATGGACTCATATAGTATGTAATCTTTTGGGGTTGGCTTTTTTTTTTTTCCATTTAGCAAAATTTTCTGGATATTCATCCAAGTTGTGTGTACAATAGTTCATGCCTTTTTATTTATTACTGTATATTATTCCATGGTATGGATATACCACTATTTAATTATTTCTTGTTGAGGGACATCTAGGCTGATTCCAAGTTTTGGCTATTATGAATAAAGCTGCTATGAACATTCATATATAAGTTTCTGCCCACACAGTGGCTATAACAATGCACTCAAACATAGCAACGATTGTGAGGACGGCACAGGACTGGACAGTGTTTCGTTCTGTTGTACACAGGGTAGCTACGAGTCAGAAATGACTCGATGGCACCTAACAACAACAATATAGTCATTCATCATTGATTCATTCACATATTCTCAAATTTCTTTAATTTACATGTATGGGCCGTCGTTGTTGTTATGTGCCGTTGAGTCGGCCCCGACTCATAGCGACCCCTCCTTGGGTTTCCGAGGCAGTATCACTACGGAAGTAGGATTGCCCAACCTTCCTTCCAAGGAGTGGCTGGTGGGTTTGAACCCCCAGCCTTCTGGTTAGCAGGCAAGTGCTTTAGCCACTATGCTACCAGAGCTCCTATGTATGGGTCAGGTACTGGGAAAACAAGAAGAACCTCAAGGTACTTACAGTCTTGTGGAAGAGGTGAACACATGGCACACAGAGGGATAAATACTAGAACAGAGGCAGGTGCAAAGCTTGATAGGAGTTACTCATGAGTAGAGGTAGAGTGAACCCAGGGAGACAATGTTTAAGCTAAACCATAACGAATAGAGAAGGAATTTGCCTTGTTTTTGACCACTGTGAGGAAGAGAACGCAATGGGGAGAAAAATCATCTCTTTGTGGCTGGATCTGTTATATATTTAGAAACTTTGAGCAGCCATGTTTCCTATCAAGTGGCTCTGACAGCCACCCAGGCAGCTCACCTAGAAAGAAAAAATAAGGCGAGTCACAGAGAGGAGACCTGACAGACAGAACCTCCAGGCTGCTCCACAGTATGTTCCTAAGGCATGGCTCTGAGATTCCCCAATATCCTTATAATAAATCCCCCTTTTCTCCAGACTCTAACACTGGTGAACTTCTGTATGTTATAACCATGATAGTTTAACTGAAAAAGAGAAATGGTGTCAGAAAGAGCCCTGGCAGCAGCGGAGGGAACAGACTGAAAACCAAAGACTAGAGACAATCAATACAGAAGGAAAGTCTTTAGTTCACAGTATTTCAAGGCCATAGATGACTCTTTTACTTCTCCTGGGAGGACCAATTTTTATACATTGAATTTTTAATCTCTGTCTAAGAGCAATTTCAGGAGGGTGTATAGCAGTTCTGTTGATTTGTAATTAATTGACCAATCTTTTTTTTCATTTTACTCCAGTGAAATGGCACAGCTAAAAAATAAGCCTTCAGAAAATTCCCCTTGATCCTCATAATGGAGAAGCTGGCTCTGCTCCTGTCTCTTGTGACAAGTTAACACAGCTTTGTCTTTTTAAAGTTCCATCCTAATTATTAAATGGAAAAGTTTATTTTTGTCTCTAAAATAGATATCTCAAAATAGGGGAGCTGTTACTAGGTGGGTGAGGAAGATGAGATGTAAGGCTTCAGAGCATGGTGGTTTTCGGGGAAGAATTCTTTGAAGGGGCAGGAATCTGTCAGGAGGGGGGAAGCCCAGGTTTCCAGATGTTCAGAGTGGTGCTATTTTTATGATACATTCTCTTGCCAAAAAGAATTTACATCTTACAAAACCTGACAGGTTTTACTTAACTTTATTTAGAAGCCAAGAGCATGCTTCAGTGGTTGGATTCAGGAATGGGAATTCATGTGCATATCAGAAAAAACGATGGAAGCAGGGGTTAGGCCTGGACTCTGGTCCCATGGCTACTACAGCTTTGCTTGCTGTGTGACTTCTGGCTGGTGTCAAGCATCTCTGGGCCCAGTTTCTCTATCGAATGGTTGAGGGGGTCTCTTTTAGCTTTATACTGAGTTTGGATTAGGCCAAAAATATCACTCAATCGATTAAAGCAAGGGCTGCAGCAAACTCTAATGTCTGTTCAAATGTCAGCGTGCCTTCTTTGTTAAGATACAGAAAATGTACTGTGCAAACACAGGAGAAGGGAGACATGGCTTAACAGCTTGCTTGTGTAAATAGAGGACTTATGATGTGGCTGCTAAAAAGCTAATGCTCTTTTAGATGGCATTATTAGGAATACAGTGGTTAGAAAAAAAGAGGTAACAATTCCTCTCCACTGTATCCTGGTCAAGGCTGAGAGAGCCGACTTGTGTGGTCTGAGGGGGAAAGGGAATAATCCTAATGGGAAAGTCAAAGAATCAAATGTCAGCTCAAAATAAGTAATGGAGCAGTCTAAAAATGGAGTGGATAAAATATGATTCCTCTAACTCACCCAGAGAGAGAGAATACTGTGATCCAAGGCCTAGAAATGAGAGATGCAATTAGATAAGGTATATCATGCAAGGGAAAACACTTAAGAGAAAGGAGAATAAAGCAGTAGATAGACTCGGGTCATGAAAAGCTTTGTGAACAATGTTAATGGATTTTATCTTTAGGACATTGGGAAGCTGCAGGGCAGTGATAGAATGTCTGCTCACCAAAACCCACTATGAGGAAAGTACAAGGGCAAACCACAGTCTGGATGAAGATATTTATAACATATGTAACCAACAAAAGTCTGTCTCCAGGATAAATAAAGGACTCCTTCAAATAAAAACAAACAAAACACAGACAAATCTATTACAACATGGGCAAAAGACTAGAACAGGAACTTTATAAAAGAGGATATCCAAATGACCTGTAAACACATTAAAAAGGTGCTTAACTGTATTTGTCATCAGGTACAGGCAGTCCCTGGGTTACAAAGGAGATGTGATCTGTTTTGGAGTGTGTATTTAAGTCAAATGTGTACATAAATTGGAAAAGGTACATATAGTTCTTATTTAGCCTTACTTTAGTGCAAGAAAAGGCTCAAAGCTGTATGTGCAGCAGGTGAAGGTGACTGTAATGAAGAATTTGTTGCTTGTAGGGTTGTTTCAGTTGTTTCGAAGTGAAGGCAAATTCACATAACATTAAAGGGCAAGTAGGACTTGTCTGTAAATTGAACTTTGTAACCAGGGGACTATCTGTAAATGCAAATTAAAATCACCGTGATACACAAATGCACATCCACCAGAACAGCTAATGTTTATAAAGACTGAATATCATGTGCTGGTGAAAATGTGGAGTAACAGGAGCACTCATCCATTGTTGGCAGGAATGTAACTTGGTACAAACATTTTGGAAAACGTTTGGTGTTACCTACTAAAGTTGAACAAAGCTATGACCAAGAAATTCCACTCCTAAGCATATACCAAACAGAAACATGTCTAATGTGTACCAAGAAACATGTAAAAGCAATGTTACAACTGCATTTTTCATATAGACAAACTGGAAATGACTCCAGTGTCATCAATAGAATAGACAAATACTGCCAGTATATTCAAACAATGGGATATTATTCAGGAATGAAAAGGAATGAACTTCTGCCATATGTAACAACATGGATAAATATTATATACAATATTGAGTAAAAAAGTCAGACAAAATACTACACACTATAAGATTTTATTTATATAAAATTCAAAAGGAGAAAAATGTTAAATAGTGTTAAAAATTAAGTGACCTATGTTAGTTTCTCAGGGCTGCCATAACAAAGTATCACAAATTGAGTGGCATATAAGACAAGAAATGTAGGATCTCAATTCTGGAAGGTAGGAATCCAAAATGTGGGTGTCAGCTGTGTTGATTCCTTCTAGGGCCTTGAGGGAGAATCTGTTCCATACCTCTCTTCTAGCTTCTGTTCCTTAGCTTGCACCTACAATATCACTCTCTCATCATCATACAATGTTCATCCCTCTGTTTGTATCTCTGTGTCTCTTCTCCACTTTTATAAGGACATTACTCAGATTAGATTAGAACCCACCTTACTCCAGTATGACCTCACAACTTAACTGATAGCATCTTCACAGACCCTATTTCCAAACAAGATTATGTTCATAGGTACCAGGAGTTAGGACTGCAACCTAACTTTTTGAGGGATATAATTCAGTCCACAACAGTATCCTTTAAGAACACAGGAGAGGATAATGATTGGGAGACAGCATAAGTGAGGGTTGTGGCTGGGTTGTAAGCAATGTTCTATTTTCCTTTTCCTGGGAAATGGTTTTACATGTCCTAGGTTGGTGACAGGTGATTTTATCACATATTTTTGATTTGTACACCCTTCATACATAACATATATAGTTAATTTTTTAAGTGTTTAATGAAAATAATTGTCAACCTTCTCCAGAAGACAATCTTCAAAGACTCAAATCTCTAGTCTCAAAGACTCCTGAATAGTAAATTTTCAGTGACAATGGGTTGTAAATAGTTAATGATAGCCAAATACACACACACACAAAGTCACACAATTAAGAATCAACTGATACAGATATTCAAATGCTTTACATAATGGAATTTTTAGACTCAGATTAAACAACAACTTACTATGTGTGAATAAATAAAAGACAAACTTGAAAACATTTTTGGGGTACAGAAAACTGTAAAAAAAAAAAAAAAGAGAGAGAGAGAGAGAGACCCAGCAGTTTGGAAGAAGTATGAAACACAGAGCTTCTAAAATTGAAAAACATAAACTTAGATTAAGACTCAGTAGATATATTTGACAGCAGACTAGACATATTGAAGAGAGAATTAGTAAACTAGGAGGTAGATCATAAGGAATCACCCATGATATTATAGTAGAGACCGAGATAGAGACAGACAGAGAGAGAGAAAATGCAGAATAGAGATGAAGAGACATGTACATGTTCCCAAAGGATAACAGGGCACGGAGTGAAAGTAATATTGGCAGAAGTCATGACTAAAAATTCTCCACAGCTGATGAAAAATACATCAGTAGATTAAAGAAGCCCTGTAGATCTCAAGCAGAATATTTAAAAAGAAATCTATACCTAGCCACATCATTGTGAAAATACAGGCAACAAAACATCAAGAGAAAAATCTTTAAAGCAGCCAGAAAAAAAAAAAGACAGATTATTTTCAAAGGCCTCCATAGAAATAGACTGACAGGTGACTTCTCAAAAGTAACCACTGGAGGCAGAAGACAGTAGAATAATATATTTGGCATGCTGAATAAAGTAACTGTCAGTCTAGAATGCTGTATCCAGGAAAAAAACTTTTCAAAATGTGAGGGAAATGAAGACATTTTTATGCAAATAAAAACTGAGAGCTTTAATCACCATGAAATGTTCACTAAAGAAAATTCAGTCAGAAGGAAAGTTATCTTTGGAGGAAGGTATGAGATACAAGGAATAATAAAGAACAATGAAAGTGGTAAATATTTTGGTATATCTAAATCAACACTGACTGCATAAAACAATAATAATGTCTTGTGGGGTTCAAATAAAAAGACAAAATCAAAATATACTACAATAGCATCTAAATCAGGGGTGGGGAGTACACAGAGTTAAAAAGTGTTCTTAAGGGCTCACTCTTGTCATCAAAATAGTCAGTGAGGATATACAAGATAAACAGGGCCTAGTGTGTAGACTGAACCACAATTAAATAATACATGTTATGTTCAAGCACTATCATAACATTTGCCAAAATCAACTAAAAACTGGACCACAAAGTCCAACAAATTTCAAAGGAGTGAAATCATTTACAGTTTATTTTCTGACACTGTCATAAAGCCAGAAATCAGTAACAATAAGATAACTTTAAAAATCCTAAATGTTTGGAAATTAAGAGACATATTTCTAAGAAATTAAAAAAATATATTTAAAACTAAATAACAGAAACATTATACATCAAAAGTTGTGGGATGAAACTAAAGCAGCAGTTAGACGGAAAAATCCTTAAATGCTTATATTAGAAAAGACAGAAATTTAATGAGCCGACAAGCATCTACTCAAGAAGCTGGAAGAGCAGCAAAATTAACTCAATTAAGTAATAGGAAGAAAATAAATATAAGAGCATTAATTAGCAATGTTTTAATGTTTCCTGCATCATTTAATATACTGCCCATAGAATTGTTCCATATTGCAACTTGAGGCTTAATTTTTTTTCTTCAGTTCTTTCAGCTTGAGAAATGCTGAGCGTGTTCTTCCCTTTTGGCTTTCCAACTCCATGTCTTTGCACATTTCATTATAATAATTGACCTTGTCTTGTCAAACTGCTCTTTGAAATCTTCTGTTCCGCTCTTTTACCTTGTCATTTCTTCCATTTGCTTTA
>NW_006921661.1:6507480-6509654 GCF_000298275.1 Orycteropus afer afer | reverse complement strand
AGGCACATGACTGCTAACCAGAAGGCTGGCAGTTCAAACCCACCAGCCACTCCTCGGAAGGAAGATGGGGCAAATCTATGTCCGTAGTGATACTGCCTCAGAAACCCAAGGAGGGGTCGCTATGAGTCGGGTCTGACTCGACAGCACATAACAACAATTGAAGAAGAAGAACAAAGTAGGAAGTCTCACAATTCCGGATCTGAAGACCTACTATATAGCCACAGTAGTCAAAACTGCCTGGTATTGGTACAATGACAGACACATAGACGAACGGAATAGAGTTGAGAACCCAGAAATAGATCCATCGACCTATGGTCAGCTTATCTTTGACAAAGGGCTGAAATCCATTAAATGGGGGAAGAGAATGTTTGTTTAATAAATAGTGCTGGCAAAACTGGATATCCATTTGCAGAAAAATGAAACAAGATCTGTACCTCACACCTTACAAAAAAACTAACTCCAGATAGATCAAAAACTTAAATGTGAAACCTAAAACTATGAAGTTCCTCAAGGAAAAATAGGGGCAAATTTAGGGGCCCTAATATATGGCATAAATAGACTATCAAGCATAACCCAAAATGTACAAACAGCAAAAGAGAAACTAGATGAATGGGACCTTCTAAAAACTTAAATTTGTATGTGCTTCCAAAGACTTCTCCAAAAGAGTCAAAAGAGAACCTACAGATGGGGAAAAAATATTTGGCAATGACATATCTGACAAGGGACTTATCTCTAGAATTTACCAAAAACTCCAACACCTCAACAAAAAAAGATAAATAATCCAATTAAAAAATGGGCAGAAGACATGAATAGATACTTCACCAAAGAGGCTATTCAGCCAGCCAACAAACATATGAAGAAATGCCCACCATCATTAGCCATTAGAGAGATGCAAATCAAAACAACAATGAGTTACCATCTTGCCCCAGCACTAGTAGCAAAGTTCAAAAAGACAGAAAATAACAAATGCTGGCCAGGATGTGGAGAGATTGCAGTATGGGGATTCCTTGAAAAGTTGGAATTAGAAATACCATTTGGCCCAGCAATTCCATTACTAGGTATATACCCTAAAGAAGTGAAAGCCAGGACAAGAACAGACATATGCACACCCATGTTCATTGCAGCACTATTTACAATAGCAAAAAGTTGGAAACAACTTAGGTGTCCGTTAACTGAAGAATGGATAACAAAACTATGTTACCTACACACAATGGAATACTATGCAACCCTAAAGAATAATGTAGAATTTGCAAAACACTGCATAACGTGGATGAACTTGGAGGACACTATGCTGAGTGAAATAAGTCAATCACAGAAGGACATATATTGTATAGTCCATTATTGTAAAAAGTCAAAGAAAGGTTTATATATGGAAGGAAATTTTCTTTGTTGGTTACCAGGAGTGTGAGGGGAGGGATGGGAACACTGTTAGATAGGTGGAGACAAGTATTGAGAAGAGAAGGGCAATGTACCAAATGTGAGTGATCAACATGGTGGCAATGGGGAAGAGGAAGGCATAGAGAGGTTCATGGGAGGTACAGACAACAAAGATGAACCCTTTTGCACACACAGTACTGCACTTTCAGTGAAGGCAAACATGGATATAGATGGGTAGGTAGATGGATGGACAGGCTGAACTATTAGGTATGTCTATGCAGGGGGGAGTGTGCCCAAGACCATGTATAGGATTGGCAGACAGTGTTTCTACAAGTGTATTGCTATGTTCTGTAAGAATTCCCAGGTGTATAGTAGAGCCAACAAAGGTCAAGGCTGTAGTCACTTCTTGGGCACAGCCAGCTACCCAGAGGGAGCAAGTAGTTGGACCTGGGGGCTTGGGACCATAGTCACAGGGCACATCAAGCTCAATTGGCATAACATAATACACATTGTTCCACATCCTACTTTGGCAACTGGGATCTTAAAAGCTTGCAAGCAGCCATCTAGATGCAACAATGGGTCTCTCCCTGTCCAGAGCAAAGAAGAATGAAGAAAACCAAAGATTCATGGAAACAATTAGTCCAAGTGACTGGTACACCACGTGATCCTCAGCCTATACAACTATGAGAAGAACCAGATGGTGCCCAGCTACCACTGTCAACCACTTCAAGAGGGATCTATGTAGGAGATCCTGGATAGAGTGGGAGAACAATGTGGAACAAAACTCAAAATCATTT
>NW_006921661.1:6502739-6506437 GCF_000298275.1 Orycteropus afer afer | reverse complement strand
TTGGATGAGGGTATAACTCCCATCTATTTGTACTACCTCAAGAGTAGTTTTTATCTTACTGACTAGACCTTGATACATGTCACGTCATGGAGAAAGCCTGCCTAAATAAAGCCAGAGCTGTTGAAATAAACATGTGCACATGTGCGTGACAGAGCGGGTGACAGAGACAGAGTTGCACACATGCCAAAGAAGTAGACAGAGATGCCCACAGAGCCCTGAGGACATCCTCTGCACCTCCATCCAGCCATAAGTAAATCCCACAGATCCACCTCAGGACTTTTCAGATGATATAAGCCAATAACGTCTCTTTTCTTTAAGCTAGTTTGAATTGGATTTCAATCAGATTAGTCCTGACTAATGAACTCCTTCGTATGGTGATCACTATTATCCAAAGAGGAGCTCTGGTAGCATACTGCCTAAGGCACTTGACTGCTAACCAGAAGGCTGGTGGTTCAAACCCATCAGCCACAGAAGGAAGGTTGGGCAATCTACTTCCGTAGTGATACTGCCTGGGAAACCCAAGGCCACTGGCCCTCGCCCCCGGCACATAACAACAACATTATCCAAAGCCCTTGAGCAAATAAGCAGCCACTAATGACTATCATCAGGAGCTCTGGTAGCATAGTGGCTAAAGCACTTGACTGCTAACCAGAAGGCCGGCGGTTCAAACCCACCAGCCACTCCTCAGAAGGAAGGTTGGGCAATCCTACTTCCGTAGTGATATTGCCTCGGAAACCCAAGGAGGGGTCGCTATGAGTCGGGGCCGAACAACAACAACAATGACTATCATCACTGTCATATCCATCACAACTGCCATCTTTGCAATAAACATTATCACCATGACTGTTACCATCAACATCACTAAGTTGGTTAACATCCATTACTGAGTGCAAAGCACTAGATCCTAATCTAGATGCTGCAGATCAAAGATGAGTAAGACAGAGCCCCTGCCTTCAAGGAGCTCACGATCTACTTAGGGAGATTTTTACATACACACACAGACACACATACAAAATAAGTCACAGCAGAATACACTAAGTACCTAAACTAATCAGGGAAACACTAAATTCAACAGATTCTTAGAGGAGAGGAATGGACATGACCAAAGCAGTCATGAAGTTTTGTGAAGGGAAAATAGTCGGGCAAAAGCAATATCCACAATTTACAAATGACCAATAAGAGGCAGGGAAAATGATGTGCCAGACAGCAGGGTGTCTCCTAATAGCACAGATGAAAGCAGGATGCCCAATTGAGGCCTCCCCACCCTCTGGGGTCTGCTCCCCTGGCTACCTTTCTTGGGCGCTTCAGGAGGCCTTCTCACTGCTCTGAGCACATAAGCCTGTCTTTATAGCACTTCCAAGCTGCTTTAGACTATTTCTTCACGTACTTGTATACCCAGACAAAGGCTCATGTGAAAACACAGGGAATGGACTCAGAGGTATAGAACTTACTGTTCTGTGACGGCCAAATTGGGAGGAAGGGAGGTGAGCCCATTTCCCGTGAGGAGCAGGACACGGAGATGTGGCAAAATCCCCAGATCACAGATGGCCTCTCCAGTCAGGCTGTTGAAGGAAAGGTCCAGGAACTACCATGCGGGGTGGGGGGTGGGAGGGAGGTGGGTAGGGAGAGGGGTGGAGGACACATGTGACAAATGATAGTCAAACATAAACATACATAAAGTGAGAGCTAACTATTTGCTTATTTTAATCTCTTGGGATGCCTCCTAACCACCAGTATGAAAGCCTCCTGGCTCTCTGGCTTAACACTCAAGTTCAGTTCTTAATCTATTTTCCAGCTGTAGATCTCATTGCAAACCTCTGTTTATTCTGTGGTGCCAGCCAAACTGACCCCTCTTCATGCTTTGCCCCACCTCACCTATAGACCTTTATGCATGCTTTTTACTCAAGCAGGAATGCCCATCTTCTTTTGATTTTTTTTCCCAACAGTAAATTTAAAATGATACATGAAAATTACATGAAATTGAAATTTGTTTCATAAAGTTTTATTGGAACACAGCCATGCTCATTGGTTTTGATACTGTCTATGGCTACTTTCCTTCTATATCAGCAGAGCTGGCTAGCTATGACAGAGACAATATGTCCCACAAGCTAAAATAATTATTATCTGGTCTCTTACTGTGGCATAGTAAATTACATAGCGTGGCTTTTCTAGTCCTAAGTCTTTGTAAACTCTGTAGTGGAATTTGCCATGAACAACCGAGTAGCTCCTGATTGTTAAAATTATCCACCTGGGTTATTTCTGTTGGGAGTGGCACTAAGCAATCTTCTGGGAAGTTCTCTCTCTCTCTCTCTCTCTCAGATGTACAGAATTCTGATGTTGGGATTGGTTAGTTTGGCCACTCTGTCAGGCTCAAAGGGAACCCTCCTAGAGGCAGAAGGAGTCTCTCACTGCCGGGTGAGACACATGAGAGACACGCACTGCTGAGAGAGAGACTGAGAGAGACTGTTGGTTGAGAGATGGCAGGCTGAGAGAGACTGAGCATGTTCCTGAACTTGAATTGTAGCCTTTTGCTTCCCTAATAAACGCCATCATCTGTGAGTTCTGTGTGGTCACTGCAGTGAATTATCGAACCTAGCAGAGAGGTGGTGGGTGCTGCCGATGAACAGTTGGTAAAAGGGCTAGAGGGAGGCAGCATGTCCAGCCTCCTAGGAATAGGCCTTGGGCTACTGATGGTAATTCTGTCTTCCTTCTGTGGGGTTAGAGGAGGTCAGGAGATGTGGCCTCCTTGCCCCTTTGTCATTTGGTGTCAGAAGCAGTGGGATTCATTACAGTGGCTCCAGACTCACAGAAGCATGGGACTTTGTAAAAGAAAGAAGGAAGGGGTCTGAGAAGTGAAATTTTGGATTATGAGGTGGTTACTTTGGTTGGTGTTACCTATTAAAGGAGATGACTGATCCAGAGGCTAAGGCTTTTGGTTACACTCAGCCAAAGGCCCAAGGCCATATACATAGAATGGAAAGGTAATCAAGGTGAAGAGATGAACTTGGAATGTCTTAAAAAGGATTATGTGTTTTGGATTATGTGTTTATCTGAATGTACTATGGGTATAGAATGTTCTCTTACCTGCTTGTACATTAGAAATGATTATGGGGTATGGGTAACAGAGAGTGTTTAAGTCCGCCTTCAGCTGATACTTGATTGGATATGTTAAAAGGGAAAATTGAATTTGCCCAGCAGAAACACAGGCTTTTATTTCAAATGCTGTGTGTAGTATACAGGGGGCTTAGGTAGAAAACCTGAGCCCCATCCAGAACTACTAAGGGAACACAAGATTTGTGTTTGAAGAAAGGACCTGAAGAAAAAAAAAAAGATTGCTTGGCTTTTTGAATTTCAAGCAAGCAGTTAGGCTTTGAGTGCATCAAGCCAGGAAAGTCATGGCCCATGAGAGAAACCCCTTCCAGGACTGAAAGTTAAAGGAAGCCAGCAAATAGTAGGCTTGTATGTTACTCGCTTGTGACCACCTGGGTCCACCTGAGTAGAAATGGGGGAAGAGCAGCAATGAAGAAACAGGCTGAGTTTGGTACTCTTTGGCCTACGCCAATGGAGGCTGGGGATAAGAGGAAGGGCTGGCAGGTCTGAAGTGCAAGGAGTTGTGAGCCTACGGACATTGAAATAGTCCCTGAGGACTGAGGATGTGAGAGAGAAGGTGCTGGCTGGTCTGAAGTGAAGGGAAGAGT
>NW_006921661.1:6492296-6501574 GCF_000298275.1 Orycteropus afer afer | reverse complement strand
TAATCTGTGAGTTCTGTGTCGCCACTGCAGCAAATTATCAAACTGTGCAGAGAGGTGGTGAGTGCTGCGGGAGGAACGGATGATGAAAGGGCTGGAGGGAGGCAGCATGTCCGGCCCCCCAGGAATAGGCCTTGGGCTACTGATGGTGATTATCCCTTCCTCTTGTGGGGTTACAGGAGGTCAGAAGTGCAGCCTCCCTGCCCCTTTGGCAGTTACTTAATGTTTGCTGACCCCAGTTCTAGCTGCTTTGGCTATTTAATGTTCAATTCAAACATACTTTCTGTAGAATTTGGGGCAGCTCAAAGAAATGAGTAATCTTAGAATCACAATTCATAGAATTTCAGAGCTGGCCTAGAATTTACAGATGGCGAATGTAAGTCCCAAAGAGGGTGAGTTATTTGGCCAAGGAGAAATGGCAGAGTACTGGCAGGACTAAGACCAGAAATAAGGTCTCCTGACTCCCAGGCAGGGCCCTAGCTGAACGTTTTCCAGACCTACACTCAGAGAATCCAATCACTGCAAAGTTAAGTTTTTCTACATTGGCTTCTGAAGAATTCTACTCTGGGCTTTTCTGGCAAAATTGCTTATTTGGTGGCAGCCTTTCTGGCAAAAAAGGATAGAAGGTTCCCAATCTGCCTACTACACCTGCTGAGTCATGTCAAGTTTTTTTTCCTTTTCTTGATTTACAAAACTTTTTATTTCACTCATTTACAGATAGTAACACATTGTTTCTGTGATTAGAGAACTTAAGAATTAACAATGTCTCATTGATAATGCACAGTCATGTCAAGTTTTATTACACAACAAAGTATTCATTACTGTGGGCTGCAAATTCAGGAGACTTGGCAGGTTTATGCTTTTCCTTAGACAGCCCTTGCAAATCACAGAGAGATGAAAACTAATGACTGGCCTGGAGAGTTCTTCTTCTCATTTACAATCTGCTTCTTGACTTTGGTCTTATTTAAATAAATTTCCTTGGGTAAGGCTTGATAAATAATCTGTATCAGATATTATCAAACTGTAAAGCAGATATCTCCAAAAGTCAATCATGATCAACCAGTACCTCCAAACTCTATGTCAGCTGTATGGTCAGAGCCTATAGTACTATCTCTATCCCATGGTCCATTGGCATTTGAAATTGTAGTTTGAAATGGGAGGGTGGGAAGATAAGATGCCTGGCACAGTGCATGGCACAGAACAGGAGCTCAATAGCTATGTTTCGATGTTCTAAAAAAGTAACAACAATAATAAAACAAACAAACGGAAATTCTAAAGAAGCAATCATACCTGGAGGTCAAGGAAATATTTCCTTGCATCACCATTGCCAGGAGCTCTGTTTCTGTGATTAGAGAACTTAAGAGGACTAAGAGAATTAAGGCATGGTTCAAACCCACCAGCCAGCTCTGTGGACAAAAGAGACAGTCTGCTTCTGTAAAGATTTACAGCCTTGGCAAATACTATTAAATACATAATACCGCATTATCAGTAACAACAAACACTAGTCCACGGGTGGATGCATAGACAGGTGAGAATATCAGGTTATCAGTAGGCAAACGGGAATATACCCATGACCATAGATTGATTTGGCTGCTACAAAAATATCCATATGCATTATAGAACTAATAGGGGACAAGGTTAGAGCAGCTTCTCAGTGACTACCAAGCACCTTGAGGGAGTGAGTCACTGAGCCTGTGGACTGGTGTTCTCAGGTGACATCAAGCTCAGTTGGTGCCACATAGTACACAAAAATCTTGTTCTACATCCTACTGTGGTGAGTAGTGACCATGGTCTTAAAAGCTTTTGAGGAGCCATCTAAGATACAACTATTGGTTTCCCATCGTCTGGAGCAAAGAAGAGTAAAACAAATCAAAGTCATATGGAAACAATTAGTCCAAGGGTATGATGGACCATGGGAACCTCAACCTTCACGATCCTGAGACCAGAAGAACTAGATGGTACCCAGCTACCAATGCCAACCACTTGGAAAGGGATCAAAACTGGAGATCCTGGATAGAGTGGGAGGAACAAAATGCAAAAATGACCAGAATTACTGGTAGGATAGAGACTGGTGAAACCCCCAAGACTACAGCCCTGGGTTATCTGTTGGGCCTGGAACTGGACTGACTTCTGAGGATTAGCTCTCAGCCAAACAGCAGAAAGGCCTACCCAAGGAAGATGCACCTCTTAGATCAATCAATCATGAGAGATCAGAAAGGCTGCATTTGTATAGATAGAAAGCTGGACAGAGCAGATTGCATAGATAAGAAGGACTCAGGGAAGGGTTAGTCACAGGCAGGAGATAGGAAGAGAGCTGTTTATTGCTGGGATTGTAATCAGTGCCATGAAACCAAATGTGTACGAACTGTTGAGAGTAAAACAAATCTGATTTGTAAATCTGCACCCAAATCACAATAACAAATTGAAAAAAAAATTACACACTTGGAAATCCCATGGGGCAGTTCTACACTGTCCTATAAGGCCACTATGAGTTGAAATTGACTTGATTGCAATGGGTTTAGTTTTTTTGTATCTCCATAGCATCTACCTGTTTTCACTATTTATACTAAAAGTATAGCCCAAAATTACATCAGTTGTTTTAAGTTTACTTTCTCTCTACTTTATGGGACTTTCAAGAGTTTTGCATCCTCAAAATTCTGGGGATCACTTTTATCCTATTATTGTTAGGTTCTGACTCTTGTTCCCATGCACAACAGAATGAAACACTGCCCTGTCCTGCACCATCCTCACAGTCATTGCTGTGTTTGAGCCTATTGTTGCAGCCACTGTGTCAACCCATCTTGTTGAGGATCATCTTTTTTGCTTACCCACTACTTTACTAAGCATGATGTCCTTCTCCAGGGATTGGTCCCTTCTAATAACATGTCAAAATACATGAGACAAAGTCTTGCCACCCTTGCTTCTAAGGAGCATTCTGGCTACACTTCTTCCAAGATACATTTGTTCATTCTTCTGGCAATCCACGGTATATTCAGTATTCTTCACCAACATCATAATTCAAAGGCATCAATTCTTCTTCAGTCTTCCTTATTCATTGTCCAGCTTTCATATGCATATGAAGTGACTGAAAATACCATGGCTCGGGTCAGGTATACCTTAGTCCTCAAGGTGATATCTTTGATTTTTAACACTTTAAAGAGGTCTTTTGCAGATTTGCCCAATGCAATACATCATTTGATTTCTTGACTGCTGCTTCCGTTGGCATTGATTGTGGATCTAAGAAAAATTAAATCCTTGACAACTTCAATATTTTCTCCATTTATCATGATGTTACTTATTGACCCAGTTGTAAGGATTTTTGTTTTCTTTATGTGGAAGTGCAGTCTACACTGAAAGCTATAGTCTTTGATCTTTATTAGTAAATGCTTTAAGTCCTCTTCACTTTCAGCAATCGAGGTTGTGTCATCTGCATATCACAGGTTGTTAATGAGTCTTCCTCCAATCCTGATGCTGTGTTCTTCTTTATATAATCTAGCTTCTTGGATTATTTGCTCAGCACACAGATTGAATAAGTATGGTGAAAGGATACAATCCCAGCACACATCTTTTCTGATTTTAAACCATGCAGTATTCCCTTGTTTTGTTTGAATGATTACTGTTCTCCTCAGTGTGACCTGAAAGCATAGAGCTAAGGTATCGTTACATTCAGTATATTTTAGGAGGACTGCCATCTCAAATGGTTAAAGTTTTGAAACTTTGGAATATAAAGGGCATTGACTTTCAAAAAAAATTCACTCTTGAGGAAAATCTCCCTCTCATAAAACCAGCTTAAGTGAGGATCTTTTGTGAGGTAGGGCTGACTGTTGGTATTTGCAGATGAAATAATTGATGTTATCAACATTTTGGGGTCAATTTCAAAGACTCATAACACGCAGACATTTTGGTGAGGTTTGAATCTGAAAACCGTCTACTCTAAGGCCAACACATAGAGTCCGTCATTAGAGAAGTGACATTAGCCAGATGCGCAGCCCCACCCGCACTCTGGCTTTTTTTTTTCCTACTCTCTACATGTGCAAGTGACTCTCAGATAGTGATAAAAGTTTGTTCCTTTTTGAAAAGTGGCTCCAAGTGAGAGGAAAATGTTCATAAAAGTTGAAGAGGTGATAAACTTGAAGTCTGAGGACATGCATGGAAAATGCATGACAATTGATGGGAAATTTAATTTATGAGAAAGTCAAGAATCCAAACTTTTCTCTACTCTCAAATCTGGAGCTTGGGAGACATCTGTGGATGTACAAAATGTCAAGGGTCTGCTGCAGAACTCATAAGAGCCCTATTTTATTTCACATTCATCTCCAGGCCTTCTGACTTGGCTATATCATACTCTGTCTCAGCCCACTGGAACCTATCTGGCTCACTCAGACCAGAATGGGTCTCTGGAATCAGTCCATAATAATTCTAGTTCAGATGGCCCAATCTGCTATGCCTAGCTCTTTACCTCCAAGATTCTTCAACTATCACCAGATCTAGATCTCCTCTAATACTTTCTTTCCTATGACATTGTTTAAATTCACTTTTCTGCACAGACTCCCTTGGGCATGACCTGTGGCACACATGTTCCAGGACCATGCGGCATGACCATGTTGTTGTTATTAATTGTTGCTGAGTTAGTCTCTGACTCATGGTGACCCCATGCACACCATGTACAATAACATCAAACTACTGTAGTTTTCACTGACTGATTTTTCTAATTCTCTGATCTTTCTTCCTAGTCTGTCTTAGTCTGGAAGTTTTGCTGTTCAGCATAATAGCAACACACAAGTATCCACTGCCAGAGGGGCTACACTTGAGATACACTGGCCAAGAGTAGAACCTGGATCTGCTGCATGGAAGGTTTGAACTCTGCCAGTGAACCACTACTGCCCCTACAACAGCCACAGGTATGATGTATTCTCATCTACTTGCTGTCGCTGCTGCTACTACCACCACCACTACCACCACCCCACCTCCACTGCCTATAGCTTGGCCCCTCCATCTTCTCCAGAAGCCAGACCTGAGACTAGAGCCTAGCTGTAAAGACTCAGAAAGCCCCTTATAAACAGTTATAATCACTAAAGAATGCTACACCCATTCCTTACAGGAGACTAGGTAGGCACAAAAACTTCCCTTTTCCAACTTACTTCCAAGCACTTAAAGTCTCCATATTTCACGTAGACCGTTTTGATGCCATTAAATGCAAGCTCCAGTTCCTTTAGGGCTGGAAATGTGTGAAATGCCTCTACACAGGGAAGAGAGAGTGAATCTGCAGCTTGTAAAGGACTTCAAAAAAAGAAAAATATTAACAAAAACCATTTACTGGGTCCCCATGTTAGGCTAGACTCTGTACAAGGTGCTTTATATACATGGCCTTTAATTCTCTCACAGTCCTGATAAATAGGAATTATTACCTCCATTCCACAGATGAGGAAACCAAGGCTCACCCAGGCTGAGTAATTTGCTAGAGATGGCGCTGCTTGTCAATAGAAGAGCTAAGGATTGAACCTAAGTCTGCTAGACTCCAAAGCCTGTCTAAAATTTATCACTATTATTTCTGATTATAAAAGTGAAATGCATTGACCCATGTCATTTTAGTTTCATGTATTTCACTGTACATAAATTATATTTCAATAAAATGCATTTTAAAAAGTAAGTTGATTACAAAAAAGTCAATCATAGAAAAATAAAAGTTCCCTTTAATGCCAACACCCAGAGATAAATATTAAGTTTCATGTATAATTGAATTTTTCTCATGTGCATACTGAAACACATACACACTGGTTTTTATAAAAAATGGAATTACACTATAGACATGTAGTGTGACTTGCTGTTGTCTCTTAACAGTATAACTTAAAAGTTTTCCCATTTCAAAACACACAGATATGCCTAATGACTCAATTACATTCTACAGTATAGACATACCTAGTTTATTTAACCATTCCCCTAGTGATAGCCTTTAGGGGCTCAAACTTCTCCCCTTCTGCATGAGAACCACATCTTGGGTTAAGTTTCTAGCCCTGTTCTTCTGGTTATATGAAACAAATGGTATGTTAACAGTGTTCAGTGCTACTAGGCAAAATTGCTTATGGTAAAAAAGATCCCAAATTGGTAATTACATCTGGACTAGGAGAAGCTATAAATGAACTATAAATACCTGCAGGGGGTGCCACAGCTTTAGATTTCCCTGCATGCAATGATTCCTATAACTGAACACATATGTCCTTTGAAGGACTTCTAGGAGCTGTGACTATAGAGTGTTACAAGGATGTTGGCTCATGTGGAGCATGAGGTTTCTAAGCCAGGGTGGCTTCTGCATCCACCCAATGAGAGTCTCATTGCCTTTCACTTGAGCTCACACTTGGACAGGTGGGGCACAAAGAATGACTCATGGACAGCTCTTTGGACTGCTACATGAACTGTGGTGAGGATTCCACTGAAGTGGAAGTCCTGATGCTGTCCTGCTGGCATAATGTGTGGGAATACTGAGAGCCTTCTAAGTGAAGCTGGTGCAGAGAGTGGTCCATGGTAGTCTTGTGAGTCAGAAGTGAGTCAGAATGTTCAGTAGAGTCTAGTAAAAAGCCTGTCTGGTGAGTGCTCAGGATGTTTCCAATGAGCATCTGTGTGCAGTTGTATTTCTGTAGAATAAATTCCTGGAAGTTGAACTATTATATTAAAGGCAGTGATTAAATTTTAAGAGACATCACCAAAATTACCAAAGATGTTACACCAATTTATACTTCTACCAACTGAATAGGGGTATCCATTTCCGTTCCAGTCTGGCTGTCATCAATCCTTTTCATTCCTGCCAAATTTGATAGGCAGAAAATAGTATCTTGATAATGTTTTAATCATTAGTGAGGTTGCACATCCTATTATATTTCTATTGGCCTTTATAATATGGAGCCCTGGTGGCACAATAGTTAAGCTATGTGCTACTAATCAGAAAGGGGCAGTTCAGATTCTCCCAGTGGCTCTGCAGGAGAAAGACCTGGCAATCTGCTCCCATAAAGACTACAGCCAAGAAAACCCCATGTTACATGTGGTTACTATGAACTGGAATTGACTCCATGGTATCCAGTAACAACAACATTGGCCTTTATATTTTAAGCTCATGCTCCTGACAGACCATACTGTCTCCTCACGGGCAAGGACTCATCATATGCTTTTTAAAAAACACCCCTTCAGCTCAACACATTCAAAACTGAACTCATCCTATTTTCCCCAAAACCTGCCTCTCCTCTAGTGCTCTGTCAGTGAAAATCCCCCTTGGCTCCTTCCTCTCCCCACTCCCTACATGCCCATCAGTTACCAAGTCCTATTATTTCTACCTCCTCCTGAACCTCTCTCTTTATCCCCTTCACTCCTATTGCCACAGCCCAAGCTCAGGTCCCATCTTCCCTCCCCTGGATAACTGAAACAGTCTTTCAGGTTTCTACCTTCTGGTCTTATAATCTATCCTCCTCACAGTTCCCACTGAGCTTCTCTGTTTAAAAGCCTTGTGTGGCTCTCTTTCACCTGCAAGGTAAAATCCAAGTCACTCAGGGCCCTGGATGGATCTAGCCCCTGCCAACCTCTCCAGTTTCAACTCTTCCCCACATTCATCCTTCAAAATATGCTAAACTTTTTCAGGTTCCCTGACCAGGCACTGCTGTTCTACATCTGCTCCGCTGGCCTAAAATGCCTTCTGACTGTCTAATTCCTGAGTCACTCCTATTTGTATTTTAGGTCTTAGCTTAAGTGCTCCTCAGGAATCTCTCCTGACACCCTGGCCTGGGTTGAAGACCCACTTATGTACTTGCATAGCATTTTCCAATACCCTCTATCACTGCACTTACCACATCTGCTATAACTACCTATGTCTGAGCCCATCTCTCCCACCAAACAATGAGCTCACTAGAGGAGGAACAGGACACACTCGTTTCTAAAAGCCAACCATCACATAGTCCTGACACCCAGCAGGGGGCGCTGTGGATTTGCTGGAAAAAAAAAAAACAAAAAACTGAAGGCTTTCCTGTTCCTACTGGAACTCTTACTGGCTTAAACACATTTTTACACACCTATCTCATCTGAGTCTGCAAGGCACCCTGCAAGGGGAGGAAGAGGAGAAGGGAATTATCTTCATTTACACATAGAGAAGCAGTAGCTCATAGAAAATGTTTTAAGTAGACAGTGTCAGGGCTTGACTGGAATCCAGGTCTGTGTATTCTCCAGCAGCAGGCCTATCATACTCCAAAAAGGAAATGTGTGGTCAGTCTTGGATGGACCAACAGACGGGTCCTAACACTAGTGAATGGTCGTACCAACCAAGAGGCAGAAGGTAGTTTTCAGAAAGAAAAAGTTTACCTAGAGGCAGCAGGTTTTCTGAGGCATTGATGTAAATAACGGAATGGAAATGTTTGAAGTCCCTTTCTTTAGCCTGTGGGAAGGTATTTTAGAAGAAACACATAATTAGCTCTCTGCCTGGAAATCTTGATAAAGCTCCAGAGCTGTCAGAAGAAAGACCTAAAGGCATAAGACACATCCTTATCATAAGAGGTGCCATTTGTCAAGGGCTGTAAGGACTTTTTTTTTCTATTATGAAATATTTCAAATGTACAGAAAAGTGTAATGAATGATATACCTACCCTACAGATCCATGTAACCATTATCCAGATTTAATCAATCTGAATATTTTGCTGTCTTTGCTTCAAATGTCTTTAAAGAAATAAAACATTGGGGAGAACTGAACCTCCTGTCCTATTTCTGTCCAAGCCCATCCTCCTCCCTCCCCACTGGATTATGTGTTCCAGGAGATCAAGGGCAGCGTCTGAGCTACCTCTGTGCTTAGTCAACAGCAAAGAGCCAGACTAGGTCTCACTAATTTTGGGTGGGGAGGTGTGTGCGTGAGTGGGTGAGTAAAGTAAGAATGGACAAGGAGTAGCAGGGAGGCTGAGCTTGACCACCCTATGTTGACACCCTCAAGCACTGCACTGAGAGAGACCCCTGACATCTTCTGCTTTGTCTCAAAATGTGAACAGTATATTAACATCTCTTGGATCAGTGTGCTGACCTGTTCTGGAAGCCCTCTCAGCCCCAGATGACTACATTTCTATGGTTCACCTATCCCCAAGAGAATACGAGTGCTAAATGAAGGGAAGCAGAACCTTCTCAGCAGTCCACGTCACCACTAACCTGGCCCTCGTGTGGCATATAACCATACTCCATGGAACTGGTTTACACAAGCACTGTCTCTTGGTATGCCATGGAAGGCCTACAAATCAGGAGAGTAGTTTTTTTTTTTTTTT
>NW_006921661.1:6472730-6484786 GCF_000298275.1 Orycteropus afer afer | reverse complement strand
TCTGTGTTAATTGGTTTCCCTTTTCTTTGTTGAAGAGGGTCTGTGCAATCCTTCTGCCTAGTCCGCCATCTTGCCCCGCCTCCCCTGGGGAGAGTAGTTTTTATACAAAATATATGCTACAGGATCCTGGCAAATACTGGACCACAAATTTGCCTCCCAGCTACCTATCAGCTAATGCAAAGAAAGAAACATAATTCATTACATGAGTCACAATATCTATGAGTTAAGGACAAATAGCTTCCTGGGAGAACCATAACCATTCTCGGCAATGAAATCTGAAAGAAATTTTTTCTATAGGCTCTTGTGATGGGAACTCAGTGTCACATAATCAATCATGCCCCAACAAAATTCTACTATGAATTCAAAACCAATTTCATAAGGCTTTTTATTATTATTATTTCATCTCACATGGGTCAATAGCCATACCAAATTTATAGCAAAATTTTGTGCTGAATATTGTTTCCATCTAGTGAATCCTTCACAGACCCTCCCTCCTTCAACACAAACAGAGCTCCCAGGGATTCTAGAGGTACAATGGAAAAACCAGAACAGCCAGGTGTCACCTCAGGTCCAACTCACCCCAATAATATCTTTGCTGGTTTAAAACTGACTCCACTGCAGTGGGGTTTTGGTTTTTGGTTGGCCTTACCTTGGAGAACTTCAGGCCGCTCACATTAATGTTGCACAGGTCTGAGGGTTTCCTCACACAGTGGTGCTTCAGCTGGAACATAGAGCAGAGTCAGCTCTCAAAGCCCCAACAAAGTTCATATAATGTTCTAAGATAGCAAATAATTCTCCAATGAGTAAAGCAGCTTGGTATAGTAGAAAGAGGAGCTCTGGTAGCGTAGTGCCTAAGGCACTTGACTCCTAACCAGAAGGCTGGCGGTTCAAGCCCACCAGCCACTCCTCGGAAGGAAAGTTGGGCAACCTACTTCCATAGTGATACCACCTCAGAAACCCAAGGAGGGGTTACTATGAGTCAGGTCTGACTCAACAGCACATAACAACAACAACAATAGTAGAAAGAGCATGGGCTTTGAGTAACTCAGAACCAAGTAGCCATCTCAGCTCCTCCACGTCTTAGTTTCCCATCTATAAAATAGCGATAGTAATAGGTGGTTGGGAGGATTTATCCTTGTCTCGTTGTTTACTTTCTGTCTTTTTTGGGCTCCATTTCCTCTGCCAGAACCTTTTAAAAAATTCTGTGTTTCTGGGGCTTTATCTTTCTATTCTCTTCTATTTTTGTTCTGTGTTTTCTTATTGGGCAGTCTCTTACAGGACTAGAATTAGTTTGCTTTTCATTTATTCATTCACTCACTCACCAAATATTTATTGAGTACTACTCCGGGTCATGTACTGATGTACTGTGCTAAATACATAAACAAACTTTCTCTAATGCTAACTAAACTCTTTGACATAAAGTTTATCCCTCCTTTTTCTTTTTTAAGATGAAAAACCAAGGCTAAGTGCCTGTAAGGTCCCATAGTTAGCAAGTTATAGATCTGTGATTTGAGTCCAAATCTGTAATCACCAAGCTCTGTGCTCTTTTAACTAGTATATGTTACCTCTCAAAATTAAAAATGTAAGAAGGAACTCTCAGTTTTAGAGCTTTTATTTCTGTTTACTCAAACCACATTCCCTTTTCTGCCAATTGTTTACTTATTGTACCTATTAGGTGTAGGCAATGAACTACATATTGGGAAGACAATGAAGCAGCAGCAGAAACATTCTATGTCTTTATAGAGCTTACAGTCTCACAGGAAGCCAAGTATTAAGCAAGTACTAATAAAAATGATAAAGATTTCAAAAGAGAAATTCAAGACACTAGGGGAGATAAAAATAGGAGATCCCAACCTCAGCATGAAACTGAGGAAATATTTACATGAGGAAGTAATATTTCAGCTGAGACCTAAGAGCTGAGTAGGAGTTGGTCCTGTGAAAATGAGTAGTTGGGGTTGTGAAGGTATTTCAGGCTACTGAGGCAAGAAAAAACAAAGCAACACGGCTTTTCTAGGCAGTCACTAGTTGTGAACCCATGTTAGCTCTGTAAAGGAGTGTGGATTTTATTCCACAGCCAATAGAAAGCCATGAAAGGTTTTTATGCAGGGGGCTGATGTAGTCAGATTGTGTTTTGTAAAAATTGCTATGTCTCCTACCCATAGAAAGGATAAGAACACAAAAGAGGAAGGGGAGATATCAGTAAATGAGACAATTGTTAATTACCTTCCTAATAGCCAC
The DNA here is from genome assembly GCF_000298275.1 of Orycteropus afer afer. NCBI lineage: Eukaryota > Metazoa > Chordata > Mammalia > Tubulidentata > Orycteropodidae > Orycteropus > Orycteropus afer. The sequence goes on along the minus strand of NW_006921661.1, from coordinate 6,482,548 downwards.
TTCTCTACTTCTTCCTTATTAAATAGTCCCAATTTTATTTACATTTCTCTGAGTAGAAATGTCTGGAAAGTTTAGCCTCAGCTTCAATGGATAAGTCTTGACATGTCTAAGCCAATCAAGGAGATCTTATTCCTTCTACGAATGACTGTTTGGACACGTGATATAAGTTTGACCAATGAGACAAAGGCTGCTGGGAGCAGGAGAAAGTCGGTTAGGGGAAGTGTTTACTTATGTTTAAAAATACACACAATGGAGTGAAAATCTCTTTTTACCACTGGATGTTATTCTCTATCTGTGATGACTGGCATTGCTGCAGCCATCTCAGGATCATGAAGGCAATCGTCCCAAGAAAACAAATCAATATACTGAGGATGGCAGAACAGAAAGATGGAAGAAACTCAGGGTTTGGAAAATGTCATTAAATCAGGAATGACAATGCCTCTGGCTTCCTTTTATGTGAAATGATATGACTTTATAATCTTTGGAGGAGCTCTGGTGGTGCAGTGGTTAAGCTCTTGGCTGCTAACCCAAAGGTTGGCAGTTTGAACCCACCAGCCACTCAGCAGGAGAAGTATGCTGTCTACTTCCATAAAGGCATACAGTCTTTTACATTAGATGATGTGTAGCGCTGGGCAGGTCAGCTGCAAAGGAACTCTTTCAAGTTCTGAGGAGCAAGGATGTCTCCTTGAGGACTAAGGTGCACCTGACACAGCCGTGATATTTCCAATTGCCTCGTATGCATGTGAGAGTTGGACAATGAATAAGGAAGACCAAAGAAGAGTTGATGCTTTTGAGTTGTGGTGCTGGTGAAGAATGCTGAAAGTACCATGGACTGCTAAAAGAACTAACAGATCTGTCCTGGAGGAAGTACAGCCGAGATGCTCCTTGGAAATGAGAATGGCCAGACTTCATCTCACCTACTTTGGTCATGTTGTCAGAAGGGACCATTCCCTAGAGAAGGATGCCATGCTTGGTAAGATGGAGGGTCGACGAAAGAGGGAAAGGCCTTCAACGAGATGGATTGACAACGGTGGCTGCGACAATGGGCTCAAGTATAGCAAGGATGTGGAGCTGGTGTGGGATCGGGTGGTGTTTCGTTCTGCTATGCATGGGTTCGCTATGAGTCAGAAACGACTTGACGGCACCTAACAACAACAACAACAACAACAACAACATACAGTCTTGGAAGCCCTATGAAGCAGTTAGTTCTACCTGATCTATATGATAGCTATCAGTTGGAATCAACTCGATAGATAGCAACGAGTTTGGTTTTCAGTTTTTATTATCTTCTGTTATCTGTGGCTAAAAGCAGCCTAACTGATTCAAACTAGTTAGAAGTTACTGAATTAGTCCAATGAACAATGTTGCCTCAGATTAGGGTGGTATCAGTGGAGATGAGAAGAAGACAGGTTCAAGAACTATTTAATAAAGTGTCAGGGCCTGAGGGTGGAGGTGGAGAGGGAGTGGCAAGAGTCAACGATAACCCCTGGTTACTAGCTTGGTGACTGAGTAGACAGTAGTGCCATCATAGAAACAGTAAACACTAGAAAAGAAGTATGTTTTGGTACTTGGGGGAGGGGAATTGGTACAGCAGTTCAATTTGAGATGTCAGTGAAACATAAAATTGGAAGAACTGTGCAATAAGCAGATAGGTATCCTATTTCTGAAAAATATTGTTGGCCACCAAGTGGCAAGATGAGTAAAAAGCCAACTCTAATGTGGGAGTGAATATGTATTTTAAAACGATTAAAGGAAAAAGATCACTATGGAAATTTTTTTGCCCCTCCTCAGTACTGTAGAGATACCAGGTAAATTATTTTATTCCTCCTCACCCTCAATGAGAAGATGTAATAATGAAACAAATTCCACAGGACTCTGCCAAATGCTTACACTACCCACTTTGAGGTGAGATGAGACCAACTGCCTCCTCAAACTCTCTTTCAACATTTGATCTATGAAGAAACCAATCTCTTGGGAACCATAAGCACAGTCTAGGCACAAAGTGGGCTGCCAAAGAGTTCTTAGGGAGCTATGAGAATTGAACTGCACATTAACATTAATTTACAAAATGTGTCTTTGCAAAGCCATTGAGGCACTGCAGAGAGAAAATGTGAAATTACCTGGCCAATCTCTAAGACAGCCACCTTCCTCATAAAGCCTGCCCCAGGCACTGGGTAATGTCTGATCAGCTCTCCTGGCTTTTAGCCAGACACTAAAAAGGAAAAAGGCTGTGAAAGATCAGACTTCCTCAATCCTATCTGCTATGGAGAGATGTCCCCAGAGCAAAGCAGAGCAGAGCAGAAATGTCTACAACCTACTAGGAGCTAGAATGGAATTTTCAACTGACTGTTCCCCATGATCTACTTCTCCTTACCCCAACTTAATTATGAGCTTTTACCTAATATGGCTTTGAAGTCAGTATGCCAGGGTTATAGTCCCAGCCCCACCATTAACTAGCTACCTTGAGCTATTCAAATTATATCTCAGGACCCAAGTTTTCTCATCTGCATAATGGTGATGATATTATACAGATGATAACACATATCTCACAAGGTGGTTGTCAAAAGAGGTATGCAACACACTGGTCTCCTTCAATCCTTCCACCTGTGAAAGGAAAGCTTTGGATCCCTTCATCATCCTGGCTGTACTCAATTTAGCAACATCAGTCTAACAGTGGGAGGATGGAGTGCATTGGCGGTGCTTGTGTCAGGCAGAGCTGGGCAAGTCCTCATTTCCCACCAGGACAGTCATCAGCTAATACTGCTGCCATTCCAGGACGCATATGCTCTTACCAGAAAAGCCCGGTCCAGGACTTGTTCAGGAATAGCGATTTGGTTTTCCCTTTGAGACCCTCTCTTTCCCCTGACCTCTGAAGTACTCTTCTTCCGGCTTTCCTGACCTTCAGCTGGTGCCTCATTCACACCCTTGGGCTTCTTCTTAAGGTTAGATTTCCGAGATACTAACCAGCGTCCTCGGCCTGTTGAATAGATCAGAAGAGTGAGAGAGGCAAACTCCTCTAAAGCCACAACTAGTGCAAGTATAGATTGATTACCTAGAATACCTATCTAATATGTACCAGACACTGTACTGGCAGAGCAGGGGACAGGAGTTCTACATACTGCATTCCCTTTAATTGGCCCAAAAATCCAATGAAGAGAATGTTATTGTTCCCATTTTACAGATAAAAAGGCTAAGACTCAAACTTTCTTCCTCCACACTTTTGTCTCCAAACTCTGTTCCTTCAAGATCCTACATCAAGGATTTCCTGTTCTGTAACGCCTTCCCTAACTCCATCAGCAGAGCTGATCGTGCTTCCTGTACCAGTTAGTTATTCCCCCTTTTGTCATCTTTTGGGTAAAGCCCAATGCCTAACCTCAACGAAACAGGATCTATCTTCTGAGACCTTATCATGGATTCCATCATTATATAGGAAAGTTTATGTTAAGAACTCAGAATAAGAAGACGATAGGACAGTTGTTCCTTTAAAAAAGCATAATATGTGTTCATAGTAGAAAAAAAAATTAAGCAGAAAAGAATATGAGGCTTACTAGTAAGCCTACCCAACAAAAATCATGACATTCTGGAATCTGTTCTTTCATCATGCCTGAGAGCCTGACACTCAAAGCAATCTTCATTTATTTTATTTGTTCACTTATTTATTGTCTATCTCTCACTCTAGAGCAGAAGCTCCATGAGATCAGGGACTTTGATCCATTCATCTCAGTATTCCCACAGCCCGCACAGAGCTTACCACACTGTCAGTGTCAGTATTGCTCAGCCCTGCCCATACTGCCATCCATTCAGATTTTATCTAAGCATCTACTTTGTGCTAGGAGATGGGGCCACGGGGATGAACAAGACAAGCTCTGAAAAGCCAACCATTCAAAACCCTATGGAGCACAATTTTACTGACACACATAGGGTCACCATGAGTCAGTATCAACTCAATGGCAACTGACTGGGTTTCTGACCCAAAGGAACATTGGAGGTACCTTAGAAGCTCAGAGGAGGGAGCTACTAGTCTAGGTAGTTGGCTCTAGGAAGCTGAAAAAGGTCAGTCACCAGGAGGAGATGGAAAAAACAGGCAGTCTGAGCAGAGAGAAAACCCACTGCCATTAAGTTAATTCTGACTCATAGTGACTCTATAGGACAGAGTAGAACTGCCCCATAGGGTTTTGTAGGCTGTAAATCTTTATGAGAGCAGACTGCCTCATCTTTCTCCTGCAGAGCAGTGGGTGGGTTTGAACCACTGGCCTTTTGGTTAGCAGCCAAGTGCTTTAACCACTGCACCACCGAAGCTCCTTTGAGCAGAGGAAAGGGTGTAAGAAACCTCTGGTGCCATGAAAGATCAGGATCATGTAGAGGGACAGCACAGAGCTGTGGGAACCAGCCTGGCTTCTCTAACCACTCACTTGCTGCCCACATAGCCCACTGCCCCTGCTTAGGGCCTTACTCTGGCTCACCTGACCACTGCTGCTGATCTGCCTCTTGGATGTGGTTGCTGTCATATGTCTGATGTGACCCATTTCTTGTTCTTAGTGTTGGCTAACACTCAAGGCACCCCATTTCCCAAGGCTGCCACCATCTGGAGAATTGACTCTGTTTCTTCTTTGTCTCATCATCATATTCCAGACTCTTGGAGAATCCAATCTGAGTTGATGTTGAAACCCCCAACACTACCAATAAGGAAGGACCAGAGTATGTCAAGAGATCAACATAAGGGAAAGATGAGGCTGAAAAGGTCAGCAGAATCAGATCATAAAAGTCTTAAGTATCAGCACAAGGAGCTTGAGTCTAGAAGGTAGACTTTTATCAAGAGGGGGATTCTCAGCAGAGTTTTTTTGTATTGTTTTATTTAAATTATTTAGAGATAATTTTAAACTTACAGATATTGTAAAAATAGTACATAGAGTTCCCATACAGTCTTCATTCAGCTTCCTCTAATATAAACATCTTGCCCGAATCATAATTATCAAAATGATGAAATTAACATTGCTTCAATATTAGTAATAAATATACAGACATTCTTCAAATTCTGCCAGTTTTTCCACTAATGTCCCCTTTCTGTTACAGAAGCCAATCAAGGTTCTCACAGTGCATTTGGTCATCATGTCTGCCTAGTGTCCTCTAATCTGTGACAGTTCCTTTACTCTTGTATTACACCTTGGCAGTTTTGAAGAATATTGGTCAATTATTTTACAAAATATCCCTCAATTATTATTTTTTAATGCTTTCTCATTATTTGAAGTACATACTGATGAAGATCAAAGATGACAGCCTTCAGTATGGATTATACCTCAACATAAAGAAAGCAAAAATCCTCACAAATGGACCAATAAACAATATCATGATAAACGGAGAAAATACTGAAGTTGTCAAGGATTTCATTTTACTTGGGTCCACAATCAACACTCATGGAAGCAGCAGTCAAGAAATCAAACAACTGGAAAAATCTGCTGCAAAAGACTTCTTTAAATTGTTAAAGGACAAAGATGTCACTTTGAAGATTAACATGTGTCTGACTCAAGCTATGGTATTTTTAATCACTTCATATGCATGTGAAAGCTGGGCAATGAATAAGGAAGACCACAGAAGAACTGATACAGTTCAACTGTGGTGTTAGCAAATAATATTGAAAATGCCATGGACTGTTAGAAGAATGAGGAGCTCTGTGGTGTAGTGGATAAGGCACTTGGCTGCTAACCAGAAGATTAGACGTGCAAACCCACCAGTTGCTCCACAGAATAAAGATGGGGTGCTCTACTTCTGTAAAGATTTATAGCCTCAGAAACCCAATGGGGGTCACTGAGTCAGAATCAACTCATTGGCAGTGAGTCTGGTGTTTTTTTTTTTTTTTTGTCAGAAGAATCAACAAATCTGTTCTAGAAAAAGTGCAGCCAGCCAGACAGCCAGAATGCTCCTTGGAAGCAATAATAGCCAGACTTCGTCTCTCATACTGGGCAAATCTGTTACAAAAGACCTCTTTAAAGTGTTAAGGAGCAAAGATGTCACTTTGAAGACTAAGGTGTGCCTAATCCAAGCTAGTGTAGTTTCGATCACCTCATATGCATGTGAAAGCTGGACAACAAATAAGGAAGACCAAAGAAGAATTGATGCCTTTGAATTATGGTGCTGGTAAATAATACTGAAAATACTATGGACTGCCAGAAGAATGAACAAATCTGTCCTGGAGAAGTTCAGCCAGAATGTTCCTTAGAAACAAGAACGGCCAGACTTTATCTTACCTACTTAGGTCATATAGTCAGAAGGGAGCATTCCCTGGAGAAGGATGTCATGCTTGGTAAAGCAGAGGGTCAGCAAAAAAGGGGAAGACCCTCAACAAGATGGACTGACACAGTGGCTGCAACAATGTGCTCAAGCATAGCAAGTATTGTGAGGATGGTGCAGGACTGGGCAGTGTTTCGTTCTGTTGTACACAGGGTTGCTATGAGTGGGAGCCAACTTGATGGCTCCTAAGAACAACATACTAATGTATGCACAAACATATCTGTATTTATTTCTGTATCTGTCCCATCTGTGCTTGTGTGTGCGTGTAAAACCACGAGTTCATATTGATACCTCCACAAGAGGATTTTAAACAGATAGGTGATCAGGAAGGTCTCTATATGAAAAATGAAATCATTCTATAAAATAAAGGAGAACAGACTGGAGGAGAAAGCTCTTCCAATATTCCATGTACAGAGTGACCAGCAAGACATATCATTTGGACTAAATAAGGTGCTCTCTCTTGCTTTTAAAGTAACAACTCTAATCCAGTGAACCTGTACTTGTAGCCTGTGTTATGAGAAGCCCTTGAACCAGAGGAGTCTTAAAGTAGATGTGTGATAAACTATTTTGCAGAGCAATCTTTAAAGAGTTCAAGCCATTTTATTTATGAGACATAGAGAGGACGGCACCCCACAAATGAGGATGGGCATTGTGGGCTGGGGTAGTCGGGCATGACCTGTTGGAAGAAGTGAGGGAAGAGCTGGGCTTTGTGGGATTGGGAAGGTTTGGCTAACTGCAATGAGAGTTGGGATATCGGAGTAAGTTTGAAAAAAAAAACTACGTGAAAAGAGAACATAATGGAATATGACATAAAGGTTATAGGAGTCTGGTAGCATAGTGCCTAAGGCACTTGACTGCTAACCAGAAGGCTGCTGGTTCAAACCCAACAGCCACTCCTCGGAGGGAAGGTTGGGCAATCTACTTCCGTAGTGATACTGCCTCAGAAACCCAAGGAGGGGTCGCTATGAGTCAGGTCCGACTCAATGGCACATAACAACAACAACAAAAAAATAGGAGTGGGTAGGACTGGTGGGATAGTAATGAAGGTGCTGGAAGGAAGGATGGGTGTGGGAGCCATTCTAAAGCATGAGCTGGGTGTGAAGGAAAAGTACCAATTAGGGAAGTCACTGACCTTCCTCAGACATCCGAAGCAGATTTTTGGCTGGAAAGCAGTTGCTCAGGTAAGGCTTCCCATCATCCAGCTTATAGATTCCCGAGGACGCCATCTTCCTGAGAGGTGGGCAAGAAAAGAAAGGAAGCAGAGAAGTGTGAAGAAGGTTCAGTGGAGTTCTTTCACACTAGTGCAGCTGTGAGCCCAAGAGGACCACCCCACCCTAGTCAGGAAGAACATATTGGAAGATTTTGAGGACAATGCTCAGCTTCAGAAATGTGGTGGCTATTTAAATGAAGAAGGGACATGGCCCTGGGTTTTTCGATTCCAATCACTCTCAAGTCAGCGGGACACTAGATTGAACCTTTTGGGTTCAAACAGACCTGATTTGAATCCTGGCTCTGTTTTCCCTCACTCTATAATTAAGCAAGTTACTCTACCCTTCTGAGTCTCATTTTCCTCACCTGTAAAATGGAAGTTATACCTACTTTAATAGGTGAACGAATGGATCAAGTGAAAAAAGTAGTGCCTGGCACATGTTATTGTTATGTGCCATGGAGTCGGCCCTGACTCATAGCGACCCCTCCTTGGGTTTCCGAGGCAGTATCACTATGGAAGTAGATTGCCCAACCTTCCTTCTGAGGAGTGGCTGGTGGGTTTGAACGAAAAGCCTTCTGGTTAGCAGTCAAGTGCCTTAGGCACTATGCTACCAGAGCTCCTACCTGGCACATAATAAGTGCTTATTAAATGTCTTCTTGGAGTTCAGAGGACAGAGGGCTCAAATTTGAGGGGAGAAGATGTGCAAATATTTGACTGGATAAATAGGATTTCAGGGATGAATTTAATTTGCTGATAAAGAAAAGGATAAGCATTCCAAACAAAAGGGCCACAGGACTGAGGTTGGTGGTAGGCATGTCCTTAGGGCAGTAAAAAGACAGTCTGAGCCCAGAAGAAGGATGTCTTTGGGAGTTTTGGACAGTAAGGTTGGACAGGAAGGATCATATATGCTCCTGAAGGGCTTTCTTGCCAAGCTAGGAGCTCAGGCTTTATCCTATAGGTGACTCAGAGCCATGATTTCTGGGATGGGGAAAACCATGATCCAAGCATGTTTTAGAAAGATTAATCTGACAAAACTAATACCTAGATGAAAGCAGCTAGCAACTGGGATTCCAGTTGTTGTTGTTATGTGTTGTTGAGTCAGACCTGACTCATAGTGACCCCTCCTTCGGTTTCCGAGGCAGCATTGTCCAACCTTCCTTCCGAGGAGTGGCTGGTGGGTTTGAACCACCAGCTTTCTGGTTAGCAGTCAAGTGCCTTTAGGCACTAGGCTATCAGAGCTCCTACAATAGTAACCTGGGGTAAGCCAATGAAGGCCAATGTAAAGAAGCTGAAAAAGGAAAGAAGGAAGGAAGAAGGAAGGAAGGGAAGGAGGGGAGAAAGGGAAGAAGGAAGAGAAAAGAAAAAGAGGAACAAGATCAATTTGAAGCACAGGTATTTATGGTGTGGACAAAAGAGAAGCCCCTAGAGGATTCAGAAAGAAATTGTAGAGAAGTAGGAAAAGAATTGGGAGTTGGAGGGTAGGCAGGAAGCTGTTAGGTAAGCCTAGGGAAGAGAAAGCTATATGAAAGAGTCAGGTAGGGTGAGGACTTAAATAGACCATGAGGAAGCAGAACAATTTCAGCGGAAGGATAAAGTCAGACTAACTGTGTATAGAAGAGTGAATGGGAGGTAAGGAAGTGCAAAAAAGGAAGCTGATAGAGTTTCTATTAGCTAGGCTGTGAAAGTAAAGGGAAGAGTGAATAACAGGGACAGGTCTAAGATAAGGAGAGGGAGGATGGGTGGGAGCTGTGTAATCATTTAAAGAAGCATGAGCTCTCTCTCACTGCTCTCTCTTAGGGTCATTCAAGTGCAGAGTCAGCAAGTGTCTCAACCCTAGTCCCAGCCTTGGTGAACAGAGTCATTCATTATAGAGCACAGGCTTTGGAATTGCATTGCATGGGTTCAAATACTACATACACCACTTACTAGCTGTGTGTCCTTGGGCAAATTACTTTGTTTTTTTGAATTTTTTTAATTGTACTTTAGGTAAAAGTTTACATAGCAAATTTGTTTTCCAATCAATAATTCATACACAGATTGTTCCATGACATTGGTTATAATGCCCACACTGCATCAGCACTCTTCCCATTTCCTACCTGTTCCTTGTTTCCATTCATCCGGGTCTGGTGTCCCTCTGTCCCTTCTCATCTTTGGTTTGGGCAAATGTTGCCCTTTCAGTCTCATATGGTTTGATTCTAAGAAGCACATTGTTCATGGGTGTTATTCTTTATTGTACAGGCCCATCTATTATTTGACTGAGAAGTGGCCTCTGGTAGTGTCTTGAATTTTAAGTTAGAAGGCTGTCTTAGGGCAATAGTCT
>NW_006921661.1:6463873-6468315 GCF_000298275.1 Orycteropus afer afer | reverse complement strand
TCAAAGAAGAGTTGATGCTTTTGAGTTGTTGTGTTGGGGAAGAATGCTGAAAGTACCATGGACTTCTAGAAAAACTAACAAATCTGTCGTGGAGGAAGTGTAGCCAGAATGCTCTTTGGAAGCAAGAATGGTCAGACTTCGTCTCATCTACTTTAGCCATGTTGTCAGAAGGGACCATTCTCTGAAGAAAGATGTCATGCTTGGTAAAGTGGAGGGTCAATGGAAAAGGGAAAGGCCCTTGACAAGATGGACTGACACAGTGGCTGAAACGATGGGCTCAGAATAGTAAGGAACATGAGGCTGGCACAGGACCAGGCAGTGTTTCAATCTGTTGTATATAAGGTCACTATGAGTTGGAGACGACTCAACGGCATATAACAACAACCACCAGGACTTTCTATTGTGGTCCTGGTCAGCATGGATGTTAGTGATAGCCAGACACTAAGAAGTTCTGGTCTCAGGTTAGAGGAGGCTCTTAGTCCTTTGGACTAATTGCTTCCTTGAGTCTTCAGGTTTCTTCATTCTCCTTTACTTCAGGTGGGAAGAGACAATAGTTGCTTCTTAGAGGGCCGCTCACAAGCTCTTAAGACCCCAGACCCTATCCACCACATTAGGATGTAGAACATTATCCTTATGAACTGTGTTTTGCCAATTGACCTAGATGTCCCAAGACTAAAGTCCTTAGCCTTCAAGTCCAATAGTTCAGTCCCAATGCCTATGTAGTTTCTATAACCGTGTTCCCTATGTGTTCTGAGTATGCCTGCAGCATTTACAAATATGTATGTACAAATATCCTCAACCATACCTATGTATAGACATGCATGTACTCCGCTATGACCTTCCTCATCTATTTAGCATACATATTTACCTATGTATCTACTCACAAATTATTTGTTATTATGGTTGTTGCAGGACTGTTTTTTATAGCATTTACTATAGATGTCCCCTTATACTTGTATACCTCTTATTGTATTCCTTTACCTTGGTCACATCATGTTGATTTCCTCCATATTGTGTATTGCCTTTCCCTTCACTATAATTAACACTTGTATACTACATAGTTAGTGATTTTTCCCTCCCTTCCCCTCCCATCCCTGGTAACCAACAAAGAATGTTTCTTTCTGTGTGTAAATCTATTCTTGATTTTTTATAATAGTGATCTCATACAATATTTGTTCTTTTGTGATTGACTTACTTCACTCAGCAAATATCTTCCAGATTTATCCATGTTGTGAGATGTTTCATGGATTCCTCATTCTTTACTGTTGCGTAGCATTCCACTTTATGTATGTCCTACAGTTTATTTATCCATTCATCCATTGTGGACATTTAGGTTTCCATCTTTTTGCTATTGTGAATAATGCTGTGATGAACATGGACATATATGTGTCTATTTGTGTCACAGCTCTTCTTTCTCTACGAATGTATACCTAGCAGTGGGACTGCTGGATCACATGGTATTTCTATTTCTAGCTTTTTAAGGAAACACCATACCATTTTCCATAACTGGTTGTGTCACTTTGCAGTGCCACCAGCAGTGTATAATCTCCCCACAGCTTTGCCAGCATTTATTGTGTGTTTGGTTTCTTAATCAATGTCATTATTGCCAGGTTGAGATGATCTCATTGTAGTTTTGATTTGCATGTTTCTAATGGCTAATGATCTCCAGCATCTTTTCATGTGTTTGTTGGCCACCTGACTGTCTTCTTAGGGGAAGTGTCTGTTCACGTCCTTTGTCCATTTTAAAAATGGATTGTGTTTTTATTGTTGAGGGGTGAAGTTTTCTATATATTTTAGAGATCAGACCCTTGTCAGACATGTCATTGTCAATTTTCTTTTCCCCAGTCTATACGTTGCCTTTTTATTCTTTTGTTGAAGTCTTTTGATGAGCATATTTGATTTTCAGGAGGTCCTAGTTATCTATTTTATATTCTGGTGTTACTTTTTTATGCCTTGGTTTCTTCTTCTGTAAAATGTGGACAATAACTGTACCTACTTCAGAGTTGTTTTGATTGATGATGAAGTGAAAGAATATTTGTAAAGGGATTAGAACAGCACCTGGCACATAGCTAACATCTGAATCATTTTCTATTATGAAGATTATTTACAGGATGAGAGGGACTTAACTATATCTATGGACTGGAAAGAAGGAGCCCTGCCTTTGTTCTTGGTGCTCCTTCAGCCTAAAATACCCTTCTCCATCTTCTTCATTAGTTGGTTCTGCCATTTAAAATTAAGCTTAAATGCTACCTCATTTAGGAATAAATCTCTGATCAAAGGGTTGTTGGTGAAATCTTAGTCAGTAAAAGGAAAGACAGAGTGTTCCCTAGAGATGACAAATATGAAAGACAGAGTGGTACAGTAGGAAGGGTGATGATTTTGAGGCTAGGAAGCTTAAGTCTGAGACTAGTTTCTACTACTGAGTGACCTTGGGTAAGCCACTTTACCTCTTTGTGCCTCATATTTCTCACATAAAAATGAGCATAAAAATCCTGTGCCTCAGAAAATTGTAGGAAGAATTAACTGAAATAATGGATAGATAAAAAGCATCTTTCTAGACCCCATCCAGACGTCATCTCTTGCACAAAGTTTTCATTGAACATTCTAGTGGGACACAAATGTAGCTTTTAAGTCCCAGAGTATTTCTTCTATATAGCATTCATGGCCCAGAGCCCTTCCTATCTCATAAGATTACTAACAATCATGAGGATGCTCCTTCAACGAACTATGAACCTCCAAAGGCTGGAAACATTACCAATTCATCTGTCTCTCTTCCACCCTTTGAACCTAGCTCACAGAAAGCACCCAATAAACCTGTGAGCCAAATGAAGGATGGATTTGATGGCACTTCCAGGGCCCAAGGGTATGTAGTTATGTTCCTTAATTAGACTTTAAGTTCCTCCAGGGGAAGGACAATATGTATGGTGTTTATGATTTTACTTCTAGTACCTAACACAGCACCTGGCACATGAGAGATTTCCTCAATACCTGTTGAAAGAAGAAATGAATGTTGGCATCTCCATTGTTTTAATACAGGGCACTATGAATTCCCAAAGGCTGGAAATATTTCCAGTTCACCTCTCTCTCTTCCACCCTTGGAATCTAGCTCATAGGAAGCACCCAATAAACATGTGTGAGCCAAATAAAGGAGATAATGGCACTTCCAGGGCCCAAGGTTGTATGTGTCTGTGTATGTGAGCTCCTTAATTAGATTCTAAGCTCCTCCAGGGGAAGGTCAATATCTATGGTGTTTACGACTCTATTTCGAGTACCTAACACAGCATCTGGCACGTAAAGAGTCCATAAATGTCTGTGGAATGAAGAAATGAATGTTATCTCCCTTGGTCCAGTATAGGGCCTTATGAATTTCCTGATCCTGACCTCCTCTGCAGAGGGTTAGAAGCTCCTCCTCTATGTTCTTATGATACCCCATACTTCCCTGGTATATAGCATTTACCACTTTAATATAATTGTTTGCTTTGCTCACTAACTTCCCACCTGCTATAAAGGCTATGATTACCTTACTCACCTATGTAATCCAAGTGCCTAGCATAGAGACTACAACTCAAAAACAATTCATTGGGAAGATGAATGGATAAATAGGTAGACAGATGGATGGATCAGCAGAAATTTACATTCAGTCAATCTGTCTTTCAGGAAATCTCTCTCATGACCATCTATCTACACCTATATGTTGGATACGTGAATGAATGAGTATATTGCTGGCTGGGAAATGCTGAGATGATGACTGTTGGAGAAGATGCGGACTTGGCTTCTGGTCTACGTAGTACTTACTTGATCTTTGACTTTGGGAAAGTCACTTTGACTCCCTTTTTTTTTTGTTTCTTTACGTGCTTCTTTACCTGTAAAAAAGATATATTCCTTCTTAGCCTGTCATCTAGAGATCTTGATTTCTATTTAATTATATCCCATCACAAGTCTTCACCTCCAAAATCTGTCTCCCCTGGGGCTGAGAAAAATACCACAGGACTAAAGATCCCAGAAATAGATATACAGATAGAGACATGGGAGCTCTGGTGGTGTAGTGAGGCATTTGACTGCTAACCAGAAGGCTGGTGGTTCAAACCCACTAGCCACTCCTCAGAAGGAAGGTTAGGCAATCTACTTCTGTAGAGATATCTCCTCGGAAACCCAAGGAGGGGTCGCTATGAGTCGGAAACAACTTGACAGCAGTGAACTTGGTTTTTTTTTTTTTTTGATAGAGACATAAACATAGATGGGAAGGTGGTATAGAAGAATAAGAATGATTTTATGACAATGGGTAGGACTGGAGTGCTTAAATAAGATGTGGAAAACACAAACCAGAAAGGAAAGGATTACCTATATATGGTTATTTCTATCAAAATATATTTCATAAAATAAAAATAGCAAAGACAAAGTTGAAAGCTAAAACACAGTCTGGGAAAGTTTTTTTTTTTTTT
>NW_006921661.1:6425670-6461067 GCF_000298275.1 Orycteropus afer afer | reverse complement strand
GTACTCACTGTTTTCATTCAGGTTTTTCCACTAGTTGGTGCCTAATCCACTTCTGTATAGTTCCTTTCAAAGCTCAGGGCTCCAGGATCATATTCTGTATGTCTGTCAATTGGTTTTTCTTTTCTTTGTTGAAGAGGATCTGTGTCGCTTGTCTGCCTATTCCTCCATCTTACCAGAAGTCCTGGGAAAGTTTTTTGCTATGTATATTGCACAAAGGATGAATCAGACTCAGGCTAGTAGGGGGCATACAAACCTGCATATGACGAATCATAGAAATTCCAATTCCCTATCAGGAATACTAGGGAGCTCTGGTAGCATAGTGCCTAAGACACTTAACTGCTAACCAGAAGGCTGGCAGTTTAAACCCACCAGCCACTCCTCGGAAGAAAGATGGGGCAATCTACTTCCATAGTGATACTGACTCAGAAACCCAAGGAAGGGTCACTATGAGTTGGGTCTGACTCGATGGCACATAACAACAAACAACATCAGGAATACTAGGTGAGAAGGTATGGAACTAATAGGCTAGGAAAGGCACATAACTCTTAGGTTATACTATCTAAAAAGTAACCCTAAGGGAATTGTGGACATTATCTGTGTAGCAGAAAAAAGAGAATTCAAGCTCCAGACTCAAAGTATGCCTGCCTGGTTAGCCTCAGCTGCTACTGGTCTCCATCTCAAACTGAAGGCAGCTAATACCAATCTGATTGTAATGCTTTCCAGCTACAAAACACAAACACAACATATTCACACATAGTAATGGTTCTTATGTGCATACATTTGCTTGCTTCATTCCTTCGGTCTATCACACTTCTGCCCTCTCCATTGCCTGGCTGGCTCATGTACATACTTTCCTGTATCTAGGCCCCCCCCCAGGTTAAACAGCTTCTGTACTACCATTTCAGGCCCACTTCTTAATGGAGGCACTCTGCTAGTATTGTAGAGGCCTGCTTCCTTGTCTGTTCCCCACTCTCTACACCCTTAAGCCCAGGTTATGAGCTTCTCTAAGCTCATCCTGGGCCCTATTCATCTTCTATCTCCAACACATAACAGGGACTAGCCCACTGAAGAGACACAATGAGTGTTTACTGAACTAAACTGAACTGTGAATAAAATGTTATAGGAGCACTTCATTCTGTCTGCAAAGAAGGAAGAAGTAAAGATCAGGGAGAGTTTCACAGAGCAGGTGCCATTAGAGCTGGATCTTGAAAGATGAGAAGTTATAAAAGATGAACAACAACAACCAAAGGTTACAGGAGCATCTGACTAGAGTGGCCAGGGATCACTTCATAGAGGTGAAGAGGTATCATCTGATATTATTTAGTGACAATAATTATCACACAAATGTTAACTGTCTGTTTTATTCAACGATATATCCCGTGATTGGAACAGTGACTACCACATTATTGTTGTTGTTGTTATGTGCCGTCGAGTTGGACCGACTCATAGTGATCCCTCCTTCGGTTTCCAAGGCAGTATCACTACAGAAGTAGATTGCCCAACCTTCCTTCCCAGTAGTGGCTGGTGGGTTTGAACTGCCAGCCTTCTGGTTAGCAGTTAAGTGCCTTAGGCACTATGCTACCAGAGCTCCTGACTACTACATAATAGGCATGAAAAGAGTACTTGTTCAATCATTTGGATACTCAATGGGGGATTCATGTGATTAACAAACTAGCTATTCAATGTAATAGAGCGTAACCTAGTACAATCCCATTACGTGATTACTCTGGATGACTAGAGCAGGAGCTCCAAGAGGACCAGGTCTGTCTTGATCCTCCTGTAAACCTTAGCACAGTGCCAGGCAATCAAAAAAACAAACAAACTCACTGCCCTCGAGTGGGATTCGACTCATAGCGACCCCTCCTTGGGTTTCTGAGGAGGTATCACTACAGAAGTAGATTGCCCAATTTTCCCTCCAGGAGTGGCTGGTGGGTTTGAACCGCCAGCCTTCTGGTTAGCAGTCAAATGCCTTAGGCACTACACCAGCTCCTGCCTGGCAATACTGATGCTTAATAAATATTTATGAAAATAAATAAATATTTGTGGGAAAATAAAGGATGAATTAATAATTAATAATTAATGAAACTCTATAATACTATTACATTCTAAAATTGTGACAAATACCATGAGTTTACATGTCAGAAAAACCTGGCTTCGAAACGGATTCTGATTACATGCTAGCTGGCCTCGGGTAAGTTTCTTAGTTTCCTCATTTAGCAGGGACGTTAAAGGACTAAATGAAGAGGAAGGATATAAATATACCTTGGGCACTGCCTGAGACGCAGAAACTTAGTAAAGGTGGATCTCTATAATACGAAAACAATACTAGCAACTAAAATGACAAGTCACTGGAGAGAATAATCGGAAGTGCACTAATAGGGCTAGAAAAAGTCTAAAGGCAAACTCTTCCCCAGCCCACTCTACCATCTGTGGAGGGGTGAGACACTAACCCCTCACGCAAACTAAATTTCTAGCCACACCTGTCTCCGGCGTCGCTTTCGCCTCCGAGCTGTCCGCGGGAGCGACGTCCCAGTCAGGAGGGATGCGCGCCTACGAGCTTCCCGGGGATCTCGGAGACGCTCCACGGTGGCGTCTGCCACTACCTTCCCTACCCCTTAGTAACCGCGACGCGGCGGCTGGCTGTATAGTCTGCAATGGCGGCCTAACCTTCTAACTACAAGTCCCAACAAACCCCGCGACCACTGCCGCTTGCAACCTCGCGTCGGCAACCCTGAACTACGGATCCCGATGGACTCCGCGAGGAGCGTCACGCAGTCAGTTTCAGCCAATCGGCTTCCGACAAGTCGGTGGGGAGGGCGAAGTAGAGGCAGACAAGATGGCTGCTGCGGCTGCTCAGGGTGGGAGAACTGGTGGTGGCGGAGGCAGTGGTGGGGCTGGCGGTGGCCCCAGTTGCGGGACAAGCAGTAACCGCAGTGGCTTGTTGGACAAGGTGAGGAGCTGGCTTTCGAGGTCGGGGGAGGCCCAGGAGGCAGCAAGCCCACCTTTCCGTTCCCGTCCCTCTTCTGCGGCCTCTCCGGGGAGCACCCTTGGTAGACCGTGTTAGGAACCTGACAGGCATTTGTAGCCCGTTCTTTCCACATGTCAGAATCAGCCTTTTTCTCTTAGGATAGTCTTTGTTTCTTGGAAGTGTTTCTGGCTTTTATCGCTGGCCACCATAGTTTCTGTGGATAATTTGACTATTTCTACATTTCAGCTTCAGTTACCGCTTTTCTCTAGTGGTGCTGTGGGCTACTGTTAATGTGCCTATTTCACCGACGGGGAAAACTGAAGCCCGAAAGTATGAAAACCTCTACTCCAAGTCAGCATTCCCCAAATCTCCACCCATCTCACCGTACCATTGCGCGCTGCTGGTATTCCAAAACTCTTCTTGTTCTTTTGCTTACTGAAGTATCTATCATAGTACGCCGAATACTGAGTTTATTTCAGTATTGACCTCTCTTGCTGGGCTGCCAGGTAAGAATCCTTTAAATTTTATCTTTTTTTTCCTATTTCCCCGCATTTTCCATCACCTCTCTGTCCCCAGGTGCACTTAGGTAAATTGGATTTTTTTTTTTTTTTTTTGTAAGTGTTTTCCTAAGACTAGGGCTATTGTGAGGAAATGGGTGGTGATGAAAATGTTCTAAAATTCATTACAGTGATGGTTCTACAACTCTCTGAATACACTAACAACCATTGAATGATACGCTTGAAATGAGTGCGTAGTATGGTATGTGAATTATATCTCAGTGAAGCTGTTACAGAAAAAAAAACCCTGCTGTGATATGGTATCACAGAAAAGGACTTCAAGATGCCGTCTAATGTAGTTTAGCTAATTAGATGTAGTTCGTTTAGTGTAATATCATGTGTTTTATTGTTGTTGAGTGTATACACTGCAAAATACACACCAATTCAACTGTTTCTACATGTACAATTTGTGACACTGATTACATTCTTCTAGTAGTGCAACTATTCTCACCTTCCTTTTCTGGGTTGATCCTTTTCCATTAGCATAAACTCACTGCCCCTTAAGATTTCTATCTAATCTTTTAAGTTGCTTTAGTCATTTTGATCCCATACAGATTTTAAAAGTGCGTAATGGGTAAGGCAGATTTTTTTTTTTTTTAACTAGTTAAACTCTTGTTTGGTTTTAAAGAGCAAAAATGTCACTTTGCGGACTAAGATGCCCCTGACCCAGGCCACGGTATTCTCAGTCATCTCATATATGTGCAAAAGCTGAGCAGTGAATGAGGAAGACCAAAGAAGATTTGATGCCTTTGAATTATGGGGTTGGTGAAGAATATTGATTATACCATCAATTGCTGGAAGAATGAACAAATCTGTCTTGAACAAGTATAAACAGAATGCTCCTTAAAAGTGAGGATAAACATGTTATTAGGAGAAGGACTCATGCTTGGTGAAATGGAGGGTCATTGAAAAAGAGGAAGACTCAAGGAGATACATTGGTACAGTGGCTGCAACATTGGACTGAAATATAGCAACAACTGTGAGGATGGTACAGGACCAGACAGTGTTTTGTTCTGTTGAACGAATGACATGAGGTCATTGTGAGTTGGTACTAACTTGAAAGCACCTAACAATGACAATAACATTGTTTGGTTTTAAAAATGTATTAGGGGATATTTCTGGTTTAAATTTTTAAGATTATCTCAGGGCAATAGTTTCAGGGGTTCATCTAGCCCCCATGGCTCCAGAAAGTATGGAGTCCATGAGAATTTGGAGCTCTGTTCTTCATTTTCCACCTTTTGATCAAAATTCTTCTATAGAATCCTTGACCAAGATAATCAGTAATGATAGCTGGGCACCCATCCAGTTCTGGTCTCATGGCAGAGGAGGCAGTTAATCATGGAGGCAGTTAACCACGCATTCCATAGCTTTCTTGTGTTCCTGACTTTCCTTCTTCTGTTGCTCCAAGGAATAGACACCAATTGTCATGCCTTGGATGGCTGCTTGCAAGCTTTTAAGACTCCAGGCACTATGTATTAATTGTATTTTTGAGCCCGATTCCTGCTTATGATTGCCTCTTCCTCCACTCATCCTTTTTTGTTGTTATTGTTACTGTGGGCCTAAAAGCAAGGCTTTACAAAAGGAAAACTTATCCTTGGTTGACCATTCTTGCTATTTGTATATCTTGGAAGAAGCAGTACTAGTTTTGCATAGAGATCTAGGTCCTAGTAATGATTACTTATACCTCTAAGTAGCTTTGTAACCGGGAGCTCTGGTAGCATAGTGGCTAAGGCACTTGACTGCTAACCAGAAGGCTGGCGGTTCAAACCCACCAGCCACTCCTCGGAAGGAAGGTTGGGCAATCCTACTTCCGTAGTGATACTGCCTCGGAAACCCAAGGAGGGGTCGCTATGAGTCAGGGCTGACTCAACGGCACATAACAGCAACAACAACAACAGCTTTGTAACCATGAAATATGCTGCCCTCCCTCTGTTTCCTCATTTATAAGATGAACTATTTAGCCTCAGCATACCCTAAGGTGCCTTCCAGTTCCATTAGAGTTCTGGGCCAATTTGATAAAAATCGTTAAGCATGATATCCTGAATATAGTTATATAATCAGGAATTTTGTCTTGAAAGCAGCTTTCAGCCTTTTCCTACTGCCTGGCATATGATAAGTGCTTAAAAAGTGAATATGTGATGATATGGAACGGTTCAGTTCCACATCTTACTGCTTATCTTTTGGGGTGTATTGGTTTTGAACTATATGGTTCTAACACTTCTGGTCCTTCTTAAGAAACAGGAACATGTACTAGGGGTTGGGAATTTATAGTCATTTGCTACACAAATCCTGACATCCTATTAGGTGAGCGTTTCACAGTCCTTAAGTGTTCTGTGTTCACCGTATCCCACTAACCACCCCTGCTGTTCCCTGCCCTTGGATTATTACTGGCAAACCTTTAAGCATGGTCATTCTGCTAACGCAGTGACTACTGAAAAGTATGTGGCCTTATTGTGTTATTGAAAGAACTTAGCTTGGAAGGTCATAAGATTTGAGCTACTTTGAAGTAGCTCTGTTACTTTCAAACTCTGTGAAGCCTGGCGATTCAGTTAACTTATCTCACTAAACTTTTCTTTCTTCATCAGTAACACCAGGGTCACTGGCACCTACATTGTTGGGAGAATCAAATGAAGCTATTAAAAAAAAAAAAAAAATTCACTACCATTGAGTCAATTCAGACTCATAGCGTCCCCTGTTGGATTTCCAAGGCAGTAAATCAACAGAAGTAGATTGCCCCATATTCCTTCCATGGCACGGCTGGTGGATTTGAACCGCCAGCCTTCTGGTTAGCAGTCAAATGCCTTAGGCACTATGTGAATGGTGGAGGAGGACATGGAACCTGTGATGTCCAGTACAAATATGTGATGGTGAAGGAATAAATCAAAGGTCCTGCTGTCAGTTCACTCTACATAACTGAGGAGTTGGAGTACATAGCATTAAATATATTTAAAGAAGTATGTGGTTTATGCCAAATGCATACTTTAAAGGAAGTTCAAATGAGAGAGAATGATCCCTGAGATCAGTAACAGTGAGGGCATAAGCTAGAAAAGGTTTCATGGCTGAGAGTGGAGCTAGGACCTTATTTATTGAGGGAAGACATACCAGGTAAGAACGTATTCTTGAGAAAGGTAATAAAGAGATTCAAATGTGCTTCTAGGTTTGCCTAACCAGATGTGAATTTTGGTGTCTAGTATCTGACTTTAAGAACAAAGCAGTTCTGCAGACTTTCTGGAGCCATGGAGGCTGGATGCACACCTGGAATTATCGCCTTAAACTGAAACTAGCCCTGAAGTCTTTTTAAAACCAAACTGTGTAGTTTAACTTAATTAGTTAAAAAAAAAAAAAAAGTCTACTTTGAGCATTATACTCTTAAGAACTATTTGTATGGAATCAGTGACAACAGCAACTTTAAAGATGAGATGGAAACTTTAGGGGGCAGAGAGTTTATTTTAAAGAGGCAGGAACAATTCAGAAAAGGTGAGAGAATGGTTGCTCAACTCAGAAGGTGATCATTGTCACTGTGTTGTATGTGTAGAAATAGTTGGATTGGTGTTTGCTATGTATATTGCTGACAACAACAACAAAATTTAAGGGGAAAAATAACAGCGTCTTCTACACAGATGCTAATGGTGCCAATGTTTCCATGTAGTGAGTCGACTGGGAGGTTCTTCATGAGAACTATAATGATAGGTAGAGAATCAGATTGAGGAGGACATGGATTGTTAAATTAAGAAATAGAAAGCTGTTGAAGGTTTTTGAGATTATGTAAAATGATGTTAGAGAAATTATTCAGATAGTTTGGAGAGATAGAAATTAGAAGCCTTCTAATAAGGTTATATATAAAGAGCTCTGGTGCAGTACCTAAGGGATTTGACTGCTAACTATAAGGTTGGCAGTTCAAACCCACCAACTGCTCCATGGAAGGAAGATGGGACAATCTACTTCTGTAAAGATTTACCACCTTAAAAACCCAGTGGGGGTCACTGTGAGTCAGACTCAACTCTATGGTGGTGAATTTGGGTTTGGTTCGGTTTAATGAGGTTATATACTCTTCTGCTGTTGTTAGGCGCCGTCAAGATGGTTCCAACTCATAGTGACCCTGTGTACAACAGAACAAAACACTGCTTAGTCCTGTACCATCCTCACAATCATTGCTGTGCTTGAGCCCATCGTTGCACCTATTGTGTCAGTCCATCTCGTTGAGGATCTTCCTCTTTTTCACGGACCCTCTACCAAGTATGATGTTCTTTTAGGGACTAGTCCCTCCTGATAACGTATCCAAAGTACATGAGATGAATTCTTGCCATCCTACCTTCTAAGGAGCATTCTGGCTGTACTTCCTCCAAGACAGATTTGTTCATTCTTCTGGCAGGCTATGGTATAGTCATTGTCCTTTCCCAACATTGTAATTCAAAAGCATCAGTTCTTCATTGGACTTTCTTATTCATTGTCCAGCTTTTGCGTGCATATGAGGCAATTGAGGGGCATGTTAATCGTCAAAGTGACATCTTTGCTTTTTAACACTTTGAAGAAGTCTTTTGCAGCAGATTTGGTCAATGCGGTACGTTGTTTGATTTCTTGACTACTGCTTCCGTGAGCACTGATTGTGGAACTAAGTAAAATGAAATCCTTGACAACTTCAGTCTTTTTTCATTTATCATGATGTTGATTATTGGTCTAGTTGCTAGTGTGCTGGAATTAGTAAAAAAGACAGATTTGAGTTTTAGTGCAGCATGCTAAAAACTGCATGGCCTTGGATAAGTTACTTTATTGCTGAGCCTAAATTTCCTTATGTAAACAGTGTGGATGTTCATCCATATTACAGGTTTTATTGTAAGGATTAAATTGTGTAATTTTGGTAAATCTTCTTCCTCAAGGGCTCTGAAAAAAAGAAAGGTGAGAAGAGAACCCCAACCAGAATATCAGGAGTAGGCAAAAGGTTTGACAAAGGAGCTCTGACTGAATTAACCAAGAAGTGAGGGACAGAGAAAAGAGAATATAGTTGAAAAGAGTTGAGGTGCTTTTTGGTGGGAACGGGGGAACTGATTTGAGACTTACATTAAAATGTTCCTTCTCTGAAATCCTCTAGCACTTACTGCATGTGGGAATTAAGCTGCCATTTAATATGACATATTTTCCCACCAATTTTTATATGTCTAGTTTCCTATGAGAGATTGTTACAGTTTTCTACAGTGAGCAACACAGAATAAATACTTGCAGCATTGAATTTAGCAGAGGAAGAACTTCAGATCTGCCTTACTTAAGAAATAGCTTTAGAGGATGGTGCCTCTAATGCCAAAAAATTGAAGGCACTATGGAAGAACATGGGAAAAAAATGTTAATCCTCACTGCAGCAAGAGGCCTTTACTCTTGGAAGGAGAGGCTGTTATCCTTAGTACAAGGTCTTTAATTTGATTTGTCTTCATTGTGTGTGTGGGGGGGTGTTGTTTTATTTCTTACAGTTATATTTTTCACTTGCCATAAAAAAATGTAATAAAGAGATGCAAATGTGCTTTCAGTTTTACCTAAGCAGATGTTAATTTCTACTGCTATGAAACTAACTTTAAGAACAAAGCAATTCTTGTTTTCTGATTTAAAAATAGGTTTGCAAATATAATCTTCCAGCCTCCATCACAGAATAACTTAATTCATTACATGGTGGTTAAGTTTGTGTGTTGACTTGGCTGGGCCTGGTTGAGTAGCAGCTTCTAGTAGTTATTACCCATGATGAGACTGGCAGTCAACACCATGGTGGGACCTACCACAAGCAGCTGAATAGTTGCTTTAGGGATGTGGCCTGCTTCCCGTATGTAAGAAACAGCTTTAGGAATGGTAACTAGCTTATGGCATGCTTGAACCCTGCATGTAGCCATGTCATTGTTCAGCAGCCTGCCATACTCTGCCGACCTTGGGACTTTCAGTGGAATTGAATTAATGGCCTGCTGTGTGGTTTGGTAACATCTAGACTGTGCCATTTTATTTGTTGACCTTGGGCTTGTTAGCCTTAGCAGCCAGTAGCTGCCTGAGTGAAGAGATGCCTCTAGCTCTAGTGGGCTGGGAGCAAGAGGCAGAGCTGAAGCCCAAGGTCGACGCACTTTCACCCCACCCCTAGAGCCTGGCACTTTGAACTCAGACTTAAAACCTCCAAACTTAACCGTAAGAGAATAAACTCCTGTTTGTTAAAGCTATCCCATTTGTGTTATATTCTTGTCAGAGTGGTCCTAGGTAACCAAAACAATTACAGTTAAGTTATTTTCCTCAAAATACATTAGGGTATCTTGTACTACATGGCAGGCTATAAAAAGCCTACTTGCTTAATTTGTTTTGGCTATTATGATTAATACATGGTATTAAATAATGCTTTCCAGAAGCTATATCCAGACTCCTTTAACCTTATACCTAAATTTCTGTCTCCTGAGTGGTCTATTATAGGCCTGATCTTAAAGCACAGCTTTCCTATCTTAGTTGAGAGAACACAGGCTCTGGATCCAGGCTGTCTGGCTTTGAATCCTGTCCCTGCCACTTAGCAAATGTATGTTCTTGAGTAGATTAAATAAAACTCTTTGCATTTCAATTTCCTCAGCTATAAAGTAGGGATACTAATAGTATCTATAACGTGATATCTGGCACCTGATAAGCACTCAACAGAATATATAGCTATTACTAATTAGCCAGTTGCTTTGGGTTTCAGCCTTCTTAGATGTTTTTCATAGCATGACGTCAACACTCTATGTCAGACTCCCTCGGTATTAGTTAAAAAAAATTTATGGACCTCATCCCAGACTGGAATCAGATTCTTAAGCTATTCTGCTTAATCAATAGTGGACTTTAATCAGATTCTTAAACTATTTGTCTGCTTAATGGTGTTTTATCTAAAATGTGGGATGAAGTGACTTGAGAGCTCATTTGTTCCAGCCTTCTCGTTTTATAGACCTGGACACAGTTGGAAAGAGGAAGATGAAACAAGTTGCCTGAGACCATCCACTGAGTTAGTAACAGGTCAAGGACCTGGCTTCCTCACTTAATCCAGTGCTCTTAACATACTCCATATATTGCCTCCAATACCAGAGTGGGCCTTCTGCTGTCTGATATTAATAGTGGGAAGAACATCAGTTGTAAGGATGGAAGATCTTCACTCAGGCCGTGGCTTTGTCACTCATTAGCTATGTGCCTTAAACAGGTCCTTTATCCTCTTTAATTCTCCTTGATGGTATATTAGCTTGCCAGACTTCTGGGTAGCATGCTTATACCTTTGACCCAGCTCTGACAGATGAATGATTTTATGGTATTACTGTAAGTATGTGTATGTGCTTGTTTAAAGAAACAAGGCCCTTACTTCTTAACATTGTTTTGCATATTGAACTTTAATAGCATCTCAAAACTTTTTTTTTACTTCATCAAAATGAAAAACTTGGGTGTGTCAAAGAACACTGTCAAGAAAAAGACAACAATAGAATGGGAGAAAATATTTGCAACCTCTATTTGATATTGATTTAGTATCTAGAATATATAGAGAGAGATAACTCTCACAGCTTAGTAATAAAACTACAGATTTAAAGAAGGTAAAGCATTTGAATAGACATTTCTCCAAAGGAGATATACAAATGGCCAATATGCACATGAAAAGTTGCTCAATATTAGTTGCTGTTGTTAGGTGCCTTTGAGTTCTGAGTCATAGTGACTGGGTGTAACAGAATAGAAATGCTCCATAGGGTTTTCTAGGGAGTAATCTTTATGGGTGATTGCCAGGTCTTTCTCCCACAGAGAAAAACAGTGTTCCAACAAATACTTGTACGTAACATGTTTATAGTATGATCATAGCAGCATTATTCATAATAGCCAAAAGTAAAAACAATCCAATGTCTACCAGCTGGTAAGTGGATAAACTGTACTGTAGCCATATAAGAAAATTATTTAGCCATAAAAAGGAATGAAGTACTGGCATATGCTGTAATGTGCATGAACCTTGCATTCATGCTAAGTGAAAGAAGCTGTGTGAGTGAGAAATGCAAATCAAAGCCACAGTAAGATAGCACTTCACACCCATTAAAAAAACTCACTGCCTTCAAGATTGACTCATAGCAACCATAGCAACTGCTCCTTGGGTTTCCCAGGCAGTATCTCTACAGAAGTAGATTGCCCAGTCTTCCTTCTGAGGAGTCGCTGGTGGGTTTGAAACACCAGCCTTCTGGTCAAATCCCTTAGACACTACGCTTAAGGACTATAATTTTGAAAAAAAAAAAAAAAAAGAGAAAGAAAAATAATGTGTTGTCAGGCATGTGGCGAAATGGCAACACTTGTACTGTGTTTGCTTTGAAATGGTTTAAGGTTTTTCATGCATCCAAAATGGATGATACTCCCATCTCTTCAGAAATCAAATTGCAGGCTTTCTTGTGATTCATGTAATTCACTGAAAATGTTCTTACCCATTTACTGAAGATTGCTTTTAGGTATCAGGCGGTGGAATTAGAGCTGAGGCTATTTCAGCACATGCTGTAATGACTGCTTCTGCATTTTATCCCTGAAAATTGCTGAGAAATTATCTTCTGTGAATTGTAGAGGCAAGTTTCTTCTCTGTGATGCTCTGTAGGCAATGGTGTGTGGCTACATTTCTATGAGAATATAGTTTCTCTTTTTGGAATGACCCAAAGTTTTAAATGACTTCATTTCACAAGTAATTCAAATTCTGTTCTGGGCCTTGCTATAGAATTTCTTTCTTTTCCTTGCTGTTATCAAAATGAGATTTACTTGACTGAGCTTAAGTGAGCTACTTAGGTAGAATACTCTTTAATTGCCTTTTTGGTTTAACTTGTAGACTGGTAGGCTGTGAGAATCAGTATTGGAATCAATATTGCAGCATGCTGTCATAAAGCCAATACTCTTGTTTTTATAAGATACCCAAACCACACCCACTGCCATCAAGTTGATTCCGACTCAGAATGAACACCATTGGATTTCCAAGGCTATAAATCTTTACAGGGAGCTCTGGTAGCATAGTGGCTAAGACACTTGCCTGCTAACCACACGGCTGGCGGTTCAAACCCACCAGCCACTCCTCAGAAGGAAGGTTGGGCGATCCTACTTCCGTAGTGATACTGCCTCGGAAACCCAAGGAGGGGTCGCTATGAGTCGGGTTTGACTCGACAGCACATAACAACAACAACAACAAATCTTTACAGACGTAGATTGCCCCATCTTCTTTCTGTGGAGCAGCTAGTGGGTTTGAGCCACCAGCCTTTGGTTAGCAGTCATATATGCCTTAGGCATTGTACCACCTGAGCTTATAAGGTACCAGAAGGAAGGAAATAAAACTTAATTGACTTTTGATCACTGGAAGTAATGATTATTTTACTTCATAATTTCCCCCCACTTGCAAACTTTGTGCGTGTGTATGTGTGTGTGTGTAATAGTGTAAAGAATCAGAGTAAAAAAAAAAAAAAAAAGAAATCAAGTTCCATGAAACAAATTTCTACATTCCATTAAAATCTTCTAAATTATTTTTGACAGTTGTTTATTCCATCTACTTATTTCTTATATGCAGTATCTCTGAACTTGTGCTCAATTAAAAAGATAAATATGAGGATCTCTTCTCTATCCTTTTGTAATCCATTCTAATGTCAGATTAATTTTGGATTGCCTCCTTGTTTGTAATTTTTATGAAGTCTAGTATTCACTTGATGTAAAATATCAAGTGTTGGCCATTTTGATCTATAAAAGACAGGTTTATCAGATTTTTTTGTAGCACCCTGTTCCACTTAAGCTGTATTCACCTACTTACTTGCATTTGAAAAAATGTTTGACTAAATTCTCATAGTTAAAAATTAAGGCATACATTGAGGAGTTTCACTCCTACCCATGTCCCCTTTACCTTTATAGGATTTCGGGATGTAGATGTACCATAATTTGTTAACCAGTCCCTATAGATAAGCCCTTTAGTTCTTTCCAAGTTTTACTGTTATAAGCACGCTGTAGTGAATAGCCTTTTACATATTAAATAATATGTGTCCAGATACAGAAAAATTCCCAGAGGTGGGAAATTGAATTCAGGGTGCTAAATTGACTTTCATCAGGAGCTCTGGTAGCATAGTGCCTAAGGCACTTGACTGCTAACCAGAACACCGGTGGTTCAAACCCACCAGCCACTCCTCAGAAGGAAGGTTGGACAATCTACTTCCACAGTGATACCACCTCGGAAACCCAAGGGGAGGGATCGCTATGAGTCGGGTGCAACTCTACGGCAGTGTTTGGTTTGGTACCAGCGATATTGGGAGCTCTGGTGTTGTAGTGCCTAAGGCATTTGACTGCTAACCAGAAGGCTGGTGGTTCAGTCCCACCATCCGCTCCTCAGAAGGAAGATTATATGAATGAGAGAGTCATTTGCTTCTGAATAGCACACACAGTCTTTGGGAACCTTTCTAACTCTGTATAAATGAAGGAAGTTGAAGCACAGTTACTTCACCATTACATAACTGATCGTGGGGTTGGGGCTAGGACTTGGTTTTTAGTTCAGAATTTAGTGTTCTTTCCAGCAGATTGTACTGGATTTGCCATCTTCCTAAAGTTACGACATACTGGTAAAATATAAAACCTATTAGCTGACAAGGAGCTCTGGTGGCGTAGTGGTTAAAGCATTCGGCTGCTAACCAAAAGGTCAGTGGTTCGAACCCACGAGCTGTTCTGCTCCATGGGAGAAAAATGAGGCAGTCTGCTTGGATAAAGATTTATAGCTGTGGAAACCCTATGGGGCACTTCTCATTCTTAAGAGTCATTCAGTTAGAATCAACATGATAGCAATGGGTTGTTAGCTCATAGCATTGTATTAAAGGAGACCTTCTCCCCATTTTGTTAATGTAGGTTCATGTATCTACATTTTTTGAGTTTTATGGTCGCAGAATAAAAGGATGAACAAATGGAGTTCTTTTTTACACCCATATTTGGGTAAAATGGAGATAGGCTATATGACTTCACACTACAGTTCTGTATCCCATGTACTCTGGTTTGGACCTGTAGAGTTTGACTTCTCACCATGGTGACGGGCTACATCATATGAGTACCCCCTGGTTCTAGTTCCCTGGTCTCCTTCAACTTCTTTTTCTTTCTTTCTTTTTTTAAACTGTTTTGTCTTTTAGATATTTAACATGAGAAGAGAAAGAGTAATTATTACATATATTTAAGAATGCTCTTAAGGAAGTAGTTCATTTTACTTTATTTAAAAATTCCAAATCTCTTGAAGTACAATTTTTTTTTGTTGTTTTTCAGTGGAAGATTGATGATAAACCTGTAAAAATTGACAAGTGGGATGGTTCAGCTGTGAAAAATTCTTTGGATGATTCTGCCAAAAAGGTACTTTCATGAGAGGGGTCTGTTAGCATTTATACAGCTGATGGCCCAGTTGGAGAATCTTACTATTCTGTAACTTGGAATGACCTTAGTTTTCAGTATTAGAAATTGAGCCAAAAAGCAGTATTTTAAATTCTCACAGTATAGTATAACTAGAGTGGAAATGTATTAAAATATAAATGTTAACTATCCAAAGCTTCTTCTCAAATTCTTAGAATTTTTAGAAAGGTGATAATTGACTGTTTTTGAGGTTAATTAGCCTACAGTCGAGAAGGTTAAGAGAAGCTTACACATTCTGCCGTGTTTAGTCATCTTTCAGTTTAAGGGAAAAGAAAATTTTAACTGCATATTAGAGGAATAGTTGAAGATTAAAAAAAGAAAAAAATTGTTACACAAGGAATTTATGAACTTTTTTTCCTGGGATCTTTTATAAATGGCTTGAATCTTGTTTGTGTAGAATGGTAAAATCCCAATTGGAGAGAACTACTTAGTAATTCATATAATTCTTTTTTTTTCTTCCAATTTTTATTGTGATTTGGGTGGAAGTTTACAGAGCAAATTCATTTTCCATACAGCAGCTCACATACACTTTGTCTCATGACATTGACTGCATTTCCCACACTGCAGCATCTCTCCTCCCACTTCCTCCCCATAGTTACCTCTTCCCTGTGTTCTTCCTTTCCATGCACTCCTGCCCTCCAAGCTGTCTCCCTGTGCATACACAGCCCTTCTCTTCTCCCATGATTAATCTCTCCAGGGAGTGTATTTGCTAATGTAAATGTTCAGGTCATATGCCTGTCTTTTGTTTGGCTGGAAGCTACCAGAGTAGCTTCAATTCCGGACCTGTAGGACAGCTAGGGACCATAGTCTAAGGGGTTTCACCAGGTTCTCTAAGACCAACAAACCTGGTCCCTTTTTTTTAAATGATTTTGAGTTGTGTTCCACATTGTACTCCCACTCTATTCAGGATCTCCTACATAGATCCCCCTCTGAGTGCTTGACAGTGGTAGCTGGGAACCCTTTAGTTCTTCTGGTCTCATAGTCACATAGGCTGAGGATCGCATGGTGTACCAGTCCCTTGGACTAATTGTTTCTGTGTGTCTTTGGTTTTCTTCATTCTTCTTTGCTCTGGATGAGAAGAAACCCATCACTGTACATAGGTGGCCGTTCGCAAGCTTTTAAGATCCCAGTCACTACTTGCCAAAGTAGGATGTGGAACAGTGTTTTTGTGTAGTATGTTATGCCAATTGAGCTTGATGTCCCCTCTGACCATGGTCTCAGGCCCACAGGTCCAACTACTCACTCTCTTCGGATAGCTGGCTGTGGCTAAGAAGTGACTACAGCCTTGTCCCTTGTCAACTCTACTATATACCTGGAAATTCTTACAGAACATACAAATACACTTGCAGAAACATTGTCTGCCAACCCTATACATAGTCATGGGCACACTCCTCCCTGCATAAAAACAAAAAAACCTCACTGTCATCGAGTTGGTCTCAACTCATAGCGACCCCTCCTTGGGTTTCTGAGGCAGTATCTCTATGGAAGTAGATTGCCCAATCTTCCTTCCAAGGAGTGGCTGGTGGGTTTGCACTTCTGGTTAGCAGTCAGATGCCTTAGGCACAATGGCAACAGAGCACCCCTGCATAGACATACCTAGTTGTTCAACCTGTCCACCCATCTGTCTACCCATAGATCAATGTTTGCCATCACTGATAATATAGTACTGTATCATTCATATAATTCTTAATGTAAGTTTTATCATGGAAGTGAAGAATAAAAGGAGATACTAGAAAGGGAGTATTCTTACTAAATTGGTTCCTTTTTCTTCTCACTAGGTACTTCTGGAGAAGTACAAGTATGTGGAGAATTTTGGTCTAATTGATGGTCGCCTCACCATCTGTACAATCTCCTGTCTCTTTGCCATAGTGGCTTTGATTTGGGATTATATGCACCCTTTTCCAGAATCTAAGCCTGTTTTGGCTTTGTGTGTCATATCATATCCTTTCTTTATGGTCAGCTTTGTTTTCTAATGACTTTAAAATCTCCATTGACACTCCTCCTTGCTTCCTGCAAAAAACCAGCTACCTGGCCTGAAATATTTCTAAAATCTCCACTTTTGAAGATTTACCTTCAGAAGCAATTAGCAAACCATCTAATAAACTAGATCTTGATCAAAAGTGGTATCACTCAAATTGATTCCAAATCATAGTCCCTGGAATTGGTACCAGATGATCACATATATCATTCCAGTGATAATTTTGTCCATAGTTGAGGCAGTTTCCACAGGAGCTTCAATCATAGCAACATTATTCAAAATATGTGGCCTCCCAAGAGAACTAACTTGATGGTACTTCATTTGTTTGGTTATATTTGTTTAGAACAGAACAAGAAAAGATCACGTCCCTTTTTCAGTTGTTACCAATTTTATATATTATAATAGTGACTGCCATTATGAATGTATACTGTGAGCTCTATGTGTATGTATACCATGTCTAAACCTCATGACAGTTGTAAAAAGTCTGTTATCCCGATGTGGAGGTGAGGATATTAAGACTTGGGAAAGGTAATAATTTGTCAGTATTATACTGGTTAAAGACAAGATTCATGTCTAGGACTGCTTCCCTTCAAAGTCCATACATTTTGCACTATATGTTTTTACCTCTCCCTTTCATAAAATTTAATAGTACGGTGTACACAAAGCTGACACACAGCTGATACTCAGATATATTAGCTGTTAATACTGTAAAAAAATCCCCAAACTGAATATAATAAACCTGTACATATATATAGAACAAAACTTAAACCTAAGTCACTGCCATCAAGTCTATCCCAGCTCATAGTGACCCCCGTTTCAAGGCTGTAAATCTTTAAGGAAGTAGATTATCCCATCTTCCTTCTACGGAGTGGCTGGTGAGTTTGAACCATCACCCTAGCACTGTGCCACCAGAGCTCCTTATGTATACATACAGGAAGTAGTTTTTCTTATGGTAAAACTAATTGAAGTCATTTTTTCTTTTAATGACTCTTGAAATTGGTTAACCATGATCAAGTCCACTCTGATCATTAGTTTTATTTTTTTTTTGATCATCAGTTTTTTTTTTTAGAGAGAAATAAGCAGAGTTATAATAAAGTCTTGATAAACTAGGTAACAGGATCTTATACATGTTGTCCTTGAACATCAAAGACGACAGTGAGTTTGTGCCTTATACTTACCTTTTTTTTTTTTTTTTGGAGATATTCTTGTTTGGAGAATTAGCCAGATACTGACCCATGCTTCTCTTGGTACATAAACATAAGTATGAAAATGAAATAACTAAATTTTCACTGTTTTTATAGCATGACAAAACTGATTATGCTGTATAGGACTATCACAAAAGTTTTTGTAACTCTTGTTAGTTGGTTTGAAGTATTTATCTTTTGTGTGTATATTTGTATGGTTTTTTTTTCCCTTAACTTTATTTGAACCTATTTTGTGATGATGGGAATCCTGACCATTTATACCTCATATAAGGAGAAGAGCATCTTTCTCGTGGCCCACAGGAAAGATCCTACAGGGATGGATCCTGATGATATTTGGCAACTGTCCTCCAGTCTCAAAAGGTATGACTATCCTCACAAATTCTTAAATTTTGGTGTTACATTTTCCCTGGAGTATTGAATTATTATCAACAGTGTGCTATTGTCTGCCTACTGTGCAGATAAGGGTGCTAGTCATATAAAATAGAGAAAGGAATATGAATGATGAAGAAGACTTTTGCTAGCACTGCATTTCTGCAGTTGCATTATCACAGATATACTCTGAGAATGAACTGTGGGAGAAAGTACTTTGGTTGAAGAACGAGTCTCTTTTTTCCATATGGCCTATTAACTCAGCCATTTAGAGAGTAAAATTTAAGCTCAGGGTATGAGGTCAGTTATCTTTATAAAAATTCATTAACTTTTGTCTCTTTTCTGATCCTGGACCTTACTCTCTGAATCCAATTAAGAATCTCTGAAGCATTGGGGTGGGCAACTCAAAGAAGCACAATTCAAAGTCTGTTTCTGACCAGCAATGGGTATAACTTTATATAGCCAACACATGAGGTCTTTTTAGGGACCCTGAACTGGCTTTGAGTTCCAGCTCAGTTTCTTTCTAGCTGTATGACCTTTGGTAAATCCTGTAAAGTATCTGAGCCTAAGTAGGATCAAAAATGACTCCTAGAGTTGTTGGGAAGATGAGATACCAGTTTATAATAATGTTGTTACGTGCCATGGAGTCAAGCCCGACTCATAGCATCCCCTCCTTGGGTTTCCAAGGCAGTGTCACTACAGAAGTAGATTGCCCAACCTTCCTTCTGAGGAGTGGCTGATGGGTTTGAACCACCAGCCTTCTGGTTAGCAGTCAAGTGCCTTAGGTACTATGCTACCAGAGCTCGTAGTTAGTTATAATAACATTCTAGGAAGCCTTCCCTGACATACCTTAGTCTGGATTAGGTATTCTTGGGTATTCCTAAGAACATTTTTGCTTACCTCTGTTAGCGTTGATCACATGGTACTATAATTATGTACTTTTCTGTTCCTCCCTGCAACAGTAGAGGAGTATAAGCTCCTTTACTGTTCATTATGCACTAGACCCCAAAACCCAAAGGCAGAGACTAGCTCATTTACTTCTGGGTCTCCAGAACCAGACCAAGGCTTAGCATAGTTTGCAGAAAATTTTGTTGGGTTGAGTGAGTGAAACTAACCTGCTTCAGCCTTGACTTCCTAATCAGTCTCTGCCTCCAACCAAGTCATGGTTAGCCATCCCCAAAACTCCCTGTAATCTAGCCTCCTCTTTGAACATTCCTTTCCCTTTTTTTTGCCATAAGTGAAACCTGACTAATTCCTAAGGCCATGCTGCTGCTGTTGTTAGGTGCCATCAAGTTGTCTCCGATTCATAATGACCGTATGCGCAGCAGAATGAAACACTGCCTGGTCTTGTGCCAGTCTCACCATCCTTGCTATACCTGAGACCATCATTGCAGCCACTGTGTCAATACACCTCGTTGAGGCCATGCTACCCCTGCAGATTTCAAGTGATGGCTGATGTCTCTCACATACCTTCATACTCCTGGTGTTGGAGACACCTCTTCTCTACAAGCCCCCACTTTGAATTATGTGTTATCATGGTATGCCACTTCTCTTCCTCCTCACTGCAGTTAAATACTGACCCATGGATCACTCCCACTCTTTCTTACAGAAACCTCCAGACTCATTAGAACTCTCTAACATAGCTTCTTTCTTCTCATAAGTTTTGGTGATTTGAATATCCAAGTACATGATTATTCTAGTACCTTGGCCTCTCAGTTTATGTATATTTTATCTTCTAATTATCTAATTTTCTGTAGTGTCTTAGACACTTACTTCCATGACCATAACCTTGTTGGTGCTGTTATGTGCCGCTGAGTCAGATCCAACTCATAACCTATCCCTTGCTATTACTAATATTATTTCCAATAATATTAGTTTTAAGTATCCTTCTCTGAACTTCACTTATTTTTCTACTAGCTTATCTTTTATCTCCTTCTAGATCTCCTGTCCCAACAGTTCTTCAGCCCCAATGGCATCAGTAATCCATTGAGCCTACTGCCTTTTCACTGTCCCTCTTCCCTTTCATTATCCAGTCTCCTCTGTCCTCAGACCTCCTATACCTCCCTTCCATCTTTATTCTCAGCTGCTGGCCTTGCTGCTTTTGTTGCTTAGAGTAGCAATCAGAAGTCCCATCATTACCCACCTACTTGTATCAATGCTCATTATGCTGTGCCTTCTTCCCAAGCTCATGTCTAAAGCCTACTCTCCTTTTGCCATTTGATTCTGTCTCTTCTCATTTACTTGATCCTCTCTCCTGGATTATTCCTTCTGGCATACAAACATATTGTAATTTCTCCCAACTAAAAAAAAATTTTTCCTTTCACCTTGTTTTCTTTATACAACCTTTCCATTTTTCTGCTCCCCTTTTCCTCTCCTCTCATTATCTCTTGGATCCACTCTTGTCTTGTCTTCATTTCTTTCCTTGTCTTACTTTGACTTTTGACTTGTTAGCAACATGTCACACAGTTACCTCCTGGTAACTTTTTTTAAAAAAACTAGTCTTTAGTATACCCCACTCTTCTTACCTTAATATCTGTTCCTTAGTCTCCTTTGTGATTCTTCATTTCACCTTTCTCTAAATTTGAAATGTCACCAGGACTTGTTCCTGGAACCTCTTTTTTACCTATCTTTACTCCCTTGGTGGAATCTTAGCTAGATTTTCAAGACTTTAAATACCATTTATATGCTGAAGATCTCTGAATACATATTTTTTTTATCTTACTCGGAACTTAGATATATAGTTCAATTCTCTATTCATCATTCTTCTCAGATCCTAATGCTATTGTTAGTGCTGTCAAGTCATCTCCAACTCATAGTGACCCTATGTACAACAGAATGAAACACTAACTGGTCATGCACCATCCTCACAATCCTTGCTATACTTGAGCCCATTGTGGCAGCCACTGTGTCAGTCCATCTCATGGAGAGTCTTCCCCTTTATTTACTGACCTTCCACTTTACCAAGTATGATATCCTTCTCCAGGGAATGGTCCCTTCGGACAACATGAACAAAGTGGATGAGATGAAGTCTGGCTATTCTTGCTTCCAAGGAGCATTCTGGCTGCACTTCTTCCAGGACAGATTTGTTTGTTCTTATGGTAGTCCATGGTACTTTTAGTATTCTTTGCCAACACCACAACTCAAAAAGCATCAACTCTTCTGTCATCCTTATTCATTGTCCAGCTTTCACATGCATATGAGGCAGTTGAAAACACCCTGGCTTGGGTTAGGTGCACCTTAGTCTTCAAAGAGACATCTTGCTCTTCAGCACTTTGAAGAGGTCTTTTGCAGCAATTTTGCCCAGTTCAGTGTGACATCTGATTTCTTCACTGCTGCTTCCATGGGTGTTGATTGTGGATCCAAGTAAAATGAAATCCCTGACAGTTTCAATATTTTCTCCATTTATCGTGATGCTGGTCCAGTTTTGAGGATTTTAGTTTTCTTTTGTTGAGGTACAATCCATACCACAGACTATAGTCTTTAATCTTCATCAATAAGTAGTACTCCAAATCATCCTCAGATTCAGCAAACAAGATTATTTTGTCTGCATTGCAGGTTGTTAATGAGTCTTTCTCCAATCCTGATGTCACGATCTTCATATAGTCCAGCTTCTTGGATTATTTGCTCAGCATACAGATTGAATAAGTATGGTAAAAGCGTGGATCCTAATAGACATCCCAAAATTAACATGTCTAAAACCCCATACTGCTATTCTTCATCCAGACCTGCTGTTCCCATTTTTCCTATCTCAGTGACAACTCCATCCTTCCAGTTGCTTAGGCCGGAAACTCTGGAGTTGTTTTTGATTCCACTGTCTCCATCCATACTTTAATCAGCAGATCCTTTCTGCTGTCTAAATATATTCCATCTGGCCACTTAACTATCTTTACTGCTACCACCATCTCTCACTTAGATTACTTAATAATGTCCTAATGGACCTCTTCAGCTGCTCCCCCTACTCATAGTCTATTTCTAGCACAGCAGGCAGAGTGAGCCTTTCAAAACATAAATCATTATCAGTTCAGGCTTTTGCTCAAAAACCTTCCCCCTGAAAAGGCCAAAATCCTAAGGATGGCTTAGAAATCCATACATATCTATTCTCTTCACCCCCAACACATATGCAAACATGCCCCTTATCTCCTCTGATTCTCATCTTTCTCCATTCTGTCCAGGTGCTTATTTTCTTCAGACATTCTTGTTTTTTTGCCTCAAGGCCTTTGTACCTGCTGTTTGTTTTCTCTGCCTGGAATATTCTTTTTCAGTCTGCTCAAACATCTGCTGCTTAGTGAATCCTTTTCCTGCCACCATATTTAAAAGAAATTTTTTTTCTTGTTGTTACCTTTCATACACTAAAATGAAAGTTCCCAAAGGAAGGAATTTGTCTATTATATTCACTGCTATATATCCTTAGTGTCTAAAACTGCCTGACACATACAGATAGGGCTCAGTAAATATTTGTTGAGTTAATGAATAACCGTTGTAACAGTTCATCATATTATGTCCTTTCATCAAAGCCATGTAGCGCTAATGAAACTGGACCCAAAAGTCCAAAATTTTCTATGCTGTCAGCAGTAGTTTAGAAAATATTTTGAAGTGTTGGAAATAGTTCAGGAGCCTTCACTCCTACATGTCCTTAGGTCCTGATATGACAGGTTGGGAGTTAGTGGCCAGACCAGTAGTTTATTGAAGAGCTGTGGTTTTTCTGACTATGTTGTGCTGGGCCCTGTTCTAATTGTGGCACTAATCCTGAAAAGTAGGTGATAATTTTCCCATTTTATGCATGTAAAAACAAAGACATAAGAAAATCCTTCATCTAAAGGTAATACCAGTTTAACAATTGAGACTCAAGACAGAAACGAGGAAAAAAATTAACTTGTCAAAACTTAGTATCATTAAACTTCTTGAATGGGTAGAGATAGTAAAGACTTTCGAAGCACCTAAAGATGTAGCTGAATAATCTTCAGAGTTCATCTAGTAAAGCGAATGGCG
This sequence comes from Orycteropus afer afer, assembly GCF_000298275.1. Taxonomy (NCBI): domain Eukaryota; kingdom Metazoa; phylum Chordata; class Mammalia; order Tubulidentata; family Orycteropodidae; genus Orycteropus; species Orycteropus afer. The sequence continues at coordinate 6,437,601 of NW_006921661.1, read as the reverse complement.
TGCAGTATTCAAGGCCTAAGCACCTGGAGTGGAGGATCTTCCTTGAAAGCAGTGATTCTTTATTCTTTTGTAAATATTTGATTGTCTTTTATGTGTCAAGCCTGGAATAGAATACAAATAGTACAAAAATCCTTGTGCTCAAAGGATCCTCAGTCCTGTAAAGAACATAAATAGACAAACATCATTTCAATAGATAGCTGATTTTATTGATAAAGATGAGGACAGTTGATAGTAGCATGAAGGCACATCATTAGTCCTGGTATATGATTGAAACTCAGTATTTGAGTTGAATATTGATTGATGGTGCTGTGGAAGACAAAGGAAGGACATCTGACCCATATTGGGAGGGTTTAGGAAAGCTTTCCCAGAAAAGGTTATGCCCAAGTAAAGTATTAACAAATGAGAACTAATCTGATGAGATAGAAGAGTCTACAAAGAAAACCCATTGAATATAGCAAGTACAAAGTCCAGAGGTGGGAGAAGATAGTTCATATGACTTAAGAATGTATGACCAGATAAAGGAGGTACACAGTAATTACATCAGAGAAGATATGCCAACACTGAAAAACGTGAACTAGTGTCTTAAAGACAGTGAGATGCTCCTGGGGTTTTTTAAAAGCATGGATCACCAGTACCCAGCTCATTTCTTTTCTTGCTGTATTATTACTGGTTGAATCTCTGTGTTTGTTTTTTAATTTGTTATCTTTGCCATGATGCTTAGGTTTGATGACAAATACACCCTGAAGCTGACCTTTATCAGTGGGAGAACAAAGCAGCAGCGGGAAGCTGAGTTCACCAAATCCATTGCTAAGTTCTTCGACCACAGTGGGACCCTGGTCATGGATGCATACGAGCCTGAAATATCCAGGCTCCATGATAGTCTTGCCACAGAAAGAAAAATAAAATAGCCGTTTCTAAAAGCGATTTTTGCTGGATCATGGTAAATTACAGAGTGGTGGGGGTAAGAAACAAAGAACTTAAAATGGGTAAAGTAAAGTAAGAATTGTATAAAAAAAAGAAAAATGCCTCTGTTTTTCTGAAATTGTAGTCCATTCAGGATAAATAGAATTTTCTAGCACAGATATGAGAAGTTGTAGTTCTGATGTCTAGCTGTAGCCGCCTCAGTTTGCTGAGTGTGTTGTTTTGATTTGTTCTTCTGGAAAAGCATTTTTGCCAAAAGAGTACAGACATCCTCCTTTATACCTAGCAGTAACTTTATATATAATGTATCTTTGTGCCATGTAACATTTGAAGAAACAGTTTTTGTTTTTGCTTTAAAACTAACTTTATTAGCAGATAACAGGATAATGTATGTAGAAAATTTTAACAAATGTCACGAGCCAGCTCTATTTATTTTTCATCTCTCTTGGGAGAAGGTTTCACACATTAGGAAAAAAGAGAGATTCTTTCACATCCATATGTAAACAGAAATACTGCTAAAGATTAAACTGTTGTATCACAGATAAGGTGCCTATGGTTAATGAAAGTTCATGTAGGTTTTACTTGTCTGGCATTAGTAATTTTAAATGAATATTTATGCATGCGTGTATGTGCATTCCCCCACATCTGCAGAGAGGCAGTGATTGTTAAGAGTTGAGGCTTTGGAGTCTTGACAGAAGAGTTTGAGCCCTGGATCTGCCCCCTTCTATCTGAGATTTCATTTATAGGTAGACTTTGACTCTGGCTTAGTATGCTTATGTGTGTGCACATGTGTGCATGCATGCGTGCATGGAGTCAATTAAAATCAGTCTAAGTCAACATTTAGAAATGAACTTAATAATTAATGATAATGATCAGACAATAATGACAATAATGTAAGAACCATGGGCAGAGTGTCAGTGTCCCCTGTCTGTTACTGACATCCCTCAATACTGATTTCCCCATACATGATTATTCGTTGTCAGTCTTTTATTATCTTATTAGCTATTATTCCTTTAGCTCAGAGGTCATAAACACAGATGTGCAAATGATCTTAGCACATAACAAGTGTTTGGTCTCAGGTACAAGAAGTCAGGGATTTGATGAAAGCAGTGATGAATAAGAATACTACTTCTCAAACTTTGGGGTGAAGAACAAGCTTTTATTTCATGGACCTATACCTGTCCATGTTCCACAGGGTGCTTGTCAAGTAAAACATAAAGGTTACCAGTTTGAACCCACCCCGTGGTGCCACAGAAGAAAGGCCTAGCAATCTGCTGCCATAAAGATTGTTTTTTTGTGCTATCAAGTTGGTTCTGACTCATAGTGATCCTGTAGGACAGAGGAGAACTACTCCATAGGGTTTTCAAGGCTGTAATCTTTACGGAAGCAGACTGTCTCATCCTTCTCCTGCATGGTGATTGATGGGTTTGAACCACTGACCTTTTGATTAGCAGCCTAGCACTTAACCACTGTACCACCAGGGCTCTTTACTATAAAGATTACAGCCAAGAAAACCCTATGAAGCAGTTATGTGTTGTCATACACAGGGTCACCATAAGTTGGAATCAACTTGAAGGCAATAGGTTTGGTTTGATTTACAGCTAGATTAAGACAACAGGATGTGGGTTTGAATCCTCTGGTGCTGTTCTCTTCTCACTTGGTATGTTTTCCTTAAGTGGTCTTGTCTACTTCTCTGAGTTTCAGTTCCTTTTTCTAGCTGTGTGCTGAGTGTCCTGATCTGAAAATTGCTCAGATACTTTAAACTCAAGCTGAACTCATAATATTTTGTCATGAACCCTGTTTCTCTTCCTCAGTCCCTCTCACTGCTAATACCATATACACCTCATTAGACATGCTCAAAACTTTGAACTGTTCCTTTTCTCATGTCCTCCACGTTCAGTCATCACATCATCTTTGTTTTAATCAAAATATCATCCTACTTAGTCCCTTTTGGTCATATTGTTATGATACTAGATCAGAGCCTGGTTCACATCATGCCTCTGACTTCTTTTTTGCCTTCCACCTAGAATTTTTTTTTCCTACTTCCATACCTGGCAAATCTTTAGTTTTTCTTCAATTTCAAATATCTTTTGACTGTTCTCTCAGTTTCCCCAGGCAGAGATAGCTACTGTTGTTTCTATGCCTATTTTTTATAAGCCTGTATTATATCACTTATTGCTTTCTAAATATCCATCCATTTATTTGACAAATACTTATTGAGCTTGAACTATGTGCCAAGGTCTATTCTAGATTCATGGGATACATGCATGTTCTTGCCTTCATGGAGTTTACATTCTAATAAGGGGTTACAGAAGATACACAATAAGTAAGTAAATACCTATAGTATGTCAGATGATGGTAAGAATCAGGTTTTTTAATTGTTAACCTGTTGTTGACTTTACTGTGTTAATTTCTGTTACAGCTGTTCTACTTAGGAATTCAGGATACAACTTCTTGTGTATGACAGCTTTCCTTCATACACCATTTTTGTGGGTGTATATATATTTGACTTGGAGAAATTTAAAAAAAACAACAGCTTTTTAATTTGTTAAAAACAAACGTTATGCCTGTTACATTATGTGCTTTTAACCAATTAAAAAAGCCAATGGCCTTTTTAGTTTTATATTTGTATGTTTACCACTAGTATATTTCTGTTTGTGCCCTTTATTAACTGCCATTTTCTAAAAATTTTTTTCAATAAAAGGAAAGAAGATGTTAAAAAAAAAAAAAAAATAGAGTCATAGTAGTTTTGATGGTCCTGATCTGAAATTGCTCAGATACTTTAAACTCAGGCTGAACTCATAATATTTTGTCATGAACCCAGAGCAGCAAGTGTTAACAGTCTTACTAGTACAAATTCCTTTTGTTTCTAGGCTATTGTAATGGTTAGAGTTCCCTTCGAATCTATAGCTCAGAACTCCCAGTTTTACAGTGGTAACAACAACAATAATAACACTCTACTTTGTGCCAGGTAGTGTTCCAAGTACTTCACAGGTATTAACTCGCTAATAATCAGGTAGCATAGTGCCTAAGGCACTTAATTGCTAACCAGAAGGCTGGCGGTTCAAACCCACCAGCCACTCCTCGGAAGGTTGGGCAATCTACTTCCATAGTGATACTGCCTCAGAAACCCAAGGAGGGGTCGCTGTGAGTCGGCTCCAACTCCATGGCACATAACAACAACAAGTATTTACTCATAGGAAACTAAGACATAAAAGTTGAATAATTTGTTTTATAGCTAGTGGGATTAAAATCTCTAATCTGGGCCCAGAGTATGTTCCTGCAGAGACAGAACGGCATCTTTTCCAAATTGTTGAAACTGAATGTCTAACTCAATGGGAGTCATATAATACTGGCCTAACATTCCCATTTTGGTACACTCAGACTTAATGACTAATGAAAAAGGTCATAGCAAACTTCCCTACTCACATGAAAATGATGTGTTTGGGTATATACCTGGCCTGGCCATCGTGGTTTTACTTGAAAAGTGACAGCTACCCCCTTGTAAGGAGCTCTGGTAGCATAGTGCCTTAGGCACTTGACTGCTAACCAGAAGGTTGGAGGTTCAAACCCACCAGCCACTCCTCAGAAGGAAGGTTGGACAATCTACTTCTCTAGCGATACCACCTCAGAAACCCAAGGAGGGGTCACTGTGAGTCAGGTCCGACTTGATGGCACATAACAACGACAACCCCTTATAGGAAATCCACCCACTGCTCTTGCCACCTGAAGCAAAGCTGCTGGTTCGTAAGGCCCTTGATTCACAGACATCCCCAAATACTTGGACCTGGTTCACTGATGGTTCAATGAAGTTACAGGCTATTGGTGTCCAGTGACAATTCTGGAAGATTGCAGTAAGGCACAATGGACTGAATTAAAAGTTGTCACTCTTGCATTAGATAATATTCTTAAGGACCAGACATGTTACATTTTTTACTCACTATTGGGCTATTACCAATGGCCTTGTCTTCTGGTCTGCCTTTTGGAAGACTATATAAACTCTCAGATTAAAGAGGTTCTTTTTTGGGGCCATAAACTGTGGGAATGCAACTGTCAACTGAATCATCTGCATCACTCACATAGATACCCACAGTGAAGGCCCATTCTCTGATGAGAGAGACTGGAATCAAGCTACTGATTGAGCCTGCACCCCTCAGATAGCCACCATTGCTGCCTGGATCTGTCATGGTACCAGACATGGCAATACATCTACTATCCTAGACTGGCCATAAAGTAAAGGACTCTATTTCTGATGCATAGGCTATTGCTGCATGGCAGACTTACGACTCCTGCCCATTTATCTGGTAGTGAGTGAGGCCACATAGCATGGAGCATGGCCACATCAGACCTTTGACTCCCTCTTGGGACTGTCAGTAGTGCCTCACTACTGTTGACACTTTCTCAGGTTACAGTCTTGTTCCAGTTTGGTCAGCCAACTCTGGCCATGCCATTTGGATTTTTTGGCCATTTGCAGTCACAAGGATGCACCTTTTATTGCAAAAATCACTCAACAGTGGTTTGATAAGGTATTTAATGACCCTTCCTCCAACCCACCACAGCATCTGGTATTGTTAAGTGTTAGAATAAGCATCTCAAAAATGAACTCGGATTTTTGACTCTACCTCCATTATCTCATCCTGGTTTGTATACTTTAGTAGGGCAATTTGGCCACTGAATTACCTGTCTCCAGAAAAGATTCATTTCTTCTTGGTGGCCTACTAAATAGTGATCAGAGGGAGAGGGGTGGGATGATTTATTTTGAAAATTGAATATTCTGCCATAACCATTACTAAACATGATTTTTTTTTTTTTCCCCTTAACAGCATCTACAGACCAGCATGGTTGTTAATATCCTCTAGGTGGCAACACAGCCAAAAGAGCATCTCAAAACCAGTTTCACTGCCATCGAGTCGATTCCAACTCGTAGTGACCCCCTTTGGGTTTCCAAGGCAGAAAATCTTTATGGAAGCAGATCGCCCTGTCTTCCTTCTGTAGAGTGGCTGGTGGGTTTGAACTGCCAGCCTTCTGGTTAGCAGTCAAATGCCTTAGGCGTTATGCCACCAGAACTCCTTAAAAGAGTGTCTGGAGTTTTCAAATTGAATTCTTGTTTGGCCACTTGCATTCTCTTGTTAGACTGTTATGATCTTAGATCTTGATTGGACAAAGAGGCAGCTCCTAGAAGCTTCATCCCAAAGGAAAATCACCCAGTATGACTTTCTCAAACTGTTATAAGCACCTTCAATTTAAGTGACTTCTGGGTCTGCCATTCCCAGCCAGGTGGCTCTGACTACAGTTTCATAGCCATTCCTTTTAACTTTACTGAGGAGTCTGTTAGAGACATCAGGTCACTTCCAACTCCTGCACTCCCACACAAAATCCTTGTCGAAATTTGGCAGATAACTTCTCCACCCCCATTCCCACAGTTGTTGTTCAGTCATTTGATGTAAGTATGGATTTATGGGATTGCCATCAGGCAGTGTTGCCAAAAGCAAGGACAAGTCTCAATTATTATTGAACTAACTATGAGGCCTACAAGGTGTCTAGAAGGCCACATTAGGGACACTGTCAACCTATGTCCCACTTGGGAAGTCCTAACAATCGTGAACAATTTTCCAGGAACACAATATAGAGATTGTGAGGTTTACTACAAACCTCACTGTCTTGGGACTGAGACTATCAGAATTTTCATCAGTCAAAGATCCAAACTGAGAGGGAAGAGTTGGTGTTAGCTTTAGATGCTTCTCTGAAGTTGATCTGGTGATTGACAGGGTTGATGGTGGTCAGCTTGGAGAGAGAATTCTAGTGAAGAACCCTAAGACTTTCTATGAGCCAGTTTTATAAAAAAAGTATTTCAGGCTAATAGGGCTTAAAGAAGAGTAAAATGAATGCCTTTGGATCCACTCCCACCTTAAAAAATAAACATTACCAATACAATTGAAGCCCTTTAGGTATCTTGCCTTCTAGAAGTAACTACTCTGAATTTGGTATTTAGTATTCCTATGCATTTCCTTCATACATGTGTCCATTAACAATATGTATGTTTATATATATATATATATATATACACACACACACACACACACATATATATGCTAGCATAGTGCCTAAGGCACTTGACTGCTAAACCAGAAGGTTGGCAGTTCAAACCCACCAGCCACTCCTCGGAAGGAAGGTTGGGCAATCTACTTCCATAGTGATACTGTCTCGGCAACCCAAGGAGGGGTCACTATGAGTCGGGTCTGACTCGATGACACATAACAACAACAACATATATATATAATGTTTTTAAACTATATACATGGTTTGGAATGAGGGGCCCCAAGACCACCCCTGCATTTGCTATATTTGTTAGTGCTGTCAAGTCGGCTCCTACTCAACAGCCACCCTGTGTACAACAGAACTAAACACTGCCTGCTCATGGGCCAGCCTCACAATCCCTGCTATACCTGAGCCCATCATTGCAGCCACTGTGTCGGTCCATCTAGTTGAGTCTTCTTTGCTGACCCTTCACTTTACCAAGTATGATATCCTTTTCCAGGGAATGGTCCCTTCTGACAACATGACCAAAGCAGGCGAGACAAAGTCTGGCCATTCTCACTTCCAAGGAGCATTCTAGCTGCACTTCTTCCAGGACAGATCTGTTAGTTCTGGCAGTCCATGGTACTTTAGTGTTCTTTGCCAACACCACAACTCAAAAGCATCAACTCTTCTTCAGTCTTCCTTATTCATTGTCCAGCTTTCACATGCATATGAGGTGATTGAAAATACCATGAATTGGATTAGGTCCACCTTAGTCTTCAAAGTGACATCTTTGCCCTTCAGCACTTTAAAGATGTCCTTTGCAGCATATTTGCCAGTGCAATATGTCATTTACGTATTTCTTGACTGCTGCTTCTGTTGGCGTTAATGGTGGAACCAAGTAATAGGAAATATTTGACAACTTCAATCTTTTCTCCATTTATCATGATGGTGCTTATTAGTCCAGTTGTGAGGATTTTCTTTTTCTTTATGTTAGGGTGTAATTCATACTCAAGACTGTAGTCTTGTCATCTTCACTTTCAGCAAGTAAGGTGATGTATGCATATCGCAAGTTGTTAATGACATTCTCCAAGCCTGATGCTGCATTCTTCATATAGCCCAGCTCCTAGGATTATTTGTTCATCATACAGATTGAACAAGTATGGTGAAAGGGTACAACCCTGATACATTTCCCTTCCTGATTTCAAACCATGCAGTGTCCCCTTGTTCTGTTAGAACGACAGCCTCTTGGTTTATGCACAGGTTCCTGCTGAGCACAAATGAAGTATTCTGGAATTCCCATTTTTCTCAATGTTATCCATAATTTGTTATAATCCACATAGTTGGATGCTTTTGCATAGTCAGTACAACACAAGTAAACATTTTTCTGGTATTCTCTGCTTTCAGCCAAGATCCATCTGACATCAGCTATGCTATCTCTCATTCCATGTGCTCTTTTGAAACCAGCTTGCCTTTCTGGAAGTTCCCTGTGAATATACTGCTGTCACCATTTTTGAATTATCTTCAACAAGATTTTACTTGCATATGGTATTAATGATATTTTTCAATAATTTCCACATTCTGGGGAGCTCTGGTGGCATGGTGCCTGAGGCATTTGACTGCTAACCAGAAAGCTGGTGATTCAAGCCCACAAGCCACTCCTTGGAAGGAAAGTTGGGCAATCTACTTCCGTAGTGATACTGCCTCGGAAATCCAAGAAGGGGTTGCTATGAGTTGGATCCGACTCCATGGCAGTGCATTTGGTTGGTTTTGGTTTGGTGGAATCACCTTTCTTTGGAATGGGTATAAATATGGATCTCTTCTAGTCAGTTGGTCAGGTAGCTGTCTTCCAAATTTCTTGGCATAGACGAGTAAGTGCCAGCACAGCATCAGTTGAAACATCTCAATGGGTGATCCCATCAATTCCTGGAGCCTTGTTTTTTGCCAGTTCCTTCAGTGCAGCTTTTACTTCTTCTATCAGTACTATTGGTTCTTGATCATATACTACCTCCTGAAATGGATGAACATCAGCCAATTTGTTTTGGTACAGTGATTCTGTATTCCTTCCATCTTTTGGTGTTTCCTGCATCATTCAGTATTTTGCCCATAGAATCTTTCAATATTGCAACACAAGCCTTGAGTTTTTTCTTCAGTTCTTTCAGCTTGAGAAATTCTGAGCATATTCTTCTCTTTTGGTTTTCTAATTCCAGATCTTTGCATATTTCACTGTAATAATTGATTTTGTCTTCTCAAGCTGCCCTTCGAAATCTTCTGTTCAGCTCTTTTATCTTGTCATTTCTTCCATTTGCTTTAGCTACTACTCTCTGTTCAAAAGCAAGGTTCAGAGACTCTTCTGACATCCATTTTGGACTTTTCTTCGTTTCCTGTCTTTTTAATGACCTTTTGCTTGCTTCATGTATGATGTTCTTGGTGCCATCCCATAATTCATCTGGTTTTCACTCATTGGTGTTCAGTGTGTCAAATCTGTGCTTCAGATGGTTTCTAAATTCAGGTGGGATATAATCAAGGTCATATTTTGGCTCTCATGGATTTAATTGTCTTCAGCTTCAACTTGAACTTGGATATGAGCAGTTGATGGTCTATTCCACAGTCAGCTCCTGGCCTTGTTTTGGCCGAAGATATTGAGCTGCTCCATCGCCTCTTTCCACAGATGTAGTCGATCTAATTCCTGTGTGTTCCATCTGGTGAGGTCCACGTGTATAGCCACTGTTGATATTGTTGGAAAAAGGTATTTGAAATGAAGAAGTCATTGGTCTTGCAAAATTCTGTGCATTCATGCGATCTCCAGTGTCATTTCTTTCACCAAAGCCATATTTTCCAACTACCAGTGATTCTTCATTTCCAACTTTTGCATTCTAATTACCAGTGATAATCAATACATCTTGATTGCATGTTTGGTCAATTTCAGACTGCAGAAGTTGGTAAAGATCTTCAATTTCCTCACCTTTGGCTTTGGTGGTTGGTGTCTAAATTTGAATAACAGTAGTATTAACTGGTCTTGTAGGCATATGGATATTATCCTATCACTGATAGCATTGTACTTCAGGATAGATCTTGCAACATTCTTTGTGTTGAATGTCACACTGTTCCTCTTCAATTTGTCATTACTGGCATAGTAGATCATATGGTTGTCTGATTCAGAATGGCCAAAACCAGTCAATTGCCAATTTATCAAGACTCATACTTTGTACATTCCATGTTGTGATGATTAATGGTTGTTTGGAGCTGTTTCTTCTCATTTTGAGCCTTGCCATGTTGGCAAATGGAAGTCTTGAAAGCTTTACTCCATCCACATCATTAAGGTCAACTGTACTTGAGGAGGCAGCTCTTCCCCAGTCTTATTTTGAATGCCTTCTGACCTGAGGGGCTCATCTTCTGGCACTGTATCGGATAGTGTTTCACTGCTATTCATGAGGTTTTCACTGGCCAGTTCTTTGAAAAGTAGGTGGCCCCTTCCTTCTTCCAAATCTGTCTTAGTCTAGAAGTTCTGCTGAAACCTGTCCACCAGTAGTCACCCTGCTGGTACTTGAAATACCAGTTGTATAGCCTCCAGCCTCACAGCAACACACAAGCCACCACAGTAGGACAAACTGGCATGTGGTGGATAAAGTGATACAGTATGTAGTATATATACTGTATCCACATACAGATCATACAGGAAAAAAACACTGGCAGAGTCTGAAGGTGTCCACATGCAGGCAGGCTTCCTTATGCGTTTTTCCTCTGATGAGAGGTCACAATCCCTGACAACAAAAATGTATGAAGTGTGCACTGTTTTTACCCAGTGAGTCCATTAGAGATTCAGTGTCCACAGTTTTTATTGGCTGGTCATTTAAGCACCCTTTGCTTACCATTTACCAAAAAATTCCAGACACCCAGAAGAAAAGCAGATATCCAGCATAAAACATTATGTTCAAACAACCTGTGAACAGTCACCTTTAGCAGTTATTTGTTAACTGGGAACATTCCAAGAGCCAAGTTCCAAGATACCAGCCCCAAAAAAGCCAAATACGTAAGCAGGCTGTTGGGAAAGCAGGCTCAGGCCTGCAATATTAACTCTTTTCTGCATAGCTATGATCCTCTGTATTGTGCAACTTGATTTTTTGCTCAACATTATGTTTGTAAGGATCATTCAGATTGATATTTGCAGCTGCAAATTATTCTTTTTTACTGCTATGTAGAATTCTGTTAAATATCGCAACTCACTTTCCGATTAATAGACATTTAGGTCTTTTACAATTTTCCACTATTAATATCCTTCAATGAACATTCTTTTATGGGTATACCTAATAGTGGGGTTCCTGCATGGAAGAGGATACACATCTTCAGCTTTTTGAGACACTGTCAGAGTTCTTTCCAAAATGGCTATATCACTTTACATTCTCATTGTTAATGAGGGGAAAATAACATTGGAATTATTATGTTCCTTGAATATTTGATAGAATGCATCTAAAAAACTGGTTGGGCTGGTTGTGTTATATTTGTGATAGATTTTCAAATACTGACTTAGCTGTAGTTACAGTACCTCACATATTCCATATCTTACTGAGTCAATTTCCTAACTTTTAAAATTATTTCTATTGTGATGTGGGTGTAAGTTTACAAAGCAAATTCATTTTCCATACAGCAATCACATACACTTTGTCTCATGACATTGACCACAGTCTTCCACAATGCAATAGCTCCCCTCCCACTTCCTCCCCATAGTTACTTCTTCTCTATGTCCTTTCCTCCTTGCACTACTGCCCCCCTCCAGCTGTCTCCCTATGCATACACAGCCCTTCTGTTCTCCTGTGATTGATCTCTCCAAGGAGTGTATCTACCTAATGTAAATGTTCAGCTCACATGCTGGTCTTTTGTTTGCCTGGAAGCTGCCAGAGTGGGTTCAATTCCAGACCTGAAAGACAGCTAGGGGCCATAGTCTCAGGGGTCCACCAGGCTCTATTAGACCAGCAAACCTGCCCCCCCCCC